>NC_035438.2:83728056-84067635 GCF_002127325.2 Helianthus annuus
TGCACTTGTGTCTGTACTTTGTCTGTAATTTTGTAATGTTATAAAACGATGTCTTTTGTCTGTCGTGTTTACGTCTTTGTTGTGTGTATATGTGTTTGAATACAGTTTGACCAAGTCAACCATCCTCCTGGTTTGACTTGGCCAAACAGTCAACACTATGTTTGTAAGGTTGATTGCTTCGAAGGATGTCATCGAAGGATGGTTATATCCTTCGATGACCTCGAAAGACTCGAAAGACAACCTTCGATGGATACAGATGGACCTCGAAGGATATATCATCCTTCGAGGTATGTATGGATCCTTCGGTAGGTTTCTGGTCGATAAATGATCCTTCGACCAGACTATCTTATCCTTCGAGCATTGCAATCTGTTATGGGTATATATATACCATGTATGGTTTCACTTCACAGTGAGACATCCCGAAAGTCCTTTGATAGTGTATGTGAGTGGAAACCAAGTCTTGTAGAGAGCATTTTCAGTTTGGTCAAGGGCTGTAACCGTGTCCACTGAAATACAAGAGAAAACTTTGATATCTTGCGTGTCTACTCTTTCTCTTGTTGCTTGTGCTTTCATATAAACTATCGGTTTGCATTCTAGCTTGGATTCCACACTTGCTAGAGTGTTAAACATAACAAGGATAAGGTTTAACCTCAACCTCCGAGGGACCTACAAGTGGTATCAGAGCCGTGGCTCTTTTCCTTGTTAAAAACCGGGTTTGTACAAGACTTTGGAGTGTTTGTTTAGCACCCGTTTTTTAGTGTTTTTCTCGCATTTCTTGACTTAAAAACGTGTTCTAAAACTAACCGGGTGTGTTAAGGGAAGGTTTGGGTAACTTAAAATCTTGTTCTAAAAGGTTTGGTAATTTCCGGCCAAAATTCCGGCTTACTCCGGTGACCGGTTTCTGGATAAGAAGCTTCCTTTTTGGGCCAATATTTTAAAAGTCAAATCTGAGTTGGTAGAAAAGTTGAGGTCTGAACATACCTTCTGCCGAAAGTTGTCCACCAACCAAATCACCTTTTTCACCAACCTGTCAACCTTTTGTCTGTTGTGTCAGATCTGTTCGAAAGATATCCTTCGAAGTCGAAAGATTATCTTTCGATCATAGGAGGTTCGACAGATAACCCATCCTTCGAACATCTTTCGAAGTCTGTGAGTTATCTTTCGAGCCAAGGAATCTTTTCGAAGGATATATTGTTCGAGCTACTGTTACTATTCGAAAGATAAGGATCCTTCGGCTTGGAGAATCTTTCGAAGTCATTGTTCGAAATTCAACAGTGATCTTTCGAACACTGTTGATCCTTCGAACAAGTGTTTATCTTTCGATCCTTATCTGTTTAAATTTAACAGTTGTGATTTTCAGGTCTTTCGATCCAGTATCCTTCGGCTGTTTGTTCATTTCCACATATTAACATAGTTTGTGAACATTGAATTTTCAAAAGGAAAAACTTGTTTTTCAAATTTTTAAATCAATTTTCACTTAATATATTAATTTTTTTTTATAAAATGGGAACAAACGGTCAGTGGGATCCATCCGCGTGGACTACAACAACTTTGACTCCACAATCATCAGCTACGCAATCATCAGCCACGCAATCTGCGACAGAGTTCAACAAAACTGCATGGATGCAGGCTATTGCCCCACCTCAAGCTGCAATGATAACTGCAAATCAATGGGCATTGGTCACTAATCAAAGCAGCAGCATTCAAGCAATGATGCAGAACGACAGTGAACTGGTACAAGCACAAAACCGCCAAAACTAAATCACATCAATGATTGGGGATGGTGGAAAGAAAGGCTGAGAACTTATGTTCAGGGGCAAGGTCAAGATCTATGGATGTGTTTCTTCACTCCATTTGAAAATGAGTTGGAAGTTGCAGGATCTAATCCAGAAACTTACAGCACTATGTCTGATGATGATAAGAAGAAATTTGAGTTGGAAAAGAAAGCATTCATGATTCTCACGCAAGCTCTTCACAGAGACATATACCACCAGTTTGTTTACTGCACGACTACTAAAAGCTTGTGGGATATGCTCACGTTACGATGTGAAGGAAATGCTCAGTCTAGGAAGATCAAGCAAGAATTGCTGAAGAAAGAGTTTGAAGGTTTCACGTGTATGGAGAACGAGGGTTTGTCAGAGTTGTCTACAAGGTTCCATCATCTGTTGAGTGAAATGTTTGCTTTTAGAGTCACTGCCACTCCACAAGAAATGGTGAAGAGATTTGCTGATAGCTTACCAGCAAAATGGAGCGGTTATCTTGAAATTCTCAGGAAAATGGTGTTCTGGACACAATCACCGTTTATGAGTTAATTCAAAAATTGGAGAACAAAGATGTACAAGAAAAGCTAAAGGCAAAAAGAACAATAACTCCTCAGAATCCAGAGATGTACTATGGGATTGCAGGTGGTATTAGTGGAGAAAAACCAGTCTCTCAACACGCGAAGCTTCAAACAGCTTTCATCTCAAACACCGGACCTTCTACAACAAATCAATTTGATCCTTCAGCATACACGATGATGTATTCAAGACCAGATTCTTCTTCTCAACAACAACAAACAGCTCAGCAATTTACACCACCGCCTTTCTTAGACCCAAGCAGAGCTCAGCAGCAACAACCGCAACAGCAAGGGTTTTATGGAAACTCTTCAAACTTTCAAACCACTTCCAATCCGAACACAGTCAGATTAGACACTTCCAACTTTTCCAAAGTCACTGTCGAAATAGCCAAGGAGCATATGGAGATGTTGAATACCTTGGTTAGTGCTTATTGTGGATTAGTTGCAGGTCAGATTGGGAATATCAATCTAACCAATGAAGATTATCAGCAAGTGGATAAAGAAGAGTTTGAGATGATGGATATCAAATGGGCTCTTGCTAGTGCAATTCGAAGAGCAAAGGAGTTTATGGAAAGGACGGGGAGAACCAACTTGGAAAGCAACAACAACACCAAGTATGGTTTTGATAAGAATGCTGTCACTTGCTTCAATTGTGGTGAAAAGGGTCATTTCAAGCGGGAGTGTCAGAAGCCACCTAAGCAAGGCAATCAGAATCCCTTCAGGAATCAAAGACAGCCACAACAGCAACAGAACAACAATTCTGACAGATCAATAGTTCCCGTTGGAGGAAATACATCTGGTTCCACAAACACTAATCCCCACAGAGGATTAGTTGTTCAAGCTGATGAAATATGCAACTGGAATCTTCAGCTTGGAGAAGGAGGTAATGGTGGAACAGCATGTTATGCTAAAGTGGTTGAAAAGGTAGTGGAACCCGTGTCTGCTGGTGAATCTTCAGAAGATGAAGATAGTTCGGGTTATAGTGGAAGCATGGATGGGGAATCACTTGATGCTGGTGATTTATCAAGTGATGCTTTAGATTTGGAGGTTGATGAGCTCTTGGCTGACGCTGAAGCATTATGCAAGAGGAGATCTATTCTTTGCCAGAAATCTGCTGGAACTTCCGAGAAGCTTTCTCAATTTTTCTCTGAAGACGGATCTTTTTCTTTTCATACAGCCTTTATGGCTCATGTAGAAGGTCAAACCTCTCAGGTATGTGATACTAACTCTGACTCTAATTCTGCTTCTACTGAATGTGCAAAGTGTTTAGAATATGCAGAAAAGGAAATTCAGTTTGAAATCACACACAAACACAATCAAGAATTGATTGTAGATCTTTCTAAAGCAACCGAAGCTAACTTGTTTTTAACCAGAAATGAAAAGGAGTTTAAAGCAACAATTGCGTCATTAAAACATGATGTTTCTGAATTACAAAAGGCTGTTTTGAGAAAACAACATGCTAACAATAATCTAATTGACACAATTGAAAAGCAAATGGTAGAGTTAGCAATAGCTCGATGTGAATGTGAGACAATTAAGCAGAAATTGGAAAGCTATTCCAATTCCCGCTATGTTTTGGATCACATTATTGATGTTCAAAAGAAAAAGGGGGATGCAAAATGTATTGGTTACAAATCATGTCCTCCCCGATGAATCACAATTACTCTAAGTTGCCTGATGACGAGGATATGCCCCGTTTTGAACCTACTGTGCCACTCGGTCTAGATGACTTTGTAGTAGGCCTCGGGTTCACAACTGGTACATCATCCTCGGGTCAATCAGAATCTGAGAAAGTGACAGAATCATCGTGTGTTAAGGAACAGAGTTCTCCCATTATTGAGGATGTTGATTCTTCGGACGATGAATCTGAAGAAATTGTGAAACAACAGTCTAACTCGGTTACAACAGATATTCCTATCGAGAATCACATTATGTGTGATCCACCAGTGAAACCGAGTAAGACTGAAATGTCAAAAGCAATGGAATCCCTTGTAGTTAGCTCTGAAGGGAATAACTTGTTGTATACGCTCAAAGGAGATAGCAAAATCTACTCTAACAAAGATTTTCCAATTAAAAATGTAAATCAAGATTTAATTGAGCAAATTTTTGAAGGATGCACTGATAAGTTTTTGGGGAACAAAAGTGGCAAAGTTACAGTAACTCAATGTGATCCAATTCCGTGTGAACAAATTAGAAAACAATACGGAAACCAAAAACTACCAATTGAGCGAAAACAACAAGTCAACTCCGGAAAGGGTAAGGTACAGGGAAAGAAGGCTCAGAACAAGAATGTTTAAGCACCTAAAGTTCAGCAGCCTAAGACTGAACAACCAAAGGTTCAACAACCTATAGTTGAACAGTCTAAGGCTACTCAACCTAAGGCTGCACAACCTAAAATTCAACAATCAAGGGTTGAGCAACCTAAGGTTCAACAACAAAAGGTGCAAAACAAAAGAGCTCCTGTTAAGAGACAAGAACCAAAAATGAACTTTGTTGGATCCACTGGTTCAGACAAACTTGAAACATTTCAGGATAAATCTAACGTTGATTTTGTAAAACAAGTTAGAATTTTAAAACGAAATGATCAGAACAATTACACCCAACACACCAACGGATGTGATTTAGGTCCTAGTACGTCTAGATCACAAAGTTCATTGTCTGGTTCTCCGTCTGGTCATCAACATGTTTCTCCGAGGTTTGTAGAGCGGAGAACATGTTTTGAATGTGGCACAGTTGGGCATATTGTAAGATACTGCCCATACCTGCAAAAGTTGAAGTAAAAAACGAGTGCTCCCCAAGAAACCAATTACCAAAAACGACCTGTTTCCCCGAAACAAGACCCACGTGTCTTGAAAGAAAGGGAAAAGAAGTTAAAACAAAAGAATCAAAAGGTAATTGAGAAGGCCTTAAAATCAGAAGTCAAAGAAGAAAAACCTGTACAAGCAAAATCTACAACTGTAAAACCAGTAAATGCAAAAACAATTAATACAAATACTGGTAAAGGACAAACAGCTTGGAAACAAAAACAGGTAATTCAATCAGGGGGAGCACCACAAGTTCTTTTTCCTAATCATCAAGTGATTGAAATCACTTTCCTTGATGATCAAGGACGACCCAAGTCCACAAAGGCTTGGGTCCCCCTCTCAAACTGATAATTTAGTTGCATGTGCAGGCGGCTCCAGGAGGAACTATTAATAGTCTTTGGATTGTTGATAGTGGGGCTTCCAGGCACATGACGGGCGACTATCGTCTTCTTTTCGATGTGCGAAGTATAAGAGGAGGATATGTTGCGTTTGCTGGAGACAAAGGAGGGTATATCACCGGCGAGGGAATGATCTCAAATGGAATTGTGAGTTTCGACAAAATCAATTATGTGCAACAGTTGGATCACAATCTCCTGAGTGTTTCTCAAATCTGCGACAAGAAGTTCACCGTGCATTTTGATGATGCCGGTTCTTATGTGCTGAAGCCAGGATTCAAGATTCCCGCAGAATGGATTCTCTTATCAGCACCAAGAGTTAATGATTTGTATGTCCTTGATATGAGCCAAGCAATAACTCAGTCCAAACAAGTTACTTGCTTTATTTCAAAAGCCACTGAAAAGGAGACGATCTCTTGGCACAGACGGATGGGTCATATTCACCTCAGAAAAATGAATCACCTTGTCAAAAACAATTTGGTGAGAGGTGTCAATGTGAAGAACTTTCAACTTCAAGATGTCTGTGTGCCGTGTCAGAAAGGGAAGCAAATCAAGAAATCACATCCATTGAAAAAGGTTAACACTGTAAACATGCCACTCGAACGTCTGCATATGGACCTTTTCGGCCCAGTCAAACACAAGAGTGTGCACGGGGAGGTTTTCTGCTTGGTAGTTACTGATGACTATTCAAGATTTTCATGGGTTGACTTCATGGTTCACAAGAGTGAGACTCCAGAAATTCTAAAGAATTTGATCACCTTGTTGGAAAATCTTTATAATCTAAAGGTGAGGCGAATTCGAAGCGACAACGGAACCGAGTTCAAAAACAGGGTTATGGATGAATTTTGCACTGCAAAAGGAATCCTTCATGAATACAGCTCTCGGTACACACCACAACAAAATGGAGTCGCTGAAAGAAAGAACAGAACCTTAATTGAGACTGCAAGAACCATGTTGGTTGAATCTCAGCTTCCAGTTCGATTCTGGACTGAAGCTGTTGCCTCGGCCTGCTACACGTTAAACAGGGTTCTCACAGTGAAAAGACATGGCAAAACATGCTTCGAACTCCTACACAAGAAGACTCCTGACTTGGAATATCTAGAACCTTTTGGAGCACCATGTACCATGATTGAGCCTGACGGGAAGTTTGGTGCTAAAGCTATCGAAGGTTACTTCCTTGGGTATGCTACTCCTAATCTGCGAGTATGGAACCTGACTACCAAAAGGATTGAAGAATGGGGTGAAGTAAGAGTTCAAAGATATTCTAATCCTCCGAAGCCTTCTGGAGATCCATGGATGTTCGATTATGATGGTCTTTTCGACTCATTTAATCTGCCGACATTTGATGATGACAATGCAATTGCTCAAATGTTGTCTGAAAGCGAGAATGCGACTGGCTCTCAGTTAGCTCGTCCAATTATTGTTGACTCACAAGTATCTTCTTCTGTCAACAATCTCGTTTCAAATGAGGTGTTTAATGATGCTGTCGATTACAATTTGTCATCGGAAGATGAGGAGTATGTTGATGCAAATGATTGTGAAGCACCGCGTCCGGTTCAAGGTACTTCAGAAGCAACGGATCCGGTGTCTGCGCCAATTATCCAAGAAGAAAATGCATCATCTTCTACAACTCAACAGCTTCAGAATGATATGGGGAATTTAAATATCAATAACTTGAGGTCAAATGTTGAAGTTCCTCCAGTTTCTGAAACCCGAATTCATAACATTCATCCTCAGCAGAATATTATAGGTGATGTTCTTAGTGGTGTAAGGACAAGGAATCAAATCAGAAATAACGAAAATGTTGGCTTGTATGCTGAGATACGAGAATCGGGACAACAAAATGATTGGTCTTTCGCCTGCTATGTTAGCCAAGAAGAGCCTAGATCTTGGAAGGAGGCATTGAAAGATGATTCCTGGGTGGAAGCCATGCAAGAAGAACTTCAGCAGTTCGAGAAGTTGGGCGTATGGAAATTGGTTGATAGGCCCGACAACTACAAGAAGATCGGAACTCGTTGGGTGTTTAAGTGCAAGAAGGACGACCGTGGGATTGTTGTCCGAAACAAAGCAAGGTTAGTTGTTCAAGGCTTCAGTCAGATCGAAGGTATTGACTACAATGAAGTGTATGCACCTGTTGCTCGTCTGGAGGCCATTAGAATCTTTCTAGCCTACGCATCCTTCAAGAAATTCAAGGTGTACCAGATGGATGTTAAAAGTGCTTTTCTACACGGAGTAGTCGAAGAGGAAGTATATGTCGAGCAACCACCGGGGTTTGAAGATCCATTACATCCTGACAGGGTTTTACTACTTAACAAGGCGTTATATGGTCTTCATCAAGCACCTCGGGCCTGGTATGAAACACTGTCTACCTACCTGCTGAGCAATGGGTTTAGACGGGGTTTGATCGATTGTACCCTCTTCATCAAGGAAAAAGGTGAAGATCTTCTGTTGGTACAGGTGTATGTCGATGACATTATCTTTGGTTCTACCGATGATAAATTATGCAAGGAATTTGAAAAGGTGATGCAAGATCGATTCGAGATGAGTGCGATGGGTGAAATGACGTTCTTCTTGGGTTTGCAAGTTAATCAGTCCGAATCTGGAATTTTTATCCATCAAACCAAGTACGTCGGAGACATCTTGAGCCGGTTCCAGATGTCCGATTCGAAGCCAATTTCTACTCCTCTTCCGCAGAATCACGGGATTACTCCGGATGAAAAAGGGGATGCTGTAGACTCTTCACATTATCGTGCTATGATTGGATCCTTAATGTATCTCACCGCATCAAGACCCGACATTATGTATCCAACTTGTCTTCTCGCTAGATACCAAGCGAATCCGAAGGTCTCTCACTATGCTGCTGTCAAAAGGATTTTTCGTTATCTGAAGGGTTGCCCTGACACCGGGTTATGGTACCCTAAGGATGATAACTTCGATCTCAAGGCTTACAGTGATTCTGATTTCGGCGGCTGCAAGAAAGATGGAAAATCAACTACAGCAGGATGTCAGTTCTTAGGCAATCGCCTAGTCACTTGGCAGTGCAAGAAGCAGACATGTGTGGCTACATCTACATGTGAAGCGGAATACATTGCTGCGTCAAGTTGCTGCTCCCAGGTTCTATGGATCCAACAACAGATGCGGGACTGCGGTTTTGAATTCCTAACTACTCCTATTTATGTTGATAATGAAGCTGCTTTACAGATCACTAGAAATCCTGTACAGCACTAAAAAACGAAGCACATCGATATTAAATATCACTTCATACGTGATTGCTTTGAAAAGAGACTTATCGATGTGGTTCACATTCATACCGATCACCAACGTGCCGACCTTTTTACCAAAGCATTTGATAAATCAAGATTCGATTATTTACTTTTGGTAAACGGCATAAAGGTGAAGCAAGTGTAACCGACATCAGGAAATCGTTTTTGTAAATATTTTTCTAAAACCAAAAATCCAAAAATATGTTTTTACTTTATTTTATTTTTGAATTTTAGGGGGAGAAAGTTTCAAGAAAAATACAAAAACATTGAAAAACCACAAAAATACAAAAATATGTCTTTAATTTATTTACTTTCTGCATTTAAGGGGGAGAAAATTCAGAAAAACACAAAAACAATAGAAAATCAAAAATGAGTTTCTTGGTAATATAAGAGAAAATGATATTACATCAGAGGTCGGTTGAAACATGTTTCTAGAAATCAAAAGAAAAAGAAAATGATAAGTAGCTCTACTAATGATGTACCGGTAGACTCACGATCATTTTAAAGTATGCAGGAGATATAAACATAACGAACTGAAAACCGCGTAGGAACCGCTCATTGGCATATGGTCTTGGTACCGAAATTTCGTTTGATAGATTGCCGAGGTTCTGAGATATTCGGGGTTTATGCTGTTTATCATCTGGGTATCATGGTTGTTTCTATAATAGACAAAGTCTAAGTTCTTCCATGATACCATACATACGTGTACATAATTCATACTGCATTCGACCTCAATAAGTGATAAACAATCACATGTCCATAACAAAATAAGTGATAAAATATCACATTTATCCGGGAGTCAAGTTCGTCTCTCTGCTGTACGGAAGTACTGACCTGTTCACGGACTTGCTCCTGTGCCCTCATGCATCGAAAATCAAGTTCCTCATCAATAAGTGATTCTATCACATAGGGCTTGTTTTCAAATTCAAATAAGTGACTTGTTCACATTTTATATACGTTAAAAACGGATGATAAATGGTATACTCCCCAGTAAGATGAACTCTCGTGCATACCTTGATACGGGAATGTGTCGTGAGTGGATGAACACCGGTCGGTAAGTATAAATCATACCTTAAATTTATCTCATTGTATTATGATTACACTTGATCGCTGAGTTTAAGTGGACAACAATATCGGTAATTGTGGTAGAATACTTATCCGCGTCTGTAAAAGAATTTTAAAAGGAAATGTGTTTTGACAAAAGACCGCAAACTGATATGATTCTCTTCGCCAGAAACTCGCAAAAATATTGTTGTGTTTGTACATATTTATTTACTACTTAATTTTTCTTGTCTTATTTTAAACAGTTTTGTCGTTTGGTGCATATCAGCACGACATTAGCGGTGATGTCGTTTGATAACATTCAAAGGATATTAAAATTGTTATCTTTTATTTTATCAAAATCCAAAATCCAAAAAGATTTTCATTTTAATATTATTTTTGATTAACTGATGTTGGTGCTCAATCCGATACCTGACAAGCCGAGATACTTCATAAAACTAACCTTTGCAAAACTTCATAACGGACAATTTTTCAAAATGGTCATTTCTGAAAACCTCAAAAATTTGAAGGGTTTGAATTGGAAATTCCCAAAAATCCAAAGTGTTGGTGGAAATCTGATCCTTCGAGGAAGCAATGGCCCTCGAAAGATCAGATGGTCAAGAAAGTCAACGAAAGTCAATCATCTCAGTCGAAAGATGAATTGGTCAACGAAGGACTTGACCAATTGATCTTTCGAGCTGATAAAATCTTGTTGAAAGATGGAAAAGGTCGAAAGATATCCTTCGAGGATCCTCATAAATATCTGGTATCCTTCGATCCAGATCCTTCAAATATCTGGCATCTTTCGAGCCAGATATGGATCCTTCGACCCAAGGCTGATCTTTCGAGACACCTTTTTATCTTTCGAAAGGCCATTTATCCTTCGAGATGGTTCGACTTTCGAGGTCAGACTATAAAAGGGTCATCTTTTTCATTTGAACATAACAGTTTCAACTTTCATCACTCAAAACCTCTGGTTACCCCGAAACTCTGTCAAAATCAAAACAACATTTGGGATATCTGTTTTATAACAACATTCTTGGTAGGATAACCTTAATGCATTTTACAAACAACAATTTGTAATCTTCATTGATCATGTGTTTCTTATTTTCTTTGTTTTTCACTTCTGTTAAAATGATAAAATAAGATGCATGTGAATGTGTGGTAAAATGTTTAGTATTAGGTTTTGATGATCATCAAGTTTGTTCGAATGAAACAGAGTTTTGATTGAATCTTGGTGTCAAGGGTTTGGGTTGGGTTAAACAGAACCAGTGTTTGGTTTAAATCAGTGGAATGTGTATGTTTTGTGTCCGAGTTGGTCTAAAATGTTGTTATTTTAAATGGGTTTGATGTTGTTTGTATCTGGTATAAAACAAACTTGAATCCCACTTAAAACTATCACCGGAAATCACTTAAAAATGACCACCGGAATATCGCCGATGAACAGTGTCACCGGAAGTCAACACGAAGGATGTTGACTCTCAACCTCGAAAGATGAGATGTAAAGTATCTTTCGAATTGAGACTCGAAAGATGTTAGATTTCTAGAAGGATTCATCCTTCGATTGATCAGACCTTTCGAATGATCAAGACATCTTTCAAATTCTTGATTCTTCGAAAGATGATCCTTCGATAAGGAATTTCATCCTTCGAGGAAAGTAACATCCTTCGAACAGTCAGTCATCCTTCGAGCCATGTTTCAATCCTTCGATGGCTAAATGACATCTTTCGAGGGTTCAACACTTAGAAATTTTTCAAGAAATTGAAATTTTTCTAAAGTGTGAAATCCTTGTTGACTGTTTGACTTTTCTCATTATGTGTCAATGTTTTGATGTACAGAAATGGCACCGAAAGTGAGAAAGGAACGGGCAAAGCCAACAAAGAAGGAGAAATCTGAGGTTGAATCTATGTCTGAACCTAGACATAACATGGCAGCTTATCTTCAACCGGAGGGCAAAATCAGTCCGGAATTCACGGGAATTATGGAGTATCTTCATCGCGCTCGTATCAACTATGCAATCACTACACAACATACTGCTTATCAATCTCATATCAAGGAGTTCTGGAATTCGGCTGTGGTTGAAACAGTGGAGAACAAGGAAGTGATTAATGGATCAGTTGCTGGGAGACCCGTGGTGATTACAGAGAACACCATCAGAGCACGCTTGCAACTAGGCGATCAACCAGAAGATTCTACTTCTATTGATTTACAATGTCAGCGGGGATTACTGATGAGGCTACGGTACAGCGACAACGTTCTTGCAAATCAGATCAACAAGAAGTTTATGCCGCTTCGATACAAGCTCTTGTTGCATATCCTTATTCACTGCCTGAGCAACAAAAGATCTGGATATGATCTGTCGCCGATTGATTTAACGGGATTGTTTACGGCTTTGATTCTGAATAAGCCGTTCAACATATCTCGTTATATTTTCGACAATCTGAAGGAAAATGCTCGAAGGCCACTCCCGTCAGCTACTCAACGAACATCTACCAAGTTTTGGCTGTATCCTAGATTTCTGCAGATGATGATTGATGATCAGATTCCTGATCTTCCTAAAGCTGAAGCAGATGTTCTACCTGTCAATCCGATGAATGAGCGTACTCTACTGATCTTCAAGTCCATGTCCGCCTATACGGAATCGGATCCAATTAGAAAGCTTATTGGTCATCTCGATGTTCCGAACTACGAGGCACCGCAGAACAACAAATGGCGTAGAGCTGCGAGTGATTCTGATGATGAAGAGCCAAGGTTAATCGCTTTGGCTAACACGCAGCTTGGGCTAAGCATGGTATTAAAGCATCGAGCAGGAAGTCTGCTGGCAGTTCTAGTGCAGCAGCACATGTTGAAGTCGATGTGAATGTTGCTGTAGAAGAGGTTCAGGGAGTGTTTGTCGATCCTGATGCTCGTGTTAGTGCAGGTGGTGATGGTGGTACTGTAGTTGGTGAGACAGGCGGTAGTGCAGGTGGAGATGGTGGTCCTGCTACTCAGTCAGGTGATGTTGCAACTGACAAGGGTAAAAGAAAGGTAGATGAGCCTAGGAAACTAGTGGATGACAGTAGTTCATCTTCTGAAGATGAAGGCGGTTCTGGTGACGATGGGTCGTCTTCTAAGGATGATAATCCTCCTCCTCCTGGAATGCGTAAGGTCTATGATAATCGCGGGAATCTCCGTTTTGAACGAATAGAGAAGACGGTTAGAACTGGAGAATCTGACAAAGATGAGGATTATATCCCTGCTGCTCCGGGTTTTATTAGAAAGAGGAAAGCAAAAGGACAGGGTACTCGTGCGTCAAAGAAAAAGGCTGGTGATTCCTCTATTCCTGTTTCTATTCAACTTTCAACTGCTCCAGAGCAACAGCTGCCTCCTGTTAGTGATCAACTGACTGCATCAGAGACGCTGGACCTGATGTCTTCTCCTCAGAGGTCTTCTGGGACGCGCATGGTGTCTGTTGATCAACAGCCGCCTGCAACTCCCGCCTCAGGTACACATGTCCGACCTCCTCTTGTTATTACTGGTCCCACAGGTGCTTCTGGTCAGGCTGGTCAGTCTGGCTCCTCAGGACCTGAGCCTTCGCGACCGACTCTGGTAGAGACTTTGTCTGTTATATCTGAAGCTGAAAAGATTCAGTTCCTGATTGAACAAGTCAGTGAATTGGGTTCTATAGTCGGTCGGCATACAAGAACGATTGAAGAGTATCGTGTGCAACGAACACGGGATGTGGAGGCACACAACAAGTTAGTCTCAATTGTTGATGCCCATAATCTTAAGATAAATGCACAGTCTATAGAGATCGAAAGGTTAAAAGAAGCCAACAGGGCTCGTGATAGGGAGGTCGAGATAATGAAAAGGCATAGTACTGTGTTGGAGAATGAGGCAAAAGCACTAAGGCAGAAGCATGAAGAGCTGTCAGAGCGCTATAAAAATCGCGATGATCGATTAATAGAAGGCTTCAAGCCTGTGTACGCAAACTTCAAGAAGATTAATCAGAAAGTGGGTACGCTGTGGAATGAAAGATGCAATGCATTAGGCATTGTACCCTCAAGGCGTGAGGATGACAAGGATGATGATGCAGCAAATCCGGATCAACCAGCTGCCTCAGGTTCCGGTGCAACTGCATCCGGGGCTGAAGGTGGGTCTGGTACATCTCAAGATGCTCCTACTGCTCCTTCCACAGCTACCACTGGCCCATCTGAGCAGACAGAAACGCTAGAAACTTCGACAGGGCATGAGCATGTTAGTCTGGAACTAGAAACGTTTGCAGATCTCCCTGAATCCTCAGGTGTTCTTCAGTATCATCCAGTCACGGGTGAACTGTTAGAAGAGGGAAAACATGTTACCGAAATGTCTGATGAACAGGTACTGGCTCTGACAGAATTGGATGAAGTTGATGTAAGCATGATTGATGCTACTCCGTTGGTTCAGGACCAAACCGATTTCTCTGCAATTGATGAAATCTTCATCGGTTCGGATCCTGAACGTCCTGTCTATGTTCGGCAAGATAATACGGAGGTTAATGCTCTTAATGATGAGTATGTGGCAGAAAAGACAGCAGAATTTGCCAATCTTTCTTCAGATTCTCCGACAGCTCAAGAAAACCGTGAGAAGACAGTGAATGAATGGCGAGCGGATTTCCTAGCTAGGAATCCTCCTCCGCTCGCTCCGTTGGATCAGGTTAATTACATGAGTCTGGAAAAGAATCAGGCTCGGGGTCGTATCATTAGTTGGATGTTCGTTAAGGAACTTCACTGCATGGTCGTGAAACGAGAAAGTGGTCTTCAGTATTTTAGGACTCTTCTAAGCATTCTGTCACTTCCATACTATGATGTTGCAGTGTTAGCTCAACTAGATGTTATCAATCGAGTCGAAGACAAGATGGTGGATCTGTTTGCAAAGAAAATCAGGTTGGAAAGAAGAAGGGGTTGGAAGGATCCTCTATACAAGCCGCAGTTTCCTCGATACGAGCAGATCAGATTTACACTTGATCCAGAAACAAACACTGCTCGCTATCGTTTGGTTTATGATCCTCCAAAAGTGATGAAGAAGATACCTTTGCTGAAAATGAAGACTGACTTTCTAGGAAACTTTCGTTGCTGGGTCTATGATGCGGATACTGGTGAAGCCGTGATCTTATTCCGAGATAGTCAAGAGAACTTTCGAATAATAGATTCGATGTGGATTACTAACATGTCCAGGTCGGATATTATTATTCTTAAGGATCACGAAATCAACTACCTGGTTAGAGATCGTGAACAGGCAATGAAGTTTCAGAAGATGGCCTTGTACTGCTTCAATCTCCTGGTTAATGCGGGAAGTGCATGGTCATCACATCATTTGACAGTTGAAAGGACGTCCGAGACTTAAAGACACGAAGATCGAGACAAAGCTACAGCCAAGGGGGAGTTTGTTGGTGCACTTGTGTCTGTACTTTGTCTGTATTTTGTAATGTTATAAAACGATGTCTTTTGTCTGTCGTGTTTACGTCTTTTGTTGTGTTGTATATGTGTTTGAATACAGTTTGACCAAGTCAACCATCCTCCTGGTTTGACTTGGCCAAATAGTCAACACTATGTTTGTAAGGTTGATTGCTTCGAAGGATGTCATTGAAGGATGGTTTATATCCTTCGATGACCTCGAAAGATCTCGAAAGACAACCTTCGATGGATACAGATGGACCTCGAAGGATATATCATCCTTCGAGGTATGTATGGATCCTTCGGTAGGTTTCTGGTCGATAGATGATCCTTCGACCAGACTATCTTATCCTTCGAGCATGCAATCTGTTATGGGTATATATATACCATGTATGGTTTCACTTCACAGTGAGACATCCGAAAGTCCTTTGATAGTGTATGTGAGTGAACCAAGTCTTGTAGAGAGCATTTTCAGTTTGGTCAAGGGCTGTAACCGTGTCCACTGAAATACAAGAGAGAAACTTTGATATCTTGCGTGTCTACTCTTTCTCTTTGTTGCTTGTGCTTTCATATAAACTATCGGTTTGCATTCTAGCTTGGATTCCGCACTTGCTAGAGTGTTAAACATAACAAGGATAAGGTTTAACCTCAACCTCCGAGGGACCTACAAAGGAAATTGCATGGAAAGTCCCTGAAGTTGCAACAGAATGCTGAAATTCAGAATCTGTCGCTGGGCACATTCACGCGGCCCGCGTAAGATATGGGGAGGGGGTTACGCGGCCCGTCTGGGCTCCCCAGTTCAGCACAAGTTTGTTAATTTACAGTTCAGGTCCCTGCATGTGTTTGAGCCCATTTTTGGCACTTTTGACCTCCGTTAAGCCATTTTCAAGGCTCTAAAAAGTCAATAAAGTTTAGAGGACTCAACATATGCTTGGAAAACTCTCGGATGTCGGCTCGTTTGGTCGTACGGTCGCGTTATTCGTTAAATTACGACGAAACTCAAACGGACGCGAAAACGAACAAAATTAAGCGACGAATGGAATATTTGCATGCCGACCACTAAAATAAAAATATTTTAGTGTGTACAAATATTTTGGATGTCCAGATGTGGTCAGAACGTAAGATATGCGCGAAAATGCAAACCTACGTCATTTTTGACACTTTTAGTCCCTGAAAGATCATATAAGCATGTTTTCGCACATGGAACCTATCAAAGCTTATTTATAAGCTATGTTTAGGTTATATATGGTATGTTTAACTTATGATCATGTTCTGGACTGTACGGTTCCATACGAAACGGCAGACTTTTGCAAGTTGACGCAATTAGTCCCTGATTGCGAATAAAATTGTTTTTGACATACCAAAGCCTTCAAAACTTATTTCTAAGTTATGTAAAGGTCATTTAAGATATGTTAAGCCTATTTCACTATTCCGGAGTGTTTGTCGCGTTAAACTGATTATGTTTACGCACCAGTGCGCGTATAACTTTCCAGAAAGCGATTTAAAGCTCGGAATCGAACAAGAATTGATATGTGCAAATGATACACATACTTATACAAATCCCAAGTATGAAACGTAATATTTCATTGATTTGGCATTTGTTTGGTGTTCGTGGTGACACAGGTGTCACTGTCTCCCATACTTTAGGAAATTTCGTCCCGAAATTTAATTCTAGAGGAAACTTGTGAAGACAACTGTGATTGTTTCGCTTTCGAATGAATCCTCTGTTTCCCAAAGTAAAACTCTAGGTCACGTTTGGATTCTTAGCGAATCTGATAATTGTCAAAATGTTGTCATTGTAATAACGAAAACATGAGGTTTCGAACAGCGGATAGGTGGACATTTCCTATGAAGACTATTATAGGAAACTTGTGTCTGCTCGAAATCAGAGTTAGAGAGTCCAAAATTGTGACAACTCGAATTTCCAAGATTCTCTTTCGTATTTATTGCACGTTCATGTATTGATTAGTCGTGTATTTGCACAATTGATTGCCATGGGATTATATATGTTTTGATTATTGGATTGTGCATAGTTGTTTGTTATTTGTGAAATTGGTAAATATATGAACTTGGTGGTGAAATTAGGAAATGGTTATGAGATGGTGTGCATGTGTAAAATATAATACTTAGGGATGTAAATGGTAATTAGTGAAATCCTAGATACGTAACCCTAATCTCAACTTCACTAATCACTTTTTCACAAAAACCAAAGCACGTACACTCATTTCTCTAGCAATCATCATCACCATCATCATTGGCAAGATAATCATCACTTTCGATTTCTCTATTTCTCTAGAATCATCCAAGGTAATTGTGTTATCATTTGTTATTAATCGTTTGATTGTTAGCAATACTTAATTCTTGTAATGCGTGTAAACCCTAGTCTTCACATGATGCTTCTGTGTTTTTGATTGATGTTGATTGTTGTGTTATGAAGATGATTAGTCAGATAATCAATTGCTTGATGATTGTGATGCGTAAGATGTAGACATGGTGGTCATTGCTTTGATCAGTGTATTGCAGACGTATGAATTTAGGGTTTCATGTTCGTATGATAGCAAAACGTAACTGTTATGATCCCAATGACCGTAGGAGAAATTGTTTATCTGAGTTTATTCATGATTTGATTGTCTGAGTTTTAATGAATGATGGAGCCCGACTTTCTTTGATATCATGCATGTCCGAGGATTTTAAGTAGCAAACATGAGGTCCGAGGTTTAATATCCAAGTTCTATCCGAGTTTAATGAGGGCATGTGAGGTCCGAGGTTCTTTATATGATCAATGCCCGACCTTTAAAACCCTTGATAGGTCCAAGTTCTTGATAGAGATTAAGAGGGTGTCCGAGTTTCATACCTCAGGACACTAGGACCGAGTTTGTGAGCCAACATATGGTCCGACTTTGTGAATGAGGTGCTGTCCGAGTTTGATGATCATTATGCATGTCCGAGTTTAATTAATGGACTTGAACCCGACTTTATATAGATGTAATTGTCCGAACATTATGCTTAAACATATGGTCCGAGTTTCATTAAAGAAACTCTGGGCCGAAGTGGGTTGCCTAGCATGATCCGAGTTTAATGGATTACCTTGTGGACCGAGTTTAATGATGGTGTTGTGTCCGAGTTTAATATGATCATCCATATCCGAATTTGTATGTTGATTATATGTCCGAGGTTGTATGATATATCATGTGTTATCCGAGTTTCAAACAGGGGAAACCCCCCCCCCCACACTTGTCTGATATTGTGAAACTGTATGATGCTGTGTAATTGTCAATTTGAAACAAGTAGCTGCATGATATATTATGTTAGTCCTGTTAAGCCTGTATGACACTTTGATTCCTTGATTTCGTTAAACATGTGAAGTACTTACACTGTTAAAGGTATAAAGAGTGTTAACAGGGGCCACTAGAATAATGTACACGTAAGATTAAACCATGAAATCAGGGACGCTACGCATGAATTACGTGAACAGAATTGACTGCTTGCATGATGTATGATTCTGTATATGATTGTATGATACTGAATGCAACTGTATAATCCTGCATGAATGAACGATCTATGTGATATTATCCTGCATACAATAAGCACACAAAACACAGTTACTTGAATGTCAATGATTTGTAAACCCTAGTTTGATGCAAACACTTACATCGTATCATGTGCAACACATCCTAGGTCGTGTGTTACGGACTTAGAGATTTATAAACCCTAGAAGCAATAACATACCGAGCAAACCATGGTGAGTTCACACAGCCAAGGCATGGGGTTCCCAGGGTGGGAATGGGATTTGATTATTTACTGGTACTTATCTATACTGGAACGTAGTGATGTGATTTGATGAACTATGGTACATACTCCGCTGATTGAACTACGACTAGACTAGTAACACTTATTGAACTGATCTTCGCACACCTGCCAAGGGTTGGCCGCGATCTTATGACTGACTTCGCACACCTGCCTTTGGAAGGCCGCGAACTGGAATTTACTAATCTTCGCACACCTGCCTGGTAGGCCGCGATACAGATAAACCTAGTCTAGAATACTCGGGATGAACATCCCCCTAATATCTTCGCATACCTGCCTGGGAGGCCGCGATGGAAACTAATACGATACACGACATAACGAACGAACATACTACTACTCACACTATACTATTACTGAACTGTAAACTGTGAACTCGCTCAACTAGTTGTTGATCATCTGTTACATGCCTTGCAGGTCGTTAGATACATGGAGCTTGCACAGGGAGGAGCAGGTCGTTGTGGAGCATGGATCGTGGATGCCATGTTAAAACATTTAAACATTTGAACTTATATTACACATTGGGTTTTCTTACTTATGCTTCCGCTATACTTTGAAACTATGATTATGTTTGAACACCTATCATATTGAATGAATGGTTACATTTATTATATTTGGTATTAATTACATGTTCGATATGATTGGTGGCTTGATCCTGGTCAGTCATGCTCCCAAGCGGTGATACTCCGCAGGTGGATTTTGGGGGTGTGACAGATTGGTATCAGAGCCATTGGTTATAGAGAACTTGGTTTTAATATGGGAAAACGTTTTTATTAAAACCAGACTATAACCTGAACAGTGCTCTCAACGATCCACAACGACGCTTCGCTCCACGTGCAAGACTCGACATCCTAGGTAATAAGGTTTATGTTTATTACCTGCTTGCTAGAACTGCATAGAACTTTGCTCGTAGTATGCTTACATTACTTTGCTCACTACTTGTTATTGCTTAGAAACACCTATGTGCTTACACTCTTCTGTCATCGCACTATTCGCGAACCTTTCTCACTTATGTTGCCTTTGATGTGAAGATCAATGGCCGGACGAATCAACATGACTCAAGCCCAGCTAGAGGCTCTTGTTCAGGCTCAAGTCGCTGCGGCACTTGCAGCTGCTCAAGCAGGTCAACACGCGCAGCAGCCTGTCTGCACTTTCAAGAATTTCATGGATTGTCGTCCTAGCACGTTCAGTGGCACTGAGGGAGCGGTTGGACTCCTCCATTGGTTCGAGAAGCTAGAATCTGTGTTTGAAATGTGTGAATGCCCTGAGGCTCGCAGGGTCAAGTACGCCACTGGCACTTTGGAAGGAATCGCGTTGACTTGGTGGAACGCGCAAGTACAGATCTTAGGGTTGGCAGCTGCTAACGCCACACCCTGGAATGATTTTAAGGAACTTATCAAAAGGGAATATTGCACGCGTGAAGATATTCACAAGTTGGAAGACGAGCTGTATAACTTGAAAATGGTTGGGTCAGAGATCGAAGCCTATACCAAACGGTCGAATGAACTGGCCGTGCTGTGTCCAACTATGGTGGACCCTCCATACAAGCGCATCGAGATGTATCTCAAGGGGTTGGCACCAGAAATCCAGAGCCATGTTACCTCGGCTAATCTTGACAACATCCAGGAAATTCAGCGCCTCGCTCACCGTATTACAGATCAGGCAGTTGATCAGAACAGACTGCCAAAACGTGTCAAGGCTACCACTGCTGCTACTCCCAGTGACAACAAGAGGAAATGGGAGGGGGATTCCAGCAAGGGATCGGTTTCTGTTCAGTCTCAGCAGCGCAAGACAAATGACTACCAGAATTCGAGTCAGCAATCATCTGGCAGTCAGGGGCAGGGTGGATATCGGGGAATTCACCCACTGTGTAATAAGTGCAACAGACACCACAGCGGAAGATGTCGCAGGGAACGTTGTCAAAGATGTCTCAAGATGGGTCATGAGGCTAAGGATTGTAGAAGCTCTCGACCTGCAAACCAGGATCAGCAACTTCCGCCACCAGTTCCTCAAAACCCACAACAGCAGCAACCACAGCGTGGAAACCGGGGATGTTTCCAGTGTGGGGCAGAAGGTCATTACAAACGCGATTGCCCTCAGTTGAACCAGAATCAGAACCACAACAATAACCAGGGCAACGGGAACAACAACAACAACGGGGGAAACAACAACCATGGCAACGAGGCAAGAGGTCGAGTTTTCGTGTTAGGACGAGGAGACGCAATGAACGATATTTGAACTTATAACTTATCTTGGGTTTTCATTATTATGTTTACGCTACTCAAACAAAGTTTGGTTTGAACATCAATTGTATTAGGTTTTATGAATTATTTTAACTGCTATACTTTATGTTTGATATGATGGATGGTTTGATATTATTGAGCGCACCTGCCGTATTTATGGACCTTATGAACAGGGTGTGCAAACCTTATCTTGACAAGTTCGTCATTGTCTTTATCAACGACATTCCGATCTACTCCAAGAGTCAGGAGGAGCGAGCAGCACTTACGTCTTATCTTGGAACTTCTTCGAAAGGAGCAACTGTACGCAAAGTTTTCAAAATGCGACTTCTGGCTTCGTGAAGTCCACTTCTTAGGCCATGAGGTGAACAGGGATGGGATTCATGTCGACCCATCCAAGGTAGACTCGATCAGGAACTGGCCTGCACCGCGTACACCAACGGGAATACGCCAATTCTTGGGTTTGGCGGGGTACTAGAGTCGATTCATTAAAGACTTTTCGAAGATCGCGCAGCCGCTTACTATGCTGACACAGAAAGGTGTGACCTACAGTTGGGGAGATTCCCAAGAGACCGCTTTTCAGTACCTAAAGGATAGGCTTTGCTGTGCACCTATTCTCTCATTGCCGGAGGGCACAGATGACTTCGTGGGTTTATTGTGACGCATCGATACAGGGTCTTGGTTGCGTATTGATGCAACGGGATAAGATTATTGCTTACGCTTCGCGGCAACTCAAGATTCATGAACGGAACTACACGACGCACGATTTAGAGCTGGGAGCTGTTGTTTTCGCGCTTATGATATGGCGACACTACCTGTACGGTACCAGGTGCACGATTTACACCGATCACAGGAGTCTCGAGCATATTCTTAAGCAAAAGGATTTGAACATGCGTCAACGGAGATGGGTTGAACTACTGAACGACTACGAATGCGCCATCAAGTATCATCCAGGCAAGGCCAATGTTGTGACTGACGCCCTCAGTCGGAAAGACACCCTACCCAAGCGTGTGCGAGCGCTACAGCTTACTATTCAGACCAGTCTTCCTGCACAGATACGAGCTGCTCAGACAGAAGCATTGAAAACCCGAAAACGTCATGGCTGAAGCCTTACGCGGTTCAAGGCAACGAATGGAACAAAAGGAAGACGGCACCTACTATGTAACGGGGCGTATTTGGGTCCCACTTTATGGCGGTTTATGAGAGCTTGTGATGGACGAAGCACACAAGTCTCGCTACTCGGTACATCCAGGGTCGGACAAAATGTACCACGATCTCAAAACTACATATTGGTGGCCTAGTATGAAGGCTCACATCGCTACTTACGTCGGCAAGTGCTTGACCTGTGCGAGAGTCAAGACAGAGTACCAGAAACCCTCAGGCCTACTTCAGCAGCCTAAGATACCTCAATGGAAATGGGAAGAGATTTCCATGGACTTTGTTACAGGCTTACCTAGATCCCAGCGTGGGAATGATACTATATGGGTTATCGTGGATCGACTCACCAAGTCTGCACACTTCCTGGCTATAAAGGAAACGGATAAGTTCTCCACTCTCGCAGACATCTATCTTAAAGAAGTTGTTTCGAGGCACGGGGTGCCCACCTCCATCATTTTGGATCGGGATGCACGATTCACGTCAGAGCTATGGCAAGCGAAGCACAAATCCTTCGGCTCACGATTAGACATGAGCACAGCATATCACCCTCAGACAGATGGGCAGTCTGAGCGCACGATTCAAACTTTAGAAGACATGCTCCGAGCGTGTGTTATTGATTTCGGCAACGGCTGGGAAAAGCACCTCCCTTTAGTGGAGTTTTCATACAATAACAGTTATCATACCAGCATACAAGCCGCTCCGTTCGAGGCATTGTACGGACGTAAATGCCGGTCACCTCTCTGTTGGGCAGAGGTGGGGGGATAGTCAAATTACGGGTCCAGAGATTGTAGTGGACGCCACAGAAAAGATTGCACAGATACGACAACGTATGGCGGCAGCACGCGACCGTCAGAAAGCCTACGCGGATAAGCGTAAGAGGCCATTGGAGTTTCAGGTCGGGGACCGGGTTTTACTAAAAGTCTCACCCTGGAAGGGTGTGGTTCGTTTTGGCAAACGGGGCAAATTAAATCCGCGGTATGTCGGACCGTTCGAGATCACTGAAAGAATAGGCCCAGTAGCCTACAGACTGAACCTACCAGCTGAACTCGGTGCAGTTCACAATGTATTTCACGTGTCGAATCTGAAGAAGTGTCTGTCAGATGAGACCCTCATAGTTCCTTTTTAAGGAACTCACTATCGACGAGCGGTTGCAGTTCGTCGAGGAGCCAGTTGAAATCACGGACCGGGATGTTAAGGTCCTCAAACACAAGAGAATCCCTCTTGTTCGAGTTCGTTGGAACTCCCGACGTGGCCCAGAGTACACCTGGGAACGCGAAGATCAGATGACAGAAAAGTACCCCAGTTATTCGAAACCAATGCAACCACTACTGAGGCTGAAGCTACTACTACTGAATTTCGGGACGAAATTCCAAATCAACGGGGGGATGATGTGACACCCCAGGAAAACCAGTGAACGATATAACTTACCTAGCTTCCTCAGTGAGTGCGTACCAAATTTCGGGACGAAATTTCTTTTAAGTTGGGGATAATGTGACAACTCGAATTTCCAAGATTCTATTTCGTATTTATTGCACGTTCATGTATTGATTAGTCGTGTATTTGCACAATTGATTGCCATGGGATTATATATGTTTTGATTATTGGATTGTGCATAGTTGTTTGTTATTTGTGAAATCGGTAAATATATGAACTTGGTGGTGAAATTAGGAAATGGTTATGAGATGGTGTGCATGTGTAAAATATAATACTTAGGGATGTAAATGGTAATTAGTGAAATCCTAGATACTTAACCCTAATCTCAACTTCACTAATCACTTTTTCACAAAAACCAAAGCACGTACACTCATTTCTCTAGCAATCATCATCACCATCATCATTGGCAAGATAATCATCACTTTCGATTTCTCTATTTCTCTAGAATCATCCAAGGTAATTGTGTTATCATTTGTTATTAATCGTTTGATTGTTAGCAATACTTAATTCTTGTAATGCGTGTAAACCCTAGTCTTCACATGATGCTTCTGTGTTTTTGATTGATGTTGATTGTTGTGTTATGAAGATGATTAGTCAGATAATCAATTGCTTGATGATTGTGATGCGTAAGATGTAGACATGGTGGTCATTGCTTTGATCAGTGTATTGCAGACATATGAATTTAGGGTTTCATGTTCGTATGATAGCAAAACGTAACTGTTATGATCCCAATGACCGTAGGAGAAATTGTTTATCTGAGTTTATTCATGATTTGATTGTCTGAGTTTTAATGAATGATGGAGCCCGACTTTCTTTGATATCATGCATGTCCGAGGATTTTAAGTAGCAAACATGAGGTCCGAGGTTTAATATCCAAGTTCTATCCGAGTTTAATGAGGGCATGTGAGGTCCGAGGTTCTTTATATGATCAATGCCCGACCTTTAAAACCCTTGATAGGTCCAAGTTCTTGATAGAGATTAAGAGGGTGTCCGAGTTTCATACCTCAGGACACTAGGACCGAGTTTGTGAGCCAACATATGGTCCGACTTTGTGAATGAGGTGCTGTCCGAGTTTGATGATCATTATGCATGTCCGAGTTTAATTAATGGACTTGAACCCGACTTTATATAGATGTAATTGTCCGAACATTATGCTTAAACATATGGTCCGAGTTTCATTAAAGAAACTCTGGGCCGAAGTGGGTTGCCTAGCATGATCCGAGTTTAATGGATTACCTTGTGGACCGAGTTTAATGATGGTGTTGTGTCCGAGTTTAATATGATCATCCATATCCGAATTTGTATGTTGATTATATGTCCGAGGTTGTATGATATATCATGTGTTATCCGAGTTTCAAACAGGGGAAACCCCCCCCCACACTTGTCTGATATTGTGAAACTGTATGATGCTGTGTAATTGTCAATTTGAAACAAGTAGCTGCATGATATATTATGTTAGTCCTGTTAAGCCTGTATGACACTTTGATTCCTTGATTTCGTTAAACATGTGAAGTACTTACACTGTTAAAGGTATAAAGAGTGTTAACAGGGGCCACTAGAATAATGTACACGTAAGATTAAACCATGAAATCAGGGACGCTACGCATGAATTACGTGAACAGAATTGACTGCTTGCATGATGTATGATTCTGTATATGATTGTATGATACTGAATGCAACTGTATAATCCTGCATGAATGAACGATCTATGTGATATTATCCTGCATACAATAAGCACACAAAACACAGTTACTTGAATGTCAGTGATTTGTAAACCCTAGTTTGATGCAAACACTTACATCGTATCATGTGCAACACATCCTAGGTCGTGTGTTACGGACTTAGAGATTTATAAACCCTAGAAGCAATAACATACCGAGCAAACCAAGGTGAGTTCACACAGCCAAGGCATGGGGTTCCCAGGGTGGGAATGGGATTTGATTATTTACTGGTACTTATCTATACTGGAACGTAGTGATGTGATTTGATGAACTATGGTACATACTCCGCTGATTGAACTACGACTAGACTAGTAACACTTATTGAACTGATCTTCGCACACCTGCCAAGGGTTGGCCGCGATCTTATGACTGACTTCGCACACCTGCCTTTGGAAGGCCGCGAACTGGAATTTACTAATCTTCGCACACCTGCCTGGTAGGCCGCGATACAGATAAACCTAGTCTAGAATACTCGGGATGAACATCCCCCTAATATCTTCGCATACCTGCCTGGGAGGCCGCGATGGAAACTAATACGATACACGACATAACGAACGAACATACTACTACTCACACTATACTATTACTGAACTGTAAACTGTGAACTCGCTCAACTAGTTGTTGATCATCTGTTACATGCCTTGCAGGTCGTTAGATACATGGAGCTTGCACAGGGAGGAGCAGGTCGTTGTGGAGCATGGATCGTGGATGCCATGTTAAAACATTTAAACATTTGAACTTATATTACACATTGGGTTTTCTTACTTATGCTTCCGCTATACTTTGAAACTATGATTATGTTTGAACACCTATCATATTGAATGAATGGTTACATTTATTATATTTGGTATTAATTACATGTTCGATATGATTGGTGGCTTGATCCTGGTCAGTCATGCTCCCAAGCGGTGATACTCCGCAGGTGGATTTTGGGGGTGTGACAAAAATAAAATAACATTGGTCAAGGTCCAGGACTTCTAGTAACTTAAATAACGCTACATTCGCAATGTATTAAGGAACACTTATATATAGGAAGTACCAGCGGCGTATCCACCATGTCCTTTTTACATTGTTCCTGTGTCGTTATTCTTATCACTATAGGTCTTAACACATGACAAAACTCGCTGTGGTTTCTGTGCACTGAATTCCATAATTACGTATGCATCCATAATTACGTAATTCCTTGCACAGTCCGCACGGTTCATCTCATAATGTGTAGGGTAAAAATCAATCAAACAAACATGAAATGACTTGACTAGACCCTCAAAGGATCTTTTTAACTAGATCAACGAACGATCTTTTTAACTAAATCAACACATGATCTTCTTTAACTAGACTGTTGTATGATCTCTTTAAATAGACCACTTAGAGATCTTTGAAACTCAAACACCAAAAAATCGTTTTGAAACAGCACTTTGGAATCCAAGGGTGTGACTATTTGCATAGAAAGCTCCTTAAGGATTTAAGATAGTACTTTGAGTATCCTTCTGAGAATCTAACATATGAAAATACGGAAGATTCCACCAGGACTTAGATAGCGAGCTTTAGAATTACACATAAACACAAAATCACCAAATTGTGTATTCGTTAATTTAGTTATTAGCTCGTTCATGAATTAATGCATTTGAAGTACATCAGAAATCCAATTACGGACTTCAATTAGTACTTAAAACATCCTCAAGAATCTAATTATGAAGATAGGAAGATCTTATAAGGATTGGGAATTTGTTTCTGTATCGCGACATTTGTTATTAAGCTACATAAGGAATCTAATTAAGGACTCACGAAAATACCTTTTGATATCAAATCAAAGATTTGAAATGGTATTTCAAGCATTTGTTTAAGAATTTGAAATTTGAACCTTATACTTTGTTTCTTAAAAGAAACTAGTACTTAGGATTTTTGGGGAAGATCACAAGTGATCACAAAATGAAAGAACCACATGAGAAGTTTGTTCTGGAAAGAACATGGTTCTTTGGTGTCGGTATTGTAGATGTATGCTAACACACACACAATCGTATCAGTTTTGGAAATAAAATTGGAACAACCATTTTATTTATAATAATTGAATTGTTTCAATGTCAAAAGATAACAAACAAGGAAAATACAAAAGTCTAATTGTTCACTGCTGCATTGTCATTTGCATTTGCATCGTTTATGTTAAATGCTCGTCCGCGTGCTGGATTTGCATTAACAAGTCTCGGGCAATTGTTCCGGTAGTGAGTAAGATCACCACAGTTATAGCACGATCCAGGTGGAAACTGTGCTTGAACAGCAGGAGGATTTGCAGCATTCTGGTTTTGGATAACATGGCGACATGTATTGACCAAGTGTCCCAATCGCCCACAGTGGGTACACTTGTGACACGGTGTCTGATTCACATGATGGCGGTTGCGTTTATTGCACAAAGGTGCAGTACCAATGTAGTTCTTCCTAGCACGAGGCTGTGCTGGCTGATTTGGTGCAACCTGATCATTCTGAGCGACCACTGCGAAGTTTTGTGAAGCCTTACGCTTCATCGACTTCTTAGAGGACTCGGTCTGTTTATCTTTTGGTTTTTCTTGTGCTGTCTTGTCAGATGGTTTCGGATCTCCTTTTCGGAAAAGCTTACCCTTCCTGATTTGAGATTCAGTCAGGGTAGCAGATAGTTCAATGGCTTGTCTAACGGTAGTAGGGTTGCTACCAGTAACAATATCCTGAACTGGATCAGGAAGGCCATTGATGTATCTTTCAATCGCCTTATCCAAAGGCGTAACCATGGTAGGACATAACAGACTCAATTCCTCGTAACGATCAGTGTAGGCTCGATGTTCACCGCTGTCTTGTTTGAGATCGTCAAATTCCCATTCTAAAGCCCTGAGCTCATGACGAGGACAGAATTCCTTCATCATTAGAGCCCGAAGCTCTTCCCAGGTTTGTGCCATTGCTACATCGGCACCTCGATCCCTCATTATGCCATTCCACCATGTGAGTGCTCTTTTCTGGAATACACTCAACGCAAACTCAACTTTTCGCTCGTTTGGGCATTGTACATGACGAAATGTGCTTTCGAGACTCTCGAACCACTGTAGGAGCCCAGTGGACCCTTCAGACCAAGTAAATGTAAGTGGCTTAGTTGAGTTAAATGTCTTGAAGTTGCACTGAACATTGTTATTGTTATTGTTTGCCTGATGTATCTGGGTGATAAGGTTCAGTAGTACAGCAGCGATTTGCTGAGTGATTAAGGCTGCCATGGCGGCATCCTGAGCTAGATCACGTCGAGGAGGCATATTCTAAAAGAGAAAAGAAACATGAGGGAAAACGAGTAAGATGTTTATTGGATATTCAAAGCTGGATGTTAAGAATATCGACAAGGCATAAGGATTGTGACCATTTGTTCGTTACTTAAAACAAACAAACAACATTGTGACAAATCAAAGTAAATAGGTCAATATAATGTATCACTGAAGAAATGCTCGCCTATAAGTGAACACTCACCCCAAGAGTTCCCAGGTAAGAGTGACTGGTCCGATACTGCGAATTTGTACGAACACTCTAGCCTTAGACAGAAAACTCAGGGTACAGGCATTCACTCTTCCAGTTTGCATGTGTTCACATTATTCAGACCCAAACTTTGACGAGATTTTGAAAACACCAAAGGCTTAAAAGCCTAAAAACAAATCATCTAAGGATAGATGACTTCTTGTGATGTTTGGAAAAATTTTGACTCGAGAGAATGAATTGTGTTTTGTTTTTGTTAATCACCTAAGGATAGGTGAAGTGTATTGTTTTAAGACTAAACACAAGATAACTTGTGTTAGAGTCCTAGGAAGGTTATAGTCTAGGTCAAAGCATTACTAATAACCTAATTCCCTATAACCATTGGCTCTGATACCAACTTTTCTGTCACACCCCGACCACGTAAAATAACAAATCGTGGCGGAAACGTCGGGGAGTGTTGTAACAGAATCATTGTTTCACGACCATGGATCAAATAGTTTTGTTTTATTGAATTATTGAACTCAATGTTTGTTACAATTCAGATAAATACAAATAGTTGTTCTCAGTTTTAAAGTCGCTAAGGCACGAGTCCATCCTATGTTTAGCATGCATCAACAATCATCACATAGCAGTACCTGAAACATATATGAAAATAGGTACGTCAGCATAAAAATGCCTGTGAGTAACATAGGGTTTTGTGTATTGGATTCATGGCTTTGGGTAACGTAAGAAAAGGTCTCATGTTTTCAAAATAGCCATGAATCCAATGTAAAAGTTTTGTTTCTGAAAACGTGTCGTTTTGGAAAAGGGTTTATAGTATAGACAAAAATATACTTTGGTTTTGAAATAGTTTAAATAGATAGTATATCGAAATATACTTTAGTAATTAAAATAATAGATTTGGTAGTATATCACAATTATACTTTGGTTTAAGGATAAAAGGATCAGTAGTATATCAAATTATACTTTGGTTAGAAAATAGCATATTATCTATGCTTTGGTTTGAAAATAGCATATCAACTATGCTTTGGTTTGAAAATAGCATATCAACTATGCTTTGGTAGTATATCAAATTATACTTTAGTTTATAAAATAACAAAGTTGGTAGTATATCAAACTATACTTTGGTAAACAGTAGTATATCAAACTATGCTTTGGTAAATAACAAAGTAGTATGTTAAAACACATGTTGGATTTTGTACACAGTATATCAAAATATACTTTGGTAGATCACATTTGAGAGCACATCAAACTGTACTTTTGTAGTATATCAACATATACAAAGAAAGTGTGATTTGGTATTCAATCAAGCCTTAGTGTATCAAACTACACTTTGGAGACTATAGAAATACCACGAAGGCAATTTCTATTTGGTTAAAATTTGGTTTCTGACATTCCATACAACAGGAATGGGGTGTCTAGTCCTATAGGGCTATATCGTACTGTTGGTGCATACATCTGTCGACTTCGTCTTGTATCGAGTCTTAGACTTAGAATGTTAAGATCAGGGCACGTTGTTCGAGAAATTACATTGTAATAGGTCTGATTTCGCTCTTGTGAGCTGATTTCGCTCGTAATGACAATATGTCATTTGGAGCGAAATCACAAGGTTGTGATTTCGCCCGAAATGACATAAGGTCATTAAGAGCGAAACCCCTTCCCTATATATAGTTGTATGAGCGAAATCATTTGTATCTTTCTTGTTTCCGGTACCGAACTGCTGCTGAAGTGCCGTTTGACCTGTAATCAGTGGGAAATCAATATACAAGTCAAGATTTAATAGAACAAGCTGTTTTTCGTGTCCGTTTCTTGTTATTCCGCACCTGAAACGGATTAGAACACCTCCGATTGACTCGTTCGGGTCAGCACGCGATCCTACAAGTGGTATCAGAGCTCAGGACGAGGAGTTCTTGCCATTACAGCTTCATTCTCTGTATTCTACACCTTCTTTTATCGGTTCAGGAAGATTTCACGGTTAAAATCAGACCAAATTTTCACAGACTGCTAGAAATTGAACATAGACAAACCCTTGAAATTTTGAGACTGAAATTCAAAGTAAAAATGGACCAAATTGACTTCTGATTTGATTTCGCTCGAGTGGAGAGTTGGTGATTTCGCTCGTAATAGCCTGATTTCGCCCCAAAGACCACTTGATTTCGCTCCAAAGTCCACCCAGAACCCTGATTTCGCTCCAAAGTCCACCCAGGACCCCTGATTTCACCCCAAAACCCTTGATTTCGCTCCAGAGACTTTGTTGTGATTTCGCTCCAACTTGCTATTTCACTCTAAAGTGTCTGTTATTGAAAAACGTGTTACCAAACCATGGCAGAAGAGTTCTATAATGCATTCGCGACACCGGTTGCACCTGTTACTGCTGCTGAGACTATATACAGTGAAAATGAGATGGGTACTCATCAGAAACCACCAAAGTTGAGGTATATTGAGGATTTTCAGGGATGGAAAAACCGGTTTGAGAATTGGGTTCAAGCCTACAGATTTGATGCTTGGTGTTCACTGCTGAAAGACTATGAGAGACCAAAGAATGAGCGTGGATTAGAAAAGGGTTTCAATGATTTTACAGAAGCTGACAAGCTGAAATATACTAGTGAAAAGATGATGATCAGCATTTTACAGCAAGCAGTTAAAGAAGACATCTTCGTCTTACTTCAACATAACGGAACAGCTAGATCAATCTGGGAGGCATTAATTCAGAAATTCAGAGGGAGTGCTGACATAATCAAAAACAAAAAGGCATTATTGAAGAAGTCGTTTGACATGTTTACTGCATTTGATCATGAAACCACGAAACAGACAATAGATAGATACTGTCATCTGGCTCTAGAAATGGGAAGATTGGATATTCAGAAAGATGATGATGAGTGGGTTGATAAATTAGCAGAAGCTTTACCCCAACAGAAGTGGGGAACTTATCTGATGATTATGAAACTCATGAGGAAGACTGAGAGCATGAACTTGGCTCAGTTTATTTAGAAAATTGAGGAACAAGAATTGGATATTCAGAAGACTGCAATTATGACAAATCCAAATGCCAAGCAAGATGTCAGTCTGTACTATCGAGGGAACAAGTTTGAGGCCACTCCAAGTCAAAGTCCAAAGATTAGTACTGCATTCAGTGCTGATGGTTCTGCAAGTCCAAATGCAAGTACTACAACTCAAAGTGGTGGATATACTTCATCATTCTCAAGCTTTGATCCAAACAGCAACACACCTAGTTCTCAAAAGCAAAATCCGAATAATCTGCAGTGCAATGTTACTTTAACTATTCAGAATGGTCAGAATCTATCTCCTGAAGTGGCTAAGCAACACATGGCATCTCTTGTAGCCATGTTAGAGTCGTATGAAAGTTTGATTGCTGGAAGAATTGGTAATCCAATGCTCACAAAAGAAGATTACGACCAAATCGATGCAAAAGAGCTTGAGCTGATGGATGTGAAATGGTGTTTGGCTAGTGCATGCAGGAGAGCTGAAAAATTTCAACAGATTACTGGCAGAGATGATTTTTGAGGGATGGCTACTTCTCCACTTGGTTTTGATAAGTCAAAAGTTACCTGTTTCCGATGTAAAGGAAAAGGTCACTTTAAAAGGGAATGTAAGAACCAAGAGTCAACTGGATGTCAAGAAAAGAGCAATTATTATCAGAAATCAATCTTTCATCAAATCGATCAACAACCTCAACAAAAGGAACCGCAAACTGCTCATGGGAAAATGATTGAAGAAGCCAATAGGAAAGCTTATTTTGGGATAATAGATCAAAGTGATGAGGTTGTTGCACAGGGGTTTAGCTGGGACAAGTATATACCTAGTGGAACTAGTCCTGATATGGCACTTGTTACCAGGATTCTGGATCAAAATGAGGATTGTCAGGAAAGGATTCCGATATTTCCAGATCTTGGAAGTGATGTTGATACGGATGATCGGGAAGAGTATCTTAACAAATGTATAAAAAGTATTGATCCTGACAGTTTTAATTTTTTCTATGCAGATAAAGTTGAGATGCTGAATCAGAAGAAGATCGCTCGATTGCAGAGAGAGCTAGAAGTAGCAAAGCTACTCGCTGATGAAAAAGCGAAGACTGAAACTGTAGAAACAAAAGATGAAGCAGCTGTTGAGATTACAATAGAGAAGATTGTTGAGATAGAGAAAGTAGTGGAGAAAATTGTCGAAGTAGAAAAACTTGTGGAAATTGAGAAAATTGTTGAAAAGATTGTCGAAATAGAAAAGATTGTTGAAGTCGAGAAGCTTGTTGAAGTTGAAAAGATAGTTGAAAAGGTGGTTGAAGTTACTAAGCCTTGTGAGAAATGTTCAGAAGCTTGCAAAGTTTGTGAAGAAAAAGATAAAAAGATTGTCGACTTAGAAAAGATTAAGGAAGATCTACTGTCTGATGTGAAATATGTGAAAGAGTCATACGATGTATTGAATAGGACAGTTGATAGTTTGAAAAGAACGAATGCAGAAATCGAAAAGGCAAATGACAAAATGAGTGCAACTTTGATGACAAAGCAAAGTGTCATTAATGATTACATCAAAGATTGTGCTAATCTGAAGAAGGAGCTGGAACTTGAGAAAATTGAGAGTGAAAGGATTAACCGATTACTTTTGAGTTATACTACATGTGATTATCTGATTGATCGGGTTTATCCTACTGTTGCAGGTCTTGAAGCGTTTAAGAAGAAAGAAAAAGAAGAGGATACTGGTAAGCCAAAAAGTGTCAAGTATAACAGATGTCCGCCTCCTATCTTTGAGAGTTATTACCCCAGGAAACCAAACGAGGAACAAGTAGACAAGACTCTAAACATCAAATTAAAGTCTGAAATCACTGATGAATTACCAGACAATATTGATGTTACATTCACAGCATCTGACACTGATCATGAGTCTGAGTTAGTTAAGAGAGTTGTCAATCAGGTGTTGGATATGGATGAAGAGTCAAAGTCGGAGTCTAAGTCGGATAGTTGGAGTTCGTCTGAGAAGAATACGAGTTCACCGGTTAAGAGGGTTTATAATAAAGAATTCTTGTTATCAAAGAATAATTTGAACGATGAAATGTTTAAGGTTGCTTATACCTTGAATAATTCGGACAAATTATTTTCCGATGAAGAATTCCCAATAAGAAGTGTTAAAACTGAAATGATCAAAAAGGTTTTCAAATTAACAGAAATTAATATTTCTGAAATAAAAGATTTAAATCTTTCTGCAAAACCTAAACCTTACACTTCAAGGATTCAACAAAGAGTAAATAAGAAAATGGGTTACGGTTGTGGTTATAATTTCCAAAAGAAACCAAACCATAATGGTAATCTCAAAAAGAAAGGTCTTGGTTTTAGTTCGTCAGAAAATTAAAAAAATCAGAAAATTTATAAACCAAAAACAAAATTTGTTTCAGGAGGAAGCTCAGAGGATGAACAGAAGAAACCATTCTGGAAGCAGTCAAATCAAGAGTTTCTTGCTGAAGTAAAGAAAAATGTGAGAAAGTTTGCTGAGAGAGTTGACAGAAGAACCTGTTTCAAATGTCAAGAAATTGGTCACATAGCTTGGAATTGCCCCAAGACAAATTACCAAAAACAGGGAGTTTCTTCTAATTCTAACTTGAAAAAGACTTATGTTGATAAAAAAGAACAGTTGGTGAAAAATGGTAATTTGTTTGAAAATTCAAGTTCTGAAAAAATTGAAAGTTCAAAATGTTTTTACAAAAGAAGAGGTGATTTGAGTAAACAAAAATGGATTGTAAAAATAGAAAGTAGTTCTGACAATGAATCTGATTCCATAAAATCAGAGAAGTCATTGGTTGATAAGAAGATTGTGGTTTCCGTTCCAGAGGTGATCGATGAAAATTTTCCTCCATTGTCAAAAGAAAATTTGATAAAGAAAGTGGGAAAAGTAGAGATCTCAAATCAATTCTTCGCTGATAAGGGAGAATTTGATGTTGAGAAAGCTTTCAACGGAAAAGTCAAGCACATTTTCGGGAAGATGGTTGATAGAAAGGTTAAGGGTGCTAAAGAGTTTTATAAATCAAAGTGTTGGTGGGACAGATTGTCACACCCCGATCTCCATGTGTTTCGCCGGTGGGCCCGGTGGGGGATTACCGTGACAATGTTGGCAACAATATAGTCAAACCACACAATTATATAAATGCACAGCGGAAGCTTAAGATAAATATATAAACTTCAACCTCTGGTTGTAATATCAAATGTATTACAGAAGTTGAATATATCCACAGCGGATCAAAAATAATAAATATTGTTCATTCAGATGCAGCATCGAGTTTGCGAGACTATGTACGATGCTTAGGAAGCTAATACCAGCCCATTTCGTATAGTACTTGCACTTAATCTTTTTGGGGAAAATACGTCAGTTTACACTGGTAAATACATTCAACTGACACATTTGAAAATGTTTATTTAAAATTTATTTGAATGCACAAGGCACAAACTCTTTTATAACTTGGGAAAATTATTAAAATCTTGTGAACGTTTTACATGTTCTTTTATGCGTTCAGTAGCCCGGGTCGTGCCGGGTTAAAGATTTATAGACACACCACATTGCGTAAAACCGTAGTATAAAAACCAACGGCTACGTCTTTTAATTTAATGTCGACAATATATACCGGGTGTACGCCTACACCGGGATGTCGATGGTCGTGGCCATTTCGTAAAATGATGCCAAGGATATCCGGGACAACGGTCATTAAACCCCCCAAAGGCTTTTAAGAAACAAAACTGTTTAAATGAGCCGATCATATTATTTAATTTACCACCTAAGCGATGGAAAAATACAATGCTCAATCAAGCGGTATTAACATACCGTAACCCAAGCCCATATAGGGGAAATAAGTTAAAGTATTTACCTTTGCAAGTATATTTCCTTAATTTGGATTAAATCACCGATAGCTTTTACTGGGGCTCCTAATCTGGAACGAAGGTTTTAATTAACCTCTTAGAATCCTAACGAGTCGTTATAATGGCCGTAGCCTAGACCGGTTGGTTCCGATATGTGAATATGGTTTAATCGCGTGAAAAGGCGAAAACCGAGAATGGAGTGCGATTCTGACCCAACAAGTTCAGAGACTTGTTTTATATGGGTTTATGGTTCACACTCTGGATTTTGGGGTCCAAATAATATAATTTGACCCGTATCGGCTAATTTATGAAAACTAGTTTCATAAGCCGAACTGTGCGCGCAATAGGCGAAACGGTTAACCATGAGAGTCGTACGCTTATTTCCTAAGTCAATATGCCTTAAAGAGGTTGTGGTATCAGTAGGATACCTCCCGTGATGCCCGTAACGAGTTTAAGTTAATATTACGCCCCGTAGGGGCTTTTCGGTCATTTTAAAGACTTTAAAAAGGGCTTTTCGAGTTCTACAGGAAATCTGAGTTTCCCGATCAGTTTGTAAAGTCTAAAATACTTTATTTATTATTTAAAATTAGTAGCAACTGGAATCGGGTCAAAAGACCTTGTAGAACGCAAGTTTTGGCCGAAAAGGGCATATTCGGTATTTACCGAACCGTAGCCATAACCGCAGGTTATGAGCAAGGTAAAATTTATTAAAAATCTTTAAAATTCCCAAAATATTATTTTAATACAGTGGGTAAAAGTTTTGGTGACGAAATCTTGGTTTAGATGGTCGTTATGCTAATTGCGCCGTTAATTACTAAAGTTTACTTTAATTGCGCTTTTTAGCATAACTCTCATTCTAGACCTCGGATTGACGTGAAACTTTAAGGACATGCTTATAATTTAATAAGCAAGGTTCTGGTCCGTTCACGTGTCCGAAATACTCGTTTTATTTTCAAAGTGGCGTTACGGTCAACTTTTAGGCGATTAACGGAAATGCGTAAAAGACTCGGATAACTCATGAACCGATCACAGAGCTTTATACCATCATGTAACCTAATCCTAAGAGAGTCCTAAGGTATATTTATACCTCACTAAAACGGGTCAGAACTGAAGTCAAAGCAAAAGTCAAACTTTTGCGACATTCGGCTCCGAACCGGTTCAATATAGCAAATGGTCGATTCAAACGGGCGCAAACAAGTTTATATACTTAATATCATATTTTATGAGTGTCAAAACAGGTTTCTTAGTATGTACATTACAGATTATGCATAAATCGCTAAAATAGCTTTCTGTTGACTTTTTAACCGCACGTTTGACTCGATATTTGACATAGTTAGAGTGGTGATCAGGGGGAACCCTTTTAGAGGTTTATTACCCACATAATTACCTACTCAAAACTACTTTTGATCCGTTATAAGACTGAACCATTTGCAAGTTATTGTAATGACAACCGTTAGTTACGACGGTTGTGTTTATAAGCTATAACTATGGAAATGCAAGACCATATTGATTGTGAACGACTTACAGAAGTTATTTCTTGCTTATAGAGCAGAGATGGATGCATGGGAGCCTTAGAATGATCAGAGATGAGTGTGTTTGAAGTGTGGTGAACTTATGAGCCAATGTGGCTATTTATAGTGTTCAAAAGCCTTCAAGATCATTACACAACAGCCTATAACTGATAATGGATGATGGGCAGGTGCCCCTAAGTGATATGGGTCGAGTAGGGGGCGCCCATGCTCCATTAATTGGTTGTTGGTCGTTCAAAGGCTCCAAAAGGCATGTAGTTACAAGTATTCTGCATCTGGGCGTTTTACGCGGCCCGCATGGGAGTTCCATGCGTTTATAATGCGGGTCGCCTGATATTCAAATATCAGGCGCGTAATTTAGGAGGCTCGCGGCCCGCCTCAACTTAGCCCTAAACTTCACGCGGGTCGCGAGAGGCCTGTTTTTCAGATTTTTAAAATCTTTTGAAATGATTACGAAATCCTGGTAATTAACAACGAAATCTTTCGTAATGATTTACCTGACCTTTCGGGTTTGAAGGGGTAACTTTGCGGTTTGGCCATCGGTTATTTACCGATAGGGGCCTCGTGTTATTTACCCGCATTATTAAGTCCCCGGTTAGTTTATTAATTATCCGGAAAGCCTTAACTTTCATTGTTGACGGTTTTAACCCTTCTCATACGAATTTGAGTATAACTCTCTCGTTTTAAGACGGAACTTCGCGGAATTTGTATAGTATATTCTAGTGAGCGTATAATACTGTTACGAAGCCTTGGGAACGTTAAAGGGTCACTCAGAGGTATAATTAAACATGTTGACACAGTTAACCCCTGTAGCTCGTAATCTCTCACTTTCTTCCGCGTTTCGCTTCCGTACGATCTATGATTTATTCGTTTGAAGGTACAAGCATTATTTAGGGTTACTATACAGTGTATTTACCCTTGTTGACATTTATAACCCTCGAATTTATATATACTTTCAAGGTTTGTCAAAATTAGTCCTTTATTTATTATAGATGCCACGTGTAATCAAATGACACGTGTTAACACATCATTGGGCACAAAAATTCGAGGTGTTACATCCTCACCCCCTTAAAATAAATCTCGACCCGAGATTTACTCAAATAAATAGGGGTACTTTTCTTTCATTGTAGCTTCGACTTCCCACGTATATTCAGGACCTCTACGAGCATCCCATTTGACTTTTACAATCGGTACGTGCTTTCTGCGAAACTTCTTCACCTGTCGATCTTCAATCGACAAAGGTTTTTCTATGAACTTTAAGCTCTCATCTATATGCACATCTGTGTGTGGAATCACCAATGATTCATCGGCGAAGCACTTTTTGAGATTGCAGATGTGGAACACGTTGTGAATTCCATTGAGCTCTTCAGGCAAGTTCAACTTATAGGCAACTGATCCGATGCGTTCAATGACCTCAAAAGGTCCTATGTATCTCGGACTCAGTTTGCCTTTCTTGCCGAAACTCATCACCCCCTTCCAGGGTGATACCTTAAGCAACACTTTTTCACCTACTTCGAAGTGAAGATCCTTACGTTTTGGATCAGCGTAGCTTTTCTGCCTATCGCGGGCAGCCTTGAGACGTTCCCGGATCTGGACAATCTTGTCCGTTGTCTGGAAAACAATCTCTGGTCCTGATAATTGGACCTCTCCTACTTCCGCCCAACAAACAGGCGATCTACATTTCCTACCGTATAATGCCTCGAAGGGCGCAGCCTTTATGCTGGTGTGGTAGCTATTATTGTAGGAGAATTCGATCAGGGGTAGATTCTTATCCCAGTTACCGCCTAAATCGATTGCACATGCACGAAGCATGTCTTCTAGCGTTTGGATGGTACGCTCACTTTGACCGTCCGTCTGTGGATGGTAAGCCGTACTGAAGTTTAAACGCGTGCCCAAAGATTGCTGGAAACTCTTCCAGAAGTGAGACGTGTATCTAGTATCCCTGTCGGAGATAATAGACACAGGTATGCCGTGTAAGGCTACAATCTTATCAACATAAAGTTGGGCTAACATATCGGAGCTATACGTCTCCTTGATGGGTAGAAAATGAGCTGATTTAGTCAGCCTATCAACTATGACCCATATTGTATCGTTTCCTTTCCTGGTTTTGGGTAACTTGGTTATGAAGTCCATAGTTACGCATTCCCACTTCCACTCGGGAAGTTCAGGCTGTTGTAGCAAGCCAGATGGCTTTTGGTGCTCGGCTTTGACTTGAGCACAAGTCAAGCACTTTGCTACGTGGGCGGCCACAGACTTTTTCAAGCCTATCCACCAATAATTTGCCTTTAAATCTTGATACATTTTGTCTGCACCAGGATGGACTGAGTATTTGGAACTATGGGCTTCCTGGAGGATAACATCTCGTAGTCCTCCATAAATTGGAACCCATATACGTCCGTTCAGTCTAAGGATTCCATCCTTGCTAAGAGTCAACTGCTCCTCAGTTACTCCTAACTTTTCATTAGGATAATTAGCTTCCAACACAGCCTCTCGCTGTGCAGCTAAAATCCTTTCAATTAAATTGTTCTTGACCTCAATGCTTTTGGCATTGATTCGAATAGGTTTTACCCTTTCTTTCCTGCTTAAGGCATCAGCGACCACATTCGCTTTGCCGGGATGGTACCTGATCTCGCAATCATAGTCATTCAAGGTTTCCATCCAACGACGCTGCCTCATGTTCAACTCCTTCTGGTTGAACAGGTGCTGGAGGCTTTTGTGATCAGAATAAATCACAAATTTAATACCATAAAGGTAATGCCTCCACAATTTTAGTGCAAATACAACGTCACCCAACTCCAAATCATGGGTGGTGTAATTCTTTTCGTGCACCTTTAATTGCCTTGAAGCATAGGCAATCACCTTGCCCTTCTGCATAAGCACACACCCCATGCCCGTGTGTGATGCATCGCAGTAAACTACGAATTCATCTGTACCTTCTGGTAATGTCAGCACAGGTGCGTTGCTTAGCTTTTGCTTCAGTATTTCGAAGGACTCTTGCTGCTTTGGGCCCCAAATGTACTTTTCTTTCTTCTTGGTCAAGGAAGTCAAGGGCGCAGCAATCCTCGAAAAATTCTCAATAAATCTCCTGTAGTAACCTGCCAATCCCAGGAAACTACGAATTTCGGTAGGTGTCTTTGGCTCTTGCCAGTTCATGACTGCCTCTACCTTAGCGGGATCCACTTGGATACCACGCTCACTCACAACGTGACCTAAAAACTGAACCTCTCGTAGCCAGAATTCACATTTCGAGAATTTGGCGTAGAGTTTCTCACGCTGTAATAATTCGAGAATGCAACGGAGGTGCTTCTCGTGGTCAGCTTGGTTCTTGGAATATATAAGGATATCGTCGATGAAGACTATGACAAATTTGTCCAAATACGGCTTGCAGACGCGATTCATGAGATCCATGAACGCAGCCGGTGCATTTGTGAGCCCAAAAGGCATCACTAGGAACTCGTAATGACCATAGCGAGTCCTAAATGCTGTCTTATGTACATCTTCATCTCTGACCCTTAGCTGATGATAGCCCGACCTTAAGTCGATCTTCGAGAAATAGCTTGCTCCTTGCAGCTGGTCGAACAGATCATCGATCCTTGGCAAAGGATATCTGTTCTTTATGGTAACTTTATTTAGCTCTCGATAGTCGATGCACAACCGCATCGATCCGTCCTTCTTCTTTACAAACAGGACAGGAGCTCCCCAGGGAGATGAACTAGGTCTGATAAAACCTTTCGCCAACAGTTCATCCAACTGGGTCCTCAGTTCTTTCATTTCCGTCGGAGCTAATCTGTAAGGTGCTCTTGCTATCGGAGCCGCTCCAGGAATGATGTCTATTCTGAACTCCACTTGTCTATCTGGTGGCAAACCAGGTAGTTCTTCAGGAAAAACCTCGGGGTATTCAGAAATGACAGGAAGATCCTCGATCTTCGGCTTCGGTTCTTCAATTATCACCTGAGCCATGTAAATTACGCAGCCTCTGTTCAAACACCTTGAAGCTTTGAGCATAGATACGTCCTCGGGCAATCCGAACTGCGTATCTCCTCGAATGGTAAGCGAATCACCACTCGGAGTCTTTACTACTATATGCCTTTTGCCGCAAATGATTTGGGCCTGATTACGGGATAACCAGTCCATGCCTAGGACTATGTCGAAACCCGCTAATTTGAAGGGAAGTAGAGATAAAGGAAAAGAATGGTTCCTAATGGACATTTCACATCCTTCTAGAACAGTAGAGATGGTTTCTATCGTGCCGTCTGCTAACTCTACTTCGTATTTCACATCAAGGGTTTTGATAGGCATATTTAGTAGTTGGCAAAATTTCTGGTCTACAAAGGATTTATCAGCTCCAGAATCGAATAGTACTCTTGCAAATATATTATTTACGAGAAAAGTACCTGTAAGCACGTTGTCGTTCTGTACTGCCTCCTTTGCATCCATGCGGAAGACTCTCGCATTTGACTTCTTGGTCTCCTCCGCCTTCTTGGCATACTTAGGGCAGTTGCTCTTGATATGCCCCTTTTCGTTGCAACCATAGCAGGTCGCATCCTTGATCTTTTTGCACTCCACAGTCTTATGATCCTTGGACTTGCATAGTCCACAGGAAGGAGTCTTTGATTGTGACTGTGAATTCGAAGCAAACCTGCACTTCCCAGAGTGGGGTTTCTTGCAGATTTTGCAGTTGGGCCTTTCACTAGTTTGCCCATCTTTCTTCGCTTCCGACCCTCTTTTGCCTTCACCGTTTCCATGGTGCTTCTTCCCTGATCTTCGTGAGGTATCATCCTCACGTTTCCTCTTCTCAGCCTCCTTGCTCCTTAGGGTCCTCAGACAGACAGCGTCTAAGGTGAGAGACAAGGAGAGGTCAGTAACTGACCTGAAGGTCGTCGGCCGAGAAGCCTTTACACTCGCCTTTATTGCGGGCTCCAAGCCCCCAATGAAACGGGCGATTCTTCGGGGTTCTGGTGTCACAAGGTATGGGACCAGACGAGACATTGTATTGAAACTCGTCAAATAAGCCTGGCAGTCCAGGTTCGTCATCACCAGTGACACGAAGTCAGCCTCGATCTTCTCAACCTCATGCTGAGGGCAGTAGTTTTCCTTAATGAGAGCAATAAATTCCTCCCATGTCATCTTGTACAAAGCAGACTTACCAGATGCCTGCACCAACGCCCTCCACCATGCCAGGGCCTCGCCCTTAAATGACTGGGACACATACTTCACCACATCCCTCTCTGCACACCCGCTGATGTCCACAATAGTGTCCATCTCATCCAGCCAGGTGATACAATCCACAGCACCTTTCTCCCCTGTAAATTCCCGGGGCTTACAAGATACAAAGTATTTGTAGGTGCAACCCTTAGCATTTGATGCATCAGTATATTCTCTATCGCGATGAACGTTGTTCTCAGTGGACGAGTGTTTGTCGTCATCTTTCTTGGGTTGAGAGGGTGGTTTGGAGTGTGTCTTTGGTTTAGAGGGTGGTTTTGATACTGTTCTGCCTTGGGACTCAGTATATTGACGATCAAGAGCTGCCTGAACAGCATTGTCAATCAGAGCCTTTAGCTGTGCGCCTGTCAGATGCACTGGCGCATTGTCGTAGTCATCTTCATTTGTATGGCTGTTCTCTCCATTGGGATCCGCCATTGTAACTTGAATCTGCTTACAGAAGATAACAAAATTTTATTCAGGAGATTATTATATAATTGTCTTTTATGACAATTTGTCAACCATGGTAACAGAGACCATATTTGGTTAACTTATTACTTATTAATTATTAGGATTTGAATATATCCTATTTCCATCTATATAATTAGTATTGGCGGCATAAAGCCTAATCACGAGGATGTTTTATAATTTTAGCCGAGATTTCAGAGAATCAAAGGCATAGAGATTTGAACCGTAGTTCTTTTATCTCTTTCTGACAGGGAGTCATAGACCACCACTGTCTTTTGTCGTTATAAGACAATTATTGCGGCCCATAGGCACTACACCTCTAATGGATGTTTTAATATGGTTGGCCCGTAGGCACTACATCTCTAATGGATGTTTTAATATGGTTGGCCCGTAGGCACTACATCTCTAATGGATGTTTTAATAAGGTTGGCCCGTAGGCACTACATCACTAATGGATGTTTTTAATAATACTGGCCCGTAGGCACTACATCACTAATGGATGTTTTAATAATACTGGCCCGTAGGCACTACATCACTAATGGATGTTTTAATAATATTGGCCCGTAGGCACTACATCACTAATGGATGTTTTAATAATACTGGCCCGTAGGCACTACATCACTAAAGGATGTTTTAATAATATTGATCACCTTCATTGGTGATTTAACCCACGATTTATAAATCATTTAGTTGGGTTTTGAAATCCTTAAAGGATTATTGTATAAGAATGACGTGCGTGATTTTAACGAATCACATCTGCCATGATTGTTAACATGCGTACAGAGGTTAACAGGGAATCAGAATCTTTTCAATTAGGTCGTACCATCTTGACTGGATCTTAAAAGACACCAAGCTAGGTTTCACCTTTTAAGATTTTTTTATCTAGGCAAATCAATATAAAAGGAATGGTTTTGATTTATTTTATACATATTAAAACAAAACTCATAACATACATTCCATAATCTCAAATACAATTTCATATTGCCCTAAACGGGTCTTTCAAATAGTACATACCTCCTTAGAGGTATAAAATAAGTGACAAGTCCACGCAGGGACTAACATAAGATAAATGTCCATGCAAGGATTTAAAAGATAAGTCCACGTAGGGACTGAAATACGATAAGTGTCCACGCAGGGACTTATTTCAAAGTAGAAATTACATTAGTACTACTATTAAGGGCTAATGGTCACGTTTCTTCTTTTTGCCCTTTAGTAGGTTCGCCAAGCCCTTGAGAAATCCTCGGTGGCTTTTCTTCTCTTCCTCGAACTCTCTCTCCACACGATCTAGTCGATGGAGTATCTCTTCCTGTTCAGGAGGAGAAAATCGTGGTTGTGGTGCGTGTTGCGGAACTGGAGGTCTGGGAGGTATTGGATACCCATGAGCTGAGTAGTCCGGTGGTCCCATGTTTCCATGTGCTCCGTCAGGGTAGCGCGCATTATATCTTGCCGACACCACATATGGGTCGCGCTCATAGCCGTAGTTGTATTGTGCTTGTGATGGTTCGAACGGGTTGTAAGCCGTTGGACCCGTGTAAGCAGGTATGGGTTGGTCATACCCAAATGGTGGCGAATTTTGTGCAGCTGGTGCGGAGTTCGCCTCCTGTATAGGACTTGAAGGTCCTTCTTCTTGTAGTGGCGGATAGTGGCTACTACTAGAATGTCGAGGAGTGCTGAAGTGGATACCCCCTCCTCCTCGTGTAGACATACGAGCATTTGTCCTCCTACGCCTTGGCGGATCAGGTATTACTGGTTGCGCCGGTGGCGGAGGTGGTGGCGTAACTGCCACAAAGCGTGAATCCTCAGAGGGATCCTGTGGATGTCGCGGTTGTTGTGATGTCTGTTGAGGTGGCGTGTAGTACCACTCATGTCGGTCGAACAACGCTTGGAAACTGTCTGGTCCCTGATAGGGTGTGCCATGGAAGGATGACCCATCAGAGACTTCTATCGGATGCGTGGGCGTACCACGCGCAGGTTCAGTTGGATCAGTATCTTCATCCATATGGTCCTCGGAGAAATGATCTTGCGGCCCTAATGGAACAAAGCCTGAAGGTTCCTGTATGTAGTCAGCCGGATTAAACTGACCTATGAAGTATGGAGTAGGGTCGTCGTAATTTCGGTGCGATACCGAACGTTGTAGAGGTATGAAGGAAGGTTGTGGGTTGTTGGGATCATTCTCTGAGTTTGGTCCAAAGGAGTGCCGATAAGATGGCGTCGAGCTGTGTGAGGTGGAATGCCTCGCGGGTTCGTAGAGATCTCTTCGTCGTTGTGGTTCTTCGCTCCTTGTCATTGAAGGATGTCTTGTACCTGATGGTCCAGCTTCGTTATCGTGATGTGTCACGATATCTCCTCTGCCTCTTCTTCCCCTTCCTCTTCCTCGGAATATAACAGGTGGCATTTTCCTGCTTTATAAAACTTTAAATTCCAATAATAAAAGAAAAAGACAAAACTGGAATAACAATTCGAATTTGTCCTAAGTTCTTGTCTAGACTCAAGTATGTGCAATTGTGTCATTGAGATTAAACACAATAGGATAGTGTTTAATTCACTCAATGTTGGCTCTGATACCAACCTGTCACACCCCGATCTCCACGTGTTTCGCCGGTGGGCCCGGTGGGGGATTACCGTGACGATGTTGGCAACAATATAGTCAAACCACACAATTATATAAATGCACAGCGGAAGCTTAAGATAAATATATAAACTTCAACCTCTGGTTGTAATATCAAATGTATTACAGAAGTTGAATATATCCACAGCGGATCAAAAATAATAAATATTGTTCATTCAGATGCAGCATCGAGTTTGCGAGACTATGTACGATGCTTAGGAAGCTAATACCAGCCCATTTCGTATAGTACTTGCACTTAATCTTTTTGGGAAAAATACGTCAGTTTACACTGGTAAATACATTCAACTGACACATTTGAAAATGTTTATTTAAAATTTATTTGAATGCACAAGGCACAAACTCTTTTATAACTTGGGAAAATTATTAAAATCTTGTGAACGTTTTACATGTTCTTTTATGCGTTCAGTAGCCCGGGTCGTGCCGGGTTAAAGATTTATAGACACACCACATTGCGTAAAACCGTAGTATAAAAACCAACGGCTACGTCTTTTAATTTAATGTCGACAATATATACCGGGTGTACGCCTACACCGGGATGTCGATGGTCGTGGCCATTTCGTAAAATGATGCCAAGGATATCCGGGACAACGGTCATTAAACCCCCCAAAGGCTTTTAAGAAACAAAACTGTTTAAATGAGCCGATCATATTATTTAATTTACCACCTAAGCGATGGAAAAATACAATGCTCAATCAAGCGGTATTAACATACCGTAACCCAAGCCCATATAGGGGAAATAAGTTAAAGTATTTACCTTTGCAAGTATATTTCCTTAATTTGGATTAAATCACTGATAGCTTTTACTGGGGCTCCTAATCTGGAACGAAGGTTTTAATTAACCTCTTAGAATCCTAACGAGTCGTTATAATGGCCGTAGCCTAGACCGGTTGGTTCCGATATGTGAATATGGTTTAATCGCGTGAAAAGGCGAAAACCGAGAATGGAGTGCGATTCTGACCCAACAAGTTCAGAGACTTGTTTTATATGGGTTTATGGTTCACACTCTGGATTTTGGGGTCCAAATAATATAATTTGACCCGTATCGGCTAATTTATGAAAACTAGTTTCATAAGCCGAACCGTGCGCGCAATAGGCGAAACGGTTAACCATGAGAGTCGTACGCTTATTTCCTAAGTCAATATGCCTTAAAGAGGTTGTGGTATCAGTAGGATACCTCCCGTGATGCCCGTAACGAGTTTAAGTTAATATTACGCCCCGTAGGGGCTTTTCGGTCATTTTAAAGACTTTAAAAAGGGCTTTTCGAGTTCTACAGGAAATCTGAGTTTCCCGATCAGTTTGTAAAGTCTAAAATACTTTATTTATTATTTAAAATTAGTAGCAACTGGAATCGGGTCAAAAGACCTTGTAGAACGCAAGTTTTGGCCGAAAAGGGCATATTCGGTATTTACCGAACCGTAGCCATAACCGCAGGTTATGAGCAAGGTAAAATTTATTAAAAATCTTTAAAATTCCCAAAATATTATTTTAATACAGTGGGTAAAAGTTTTGGTGACGAAATCTTGGTTTAGATGGTCGTTATGCTAATTGCGCCGTTAATTACTAAAGTTTACTTTAATTGCGCTTTTTAGCATAACTCTCATTCTAGACCTCGGATTGACGTGAAACTTTAAGGACATGCTTATAATTTAATAAGCAAGGTTCTGGTCCGTTCACGTGTCCGAAATACTCGTTTTATTTTCAAAGTGGCGTTACGGTCAACTTTTAGGCGATTAACGGAAATGCGTAAAAGACTCGGATAACTCATGAACCGATCACAGAGGTTTATACCATCATGTAACCTAATCCTAAGAGAGTCCTAAGGTATATTTATACCTCACTAAAACGGGTCAGAACTGAAGTCAAAGCAAAAGTCAAACTTTTGCGACATTCGGGTCCGAACCGGTTCAATATAGCAAATGGTCGATTCAAACGAGCGCAAACAAGTTTATATACTTAATATCATATTTTATGAGTGTCAAAACAGGTTTCTTAGTATGTACATTACAGATTATGCATAAATCGCTAAAATAGCTTTCTGTTGACTTTTTAACCGCACGTTTGACTCGATATTTGACATAGTTAGAGTGGTGATCAGGGGGAACCCTTTTAGAGGTTTATTACCCACATAATTACCTACTCAAAACTACTTTTGATCCGTTATAAGACTGAACCATTTGCAAGTTATTGTAATGACAACCGTTAGTTACGACGGTTGTGTTTATAAGCTATAACTATGGAAATGCAAGACCATATTGATTGTGAACGACTTACAGAAGTTATTTCTTGCTTATAGAGCAGAGATGGATGCATGGGAGCCTTAGAATGATCAGAGATGAGTGTGTTTGAAGTGTGGTGAACTTATGAGCCAATGTGGCTATTTATAGTGTTCAAAAGCCTTCAAGATCATTACACAACAGCCTATAACTGATAATGGATGATGGGCAGGTGCCCCTAAGTGATATGGGTCGAGTAGGGGGCGCCCATGCTCCATTAATTGGTTGTTGGTCGTTCAAAGGCTCCAAAAGGCATGTAGTTACAAGTATTCTGCATCTGGGCGTTTTACGCGGCCCGCATGGGAGTTCCATGCGTTTATAATGCGGGTCGCCTGATATTCAAATATCAGGCGCGTAATTTAGGAGGCTCGCGGCCCGCCTCAACTTAGCCCTAAACTTCACACGGGTCGCGAGAGGCCTGTTTTTCAGATTTTTAAAATCTTTTGAAATGATTACGAAATCCTGGTAATTAATAACGAAATCTTTCGTAATGATTTACCTGACCTTTCGGGTTTGAAGGGGTAACTTTGCGGTTTGGCCCTCGGTTATTTACCGATAGGGGCCTCGTGTTATTTACCCCCATTATTAAGTCCCCGGTTAGTTTATTAATTATCCGGAAAGCCTTAACTTTCATTGTTGACGCTTTTAACCCTTCTCATACGAATTTGAGTATAACTCTCTCGTTTTAAGACGGAACTTCGCGGAATTTGTATAGTATATTCTAGTGAGCGTATAATACTGTTACGAAGCCTTGGGAACGTTAAAGGGTCACTCAGAGGTATAATTAAACATGTTGACACAGTTAACCCCTGTAGCTCGTAATCTCTCACTTTCTTCCGCGTTTCGCTTCCGTACGATCTATGATTTATTCGTTTGAAGGTACAAGCATTATTTAGGGTTACTATACAGTGTATTTACCCTTGTTGACATTTATAACCCTCGAATTTATATATACTTTCAAGGTTTGTCAAAATTAGTCCTTTATTTATTATAGATGCCACGTGTAATCAAATGACACGTGTTAACACATCATTGGGCACAAAAATTCGAGGTGTTACACAGATGTGTTCCAAAATCACCCAAGGCTGGTTAGGCTTGGCTGGATGTTATGTTTGATTAAACACTTGACTTGCCGGAGATCCCAAGATTGTAATCGTGGATCAGGAATCGGCATCTTTCATGATTAAAGAGGTTGTATGAAAGTTTTTGATAGTATTAAAATTTTACAGGATGAAGGACTACGCTGGAGCTTCCAGGTTGGTAAGTGCGAAGCAGGAATCGGCATCCTGATTGGTACAATGGTTGTGTCAATGTGATATTCCTACAATTGGTAGTGTGTTTTCTTCAAGTGGTACAGAGGTTGTTTAATTGCAAATGGTAAATCAGGGACATTAAATTGTACTTGATTTACTATACATGATAAATAGATGAACAAGATGATGAACCATATCCCCATACTTAACAAGTGGTAAATCTACAAGTGGTAAAAACAAACTCATTTTTCGGAAAAATCATTTTGATTAAAACAAACTTAAGTGTTTTGAAATCTAAATGAGAAAATGGTTTGTTGTGAGGGGGAGTTCTGATTGTTTATGCCAAGTGGATGGCGATTTGAAGTGATTTGATATCAGTTGTCACTTTATTTGTACAGTTTGTTTTTGATTTTGTTTCTTCAAGTGGGTCAATTTTTCGTTAATGTGTTTGCATTTTAGGGGGAGTAAAAATTTCACAGAAAATCCAAAAACATTAAAAATTTGAAAAAGCCAAAAACATGATAAAATCAAAAATGAGTTTTGTTGTATAAAAGAGGAAATGATAGTACATCAGTGGACGACCACGACATGCTAAAGAATTGGAAAGTTAAAATAGTGTTAAACGGTCTCATTGATGATGTGTCAGTAGGTTTTTGCACATTTAATAAACTGTGACGAGATATAAACTTAAATTTCAAACTTGCTTAATTCGTGGGTAACATCTCTCGGATATATGGGTAACCCCCGAAATCTTGTTTGAAAGGTCCCTTATTCTGAGATACTAGGTCTTTATGCTTAGTGATATCTGGGGTATTATCCCGGGACTTCTGCTGTATGGAAATACTGACCTAGTCCCCGGATAATACTTTCTGCAAATGCTTGAAATACAGCGCCGCCCTCAGCAAATCGATGAAACAACAAAACTGATAGTCATTGCTGTTGTAAAAAGATCCTCTAAAGGGGACCCACCTAAAGTTGAGCCGTCATCTCTCTGCTGAACGGAAGTTCTGACCTGAGCTCTCACGGTTTCGCACCTAACCCCTTACAGATATCATCTAGGTATACTCACCTGTAAGACTGAATACTGGGATCTGGATACGGGAGTATATTCTGAGGTGGGACACGCGAATAAGTTTAAGTCACTAAGACATTAATCTCGTATCTCGAAACAGTTGAACTTTGTGTGAAAATTTAAGTGGATCAGTATACTGACAATCTAAGTGAATCATTTAAAACTTAAAATGTTTAAAGCTTAACGGTGTTGTTGGTTTGTCTCATAAACTGATATGATCCTCTTACACAAACTCGAAAAAATATTGTATGTAAATATTTTCTTACTGCATTTCATTTCGATTATTTCACAAAATTCCAAAAAGATTTTCAGCATGTTTTTAGCATAAAATTTTAAAAAAATCCAAAAAGATTTTCAACAACTGATATTGAGGAGCTGATTTTCAAAATTCCGAGTGCTGAACATGATGAACAGGTTTGGGAGAATTTGATTGAAAAAGTTTTTCAGTAAAAAGAAACTTATTAAATGATCACTGTTAATACCTGATTGTATATTGATTGTAGAGGAGTCAGTGTTGGTGCATGAAATTTGATAATGTGTTAAATATCTTATTCTTGTGAATCTTATGTTTTGGGTAGAGAATGTGTAGGATTTCTTGAGCTGGATAAGAGTCAGATTCCAATACCAGAGGACTATGTAAAGCCAGGTTGCCATTCTGATGCTGTAAAAGTCAGACTTTGATTCCACAATATTTTGAGAGGGAGTCTGTTAGAGAAAGAATTTGAAGATGCAAGAGATAGATAGAGATTCTGGATGCCCGAAGACTGATCAAGACTGAAGATGCGAAGACTCGACACTTAAGACTCGTCAACATCTAAGGGGGAGTCTGTTGGTGCATACATCTGTCGACTTCATCTTGTATCGAGTCTTAGACTTAGAATGTTAAGATCAGGGCACGTTGTTCGAGAAATTACATTGTAATAGGTCTGATTTCGCTCTTGTGAGCTGATTTCGCTCGTAATGACAACATGTCATTTGGAGCGAAATCACAAGGTTGTGATTTCGCCCGAAATGACATAAGGTCATTAAGAGCGAAACCCCTTCCCTATATATAGTTGTATGAGCGAAATCATTTGTATCTTTCTAGTTTCCGGTACCGAACTGCTGCCGAAGTGCCGTTTGACCTGTAATCAGTGTGAAATCAATATACAAGGCAAGATTTAATAGAACAAGCTATTTTTCGTGTCAGTTTCTTGTTATTCCGCACCTGAAACGGATTAGAACACCTCCGATTGACTCGTTCGGGTCAGCACGCGATCCTACACGTACTACCAATCGGCTGGGTGAATGTATAAAAATGGTACAATCCAACAATTAGTTTTATAAGTTTTGAAAATCCGTGTTTAAACCATAGGTAATCGTTTAATTTGTCAAAAGAGTATGTACTAAGCATGTGTAGTCATATAGTTTAAAATCATGAAAATAACAAATAGGCATATATGTTTCACCCCAAAACAATTGAAAACAGTAAAAGAGGGGACTATGTACTCACTTGAGGTTGCGAGTATCCTTGATTACGTGTCCTAACAAAGCTCAGGAAATCAAGGAATCAGGTGGCACTAAAGTCCTTGCTATCTTTTCTACAAGAAAACAAGTTCCCAAATCAGATTAGAGAGCTCCAATTCAGATTGTAGAGAAGAGAATGAGGAAATGAGCCAAGAATGAGGAGGTTGGCCATGCTATTTATAGTTGTTGCAAGAACACAAGATCATGACATGTGTTTGTGTGGTCTCCAAGCAAGAATCATGACCCTACAAGTATTAGGAACTGATTGAGGGACTTGGAGAACACTTAAACTTGGTCTCCACACAAGGAAATTGCATGGAAAGTCCCTGAAGTTGCAACAGAATGCTGAAATTTAGAATCTGTCGCTGGGCACATTCACGCGGCCCGCGTAAGATATGGGGAGGGGGTTACGCGGCCCGTCTGGGCTCCCCAGTTCAGCACAAGTTTGTTAATTTACAGTTCAGGTCCCTGCATGTGTTTGAGCCCATTTTTGGCACTTTTGACCTCCGTTAAGCCATTTTCAAGGCTCTAAAAAGTCAATAAAGTTTAGAGGACTCAACATATGCTTGGAAAACTCTCGGATGTCGGCTCGTTTGGTCGTACGGTCGCGTTATTCGTTAAATTATGACGAAACTCATACGGACGCGAAAACGAACAAAATTAAGCGACGAATGGAATATTTGCATGCCGATCACTAAAATAAAAATATTTTAGTGTGTACAAATATTTTGGATGTCCAGATGTGGTCAGAACGTAAGATATGCGCGAAAATGCAAACCTACGTCATTTTTGACACTTTTAGTCCCTGAAAGATCATATAAGCATGTTTTCGCACACCGAACCTATCAAAGCTTATTTCTAAGCTATGTTTAGGTTATATATGGTATGTTTAACTTATGATCATGTTCTGGACTGTACGGCTCCATACGAAACGGCATACTTTTGCAAGTTGACGCAATTAGTCCCTGAGAGCGAATAAACTTGTTTTTGCCATACCAAAGCCTTCAAAACTTATTTATAAGTTATGTAAAGGTCATTTAAGGTATGTTAAGCCTATTTCACTATTCCGGAGTGTTTGTCGCGTTATACTGATTATGTTTACATACCAGTGCGCGTATAACTTTCCAGAAAGCGATTTAAAGCTCGGAATCGAACAAGAATTGATATGTGCAAATGATACACATATTTATACAAATCCCAAGTATGAAACTTAATATTTCATTGATTTGGCAATTGTTTGGTGTTCGTGGTGACACAGGTGTCACAGTGTCGCGCAGTACGCGCTTAAATTCGCAAAACATTGTTTTTAAGCATTTTACTTAATTTTTCCTCACGAATATGATTAAAAATAGCATTTTAATTATATACGTATTATTTTTAGAATTTTCACATTAACCGGACGGTCACCGACGTTCGTTTCACATTTTGTTCGTTACGCGATAAGCGTTTATCTTATTTTTGCAACATAATTTTTAACAAAGTTTGGATTTACCAACACATCAAATACCATTAATTAACACCAAATTCAATAAAATATTGTCTTTATTCATTGATAACACGTGTCACACTAGTTCGGTACAGACTCAAAATAGTCGGGTGTCACAGTCTCCCCTTGTTTAGGAAATTTCGTCGTCGAAATTCTACACTACAGGTCTCTATTTCACACTAGACAAAAAGAGATGGGGATATTTCTGTTGCATCTGCTCCTGTCGTTCCCATGTTGTCACACCCCGATTTCCACGTGTCTCACCGGTGGGCCCGGTGGGGGATTACCGTGACGTAGTTGGCAACAATATAGTCAAACCACACAATTATATGAATGCACAGCGGAAGCATAAAGATAAATATATTTCAACGTTAAGTGTAATATCAAAGTATCACCATTGTTGAAAATAAAATCCACAGGGGATCAATAATAATAACAAAAGTATTGTTCAACAGACTTCAGGCATCTTAAGCTTGCGAGACTTCTAATGATGCTAAGGAGAAATCCCAGCCAATTACGCAAAGTACCTGCATTTAGTCTTTTTGGGAAAATACGTCAGTTTACACTTGTAAATACATTCAACTAACACTTTTGTAAAATGTTTAATAAAATTGGTTTAAATGCACAAGGCACAAACTCTTTATAACTTGGGATAATTTATAATTCAATCTTGTAAAGAATTACATGTTTGCTATGCGTTCGGTCGCCCGGGTCGTGCCGGGTTAAAGTTTAACGGCTATACCTTTATAGTCATGGAACATAATGCCGAGTGTACGCCTACACTCAGATGTCAGGGTCGTGGCCATTTCGTAAAATGCTGCCGAGGATATCCGGGACATGGTCATTAAGCCCCCAAAGGTGTAAAGCCAAACAAAACAAATTTTTAAACGGGTCACATTGATAATACCCAACTACTAATGAGTTGGGGTCAATTGCCCGACCAAGCGGTATTTTAAATACCGTAACCCAAGCCCGTATAACGGAAAATAAGTTAAAAGTATTTACCTTTGCAAGTATAATTCCTTAATTGAAATAAATTGCAGATAGCTTTTACTGGTCTCCTATTCTAGAACGAAGGTTTAAATTAACCTATTAGAATCCTAACGGGTCTTTTAATTTAGCCGTAGCTTAGACCGGTTAGTTTCAACGGATAGATACGGTTTAATCGCGTGAAAGGCGAAAACCGGGAATGGAATGTGATTTTGACCCAACAAGTTTGAAGACTTGTTTTATAGGGGTATAATAATCACACTCTGTATTTTGGGGTCAAAACAATATGGTTTGACCCGTTTCGGCTAGTTTATGTAAACTAGTTACATAAGCCGAACCGTGCGCGTATAAGACGCAACGGGTAACCGTAAGAGGCCTACACTGATTTTCCTAAGTCAATATGCCTTAAAGAGGTTGTGGTATCAGTAGGATACCTTCCGTAATGCCCGTAACGAGTTTAAGTTCATATTATGCCCCGTAGGGGTATTTCGGTCTTTTTAAAGATTATAAAAGAGGTTTCTGAGTTCTACAGGAAATCTGAGTTTCCCGAACAGTTTATAAAGTCTAAAATACTTTATTTATTATTTAAAATCAGTAGCAACTGGAATCGGGTCAAAAGACCTTGTAGAACTCAAGTTATGGCCGAAAAGGGTGTATTCGGTATTTACCGAACCGTTGCCATAACCGCAGGTTATGAGCAGGTTAAAAATAATTAAAAATCTTTAAAAATCCCAAAATATTATTTTACATCAGTGTGTAAAAGGTTTGGTGTCGAAATCCGGGTTTAGATAGGCGTTATGCTAATTGCGCTACTAAATTACTAAAGTTTCCGTAATTTGCGTTCTTTAGCATAACTCCCATTCTGGACCTCGGATTGACGTGAAATTTTTGGGACATGCTTAGAAATCAGTAACCAAGGTTATGATCCGTTCACGTGTCCGAAATTCTCATTTTAAAATAAAAAGGGCGTTACGGTCAACTTTTAAGCATTTAACGGAAATGTGTAAAAGACTCGGACAACCAACGAACCGGTCACAGAGGGTTATACCATCATGTAACCTGGTCCTAAGAGAGTCCTAAGGCATATCTATATCAAACTTTAACGGGTCAGAACTGAAGTCAAAGCAAAAGTCAAACTTTTGCGACATCCGGTTCCGAACCGGATCAAAACAATAAATGGTCGGATCAAACAAGCTTAGACTAGTTAATATACTTATTATCATATTTTATGAGTGTTTAAACAGGTTACATATCGTCTACATTACAGATTATGCATGAAATCGCAAAATGGCATTTCTGTTGACTTTTTCTAAGCACGTTTGACTCGACATTTGGACTAGTTAGAGTGGGAATCAGAGGGTGCCCTTTTAGGGGTTTAATGCCCACATGATTAACATCATATAACTATCTTTGATTCGACAAATCACTGGACCATTCGTGATTTATCGCAAAGTCAATCGTTAATTACAACGGATTGACTTTTAACCTAAACTAAGCAAAAACAAAGCCACAAAAGGGTAGACACACTTACAGAAGCTTGGTGCACGACTTAGGATGTTAGAAGAGTGCTTGAGAGCTCCAGAGATGACCAAGAGAGCAGGTTTTGAGGTGTGTTTCACTTATGCACAATGTATGTCATTTTATAGTGAAAAACTTGGCATAGGATCATTACAACTCAACCTACAAGGCATCATGGATGTTCAGAAGGTGGCCCTGGGTGCTAGGGGTCATGTAGAGGGCGCCCATGCTTCATTAATTGCTCAAATGATCGTTCACAAGCTCAAACAACAGGTCTGTCCAAAGTTTCTGCATCTGGGACTCGTACGCGACCCGCATTAGATTCAGGCTACATGCACGCGGGCCGCCTGAATCTTCATGTCAGGAAACGTATCCACAGGTGGCTCGCGGCCCGCATTGACTTGCTTGTTACACCCAAACGGGCCGCCTGAAGCCTGAATTTCAAGATTTTCAAATCTTTTGTCATGATTAACCTGACCTTTCGGTTCCGAAGGGGTAACTTTGCGATTTAGCCCTCGATTATTTACGATTAAGGGCCTCGTAACTTTTACCCACATTGTTAAGTCCCCGGTTAGTTTAATTACTATCGGAAAAGCCTTAACTTTCATTGTTGACGCTTTTAACCCCTCGCATACGAATTTGATCATAACTTTCTCGTTTTAAAACGGAACTTCGCGAAATTTATATTGTATATTCTAGTGAGCGTATTTTACTGTTACAAAGCCTTGGGTTCGTCAAAGGGTCACTCAGAGGTATAAATTAAACATGTTGACACAATTAACCCCTGCAGCTTGTAATCTCTCACTTTCTTCCGCGTTTCGCTTCGTACGATCCATGATTTATTCGTTTGAAGGTACGAGCATCATTTAGGGTTACTATACAGTATATTTACCCTTCGTTGACATTTATAACCCTCGAATTTACATACTTTCAAGGTTTGTCAACTTTAGTCCTTTATTAAATATTTAATAACACGTGTAAACTCATGACACGTGTCAACACATTATTGGACACAAAAATTTCAAGGTGTTACATCCTCACCCCCTTAAAATAAATCTCGACCCGAGATTTACTGAAATAAATAAGGGTATTTCTCTTTCATCGTGGCTTCAACCTCCCACGTGAATTCGGGACCTCTACGGGCATCCCATTGGACCTTTACGATAGGTACATGCTTCCTTCAAAGCTTCTTTACCTGTCGACCTTCGATCGACAAAGGTTTCTCCATAAATTTCAAGCTCTCATCTATATGCACATCTGTATGAGGTATCACCAATGATTCATCAGTGAAGCACTTCTTTAGATTGCAGATGTGGAACACATTGTGAATTCCATTGAGCTCCTCTGGTAAGTTTAACTTATAGGCAACGGACCCGACACGTTCGATAACCTCGAAAGGTCCTATGTATCTCGGGCTTAGTTTGCCTTTCTTACCGAAACGCATCACCCCCCTCCAGGGTGATACTTTAAGTAACACTTTTTCACCTACTTCGAAGTGAAAATCTTTACGCTTCAGATCCGCGTAACTCTTCTGCCTATCTCGGGCAGCCTTGAGACGGTCTCGAATCTGGACAATCTTGTCCGTCGTTTCGAAGATTATCTCTGGTCCTGATAATTGGACGTCTCCAACTTCCGCCCAACAAACAGGCGATCTACACTTTCTACCGTATAATGCCTCGAAAGGCGCAGCCTTTATGCTGGTATGGTAGCTATTGTTGTAGGAGAATTCGATTAATGGTAGGTTCTTATCCCAACTACCACCCAAATCGATAGCACATGCACGTAGCATGTCTTCCAACGTTTGAATAGTATGCTCACTTTGACCGTCTGTCTGAGGATGGTAAGCCGTACTAAAATTCAAGCGTGTGCCCAAAGATTGCTGGAAGCTTTTCCAGAAATGAGACGTGTATCTAGTATCTCTGTCGGAGATAATAGACACAGGTATGCCATGTAGGGCTACAATCTTATCAACGTATAACTGGGCTAACGTGTCGGAGCTATAAGTCTCCTTGATGGGTAAGAAATGAGCTGACTTAGTCAGTCTATCGACTATAACCCATATTGTGTCATTTCCTTTCCTCGTCTTGGGTAACTTGGTAATAAAATCCATTGTTACACATTCCCACTTCCATTCTGGAAGTTCAGGCTGTTGTAGCAAGCCTGACGGCTTCTGATGCTCAACCTTGACTTGCGCACAAGTTAAGCATTTGGCTACATAAGCGGCTACAGACTTTTTCAAGCCTATCCACCAATAATTTGCCTTTAGATCCTGATACAATTTATCTGCTCCAGGATGGACAGAATATTTGGAACTATGGGCTTCCTGGAGGATAACATCTCGTAGTCCTCCATAAATTGGAACCCATATTCGCCCATTCAATCGTAAAATTCCGTCCTTGCTAAGAGTTAACTGCTCCTCAGTTACTCCTAACTTTTCCTTAGGATAGTTAGCTTCCAACACAGCTTCTCTTTGTGCAGCTAACAACCTTTCAATCAGATTATTCTTCACTTCAATGCTCTTGGCATTGATTCGGATGGGTTTCACCCTTTCCTTTCTACTTAAGGCATCAGCGACTACATTCGCCTTGCCGGGATGATATCTGATTTCACAATCATAATCATTTAAAGTCTCCATCCAACGGTGTTGCCTCATGTTTAGCTTCTTCTGATTAAACAGATGTTGAAGGCTCTTGTGATCCGAATAGATCACAAACTTGATACCATATAGGTAATGCCTCCACAGTTTTAGTGCGAACACAACGGCACCCAGCTCCAAGTCATGGGTGGTGTAATTCTTCTCGTGCACCTTTAACTGTCTCGAAGCATAGGCAATAACCTTGCCTTTCTGCATGAGCACACATCCCATGCCAGTGTGTGAAGCGTCGCAGTAAACTACGAACTCTTCGGTACCTTCAGGTAATGTCAGCACAGGAGCGTTGCTCAACTTTTGCTTTAGAATATCAAAGGACTCTTGCTGCTTAGGGCCCCAAAAGAACTTTATTTTCTTCTTGGTCAAGGAAGTTAAGGGCGCAACAATCCTTGAAAAATTTTCAATGAATCGCCTATAGTATCCTGCTAACCCCAGGAAACTACGAATCTCTGTAGGTGTCTTTGGCTCTTGCCAATTCATGATAGCCTCTACTTTAGCGGGATCCACCTGGATACCACGCTCGCTGACAACATGTCAAAGGAATTGGACTTCTCGAAGCCAGAATTCGCACTTAGAGAATTTGGCATAGAGTTTCTCACGATGAAGTAGTTTGAGAATACAACGAAGGTGTTTCTCATGGTCAGCTTTGTTCTTCGAGTAGATAAGAATATCGTCGATGAAAACGATGACGAATTTGTCTAAGTACGGCTTGCAAACGCGATTCATGAGATCCATGAACGCAGCCGGTGCATTAGTGAGCCCAAAAGGCATCACTAGGAACTCATAGTGACCATAGCGAGTCCTAAATGCGGTTTTATGTACGTCTTCATCTCTGACTTTCAGTTGATGGTAGCCTGACCTCAAGTCAATCTTCGAGAAATAACTTGCCCCTTGTAACTGATCGAACAAATCGTCGATCCTCGGCAAGGGATATCTATTCTTTATCGTGACTTTATTAAGCTCGCGATAATCGATGCATAGACGCATCGATCCGTCCTTCTTCTTTACAAACAGGACAGGTGCTCCCCAGGGGGACGAACTAGGTTTGATGAAACCTTTAGCTAGCAGTTCATCCAGCTGGGTCCTCAACTCCTTCATTTCGGTTGGTGCTAGCCTGTAAGGTGCTCTAGCTATAGGTGCTGCTCCAGGGATGATATCGATCCTGAATTCCACTTGCCTATCTGGTGGCAAACCAGGTAGATCTTCAGGGAAAACTTCTGGATATTCCGAAATGACGGGAATGTCTTCTATCTTTGGTTAAGGTTCTTCAATAATCACCTGTGCCATGTAGATGACACAACCCTTCTTTAGACATTTTGAAGCCTTGAGCATAGTCACTTGCTCAGGCAATCCGTACTGGGTATCTCCTCGAATGGTAAGCGATTCACCAGTCGGAGTCTTTATCACCACTTGCTTTCTGTTGCAGATGATTTGGGCCTGGTTATGAGATAACCAGTCCATACCCAGAACTATGTCAAAACCAGCCAAATTAAAGGGAAGTAGAGATAGAGGAAAAGAGTGGTTCTTAATGGATATCACACATCCATCTAACACAGTGGAGACGGTTTCTATGGTGCCATCTGCTAGCTCTACCTCGTAGTTCACATTTAAGGTTTTGACAGGCATATTTAGCAATTTGCAAAATTTATGATCTACGAAAGACTTATCAGCGCCCGAATCAAAAAGTACTCTTGCAAAGATATCATTTACGAGAAAAGTACCTGTGATCACGTTATCATCTAGCACTGCTTCTTTCGCCTCCATCCTGAAGACTCTTGTATTGTTCTTCTTGGCTTCTTCAGGCTTCTTGGCATACTTAGGGCAGTTACTTTTAATGTGCCCCTTCTCGCTGCAGTTATAGCAAGTTGCATATTTTATCTTTTTGCAATCCACGGTCTTGTGGTCCTTGGATCTGCATAACCCGCAAGCATACGACTTCGACTGAGTCTGCGAGTTTGATTCGAGTCTACACTTTCCAAAGTGATGTCTCTTGCAATTCTTGCACTTGGGCTTCTCACCAGACTGTTGCCCATCCTTCCTTGACTTCGACCCTCTCTTGTTATCACCGTTTCCACGGTGCTTCTTGCCCGACCTCCGTGAAGTATCATCTTCACACTTTCTCTTCTCAGCCTCTTTGTTCGTCAACGCTCTTTGTCGGACTGCATCAAGAGTAAGGGACAAAGATATATCGGCTACAGATCTAAAGGTCGCTGGCCGAGAGGCCTTCACACTTGCCTTTATTTCGGGGGCTAACCCACCGATAAAACGAGCGATTCTCTTTGGCTCCGGGGTTACCAGATACGAAACCAACCGGGACATCGTGTTGAAGCTCGTGAGGTAAGCTTGACAGTCAAGGTTCGTCATCACCAATGACAGTAAGTCAGTCTCTATCTTTTCAACCTCATGTTAAGGGCAGTAATTCTCCTTGAGGAGAGAAATGAATTCCTCCCATGTCATGTTGTATAGAACAGCCTTTCCCAAGGCCTGAACCAAAGCCCTCCACCAAGCCAGGGCCTCGCCCTTGAATGATTGTGAAACAAACTTTACCACATCTTTCTCTGCGCACCCACTGATGTCCACCACGGTGTCCATCTCCTCTAGCCACGTCATGCAATCAACCGCGCCTTTCTCTCTAGTGAAGTCTCGGGGTTTGCACGAGACGAAATACTTGTAGGTGCAGCCCCTTGCACGAGATGCATCAGTATACACTTTTTCTTGACGGACACTGTTTTCATTGGACGAGTGATTATCATCGTCCTTTTTAGGCTTGGACGGTGGTTTGCTGTGAGATTTTGAGTGGGTTTTCGGCTTTGAGTGTGGTTTGGATATGGTTCTGCTCCGAGATTCAGTATACTCCTCGTATTGTCGATCCAGGGCTGTCTTAACAGCATTGTCGACAAGAGCTTTTAATTATGCGCCCGTCAAATGAACCTGGGCATTATCGTATTCGTCTTCTTTCGTATGACTATTCTCCCCATTAGGATCAGCCATGGTAACTTGAATCTGTTATAGAAGATAACGAAAAATTTTATTTAGGAGTTTATTATGGAATTGTCCTTTATGGCAATTCATTAACCATGGTAAACAGAGACCATATCTGGTTAATTTGTTACTCACTTTTATTTAGGATTTGGACATACTTATCCTAATTACAAATAATATTGTTATTGGCATAAAAGCCTAGTCACGAGGACGTTTTTATAATATTAGCCGGGATTTTAGAGAATCAAGGCATGAAGGTTTGAACCATAGTCCTTTTACCTTTTCTGACAGGGAGTCATAGACCACCACTACCTTTTGTCTTATATGACAATAATTATGGCCCGTAGGCACTACATCACTAATGGATGTTTAATAAATTCGGCCCGTAGGCACTACATCGCTAATGGATGTTTAATAAGTTATCATCTTTATTGATGATTTAACCCATGATTTATAAATCATTAATTTGGGCTTTGGAATCCTTAGAAGGATTCTTATACAAGAATGACGCGTGCGATTTTTAACGAATCACATCTGCCATAAACGTTAACATGATTACAGAGGTTAACTGGGAATCTGAATCTTTTAATCAGGTCTTACCATCTTGGCCGGATCTTATAAAGACACCTGGCTAGGTTTCACTCTTAAGAATCTTTGTTTAGGCAGATTAACTTAAAAGGAATGATTTTTGATTTATTTCATATATAGTAATAACAAAAATGAAATTCATAACATAACATTCCATAAATTTCAAATATGATTACACGCTGCCCTAAACAGGACTTTCAAATAAGTAAGTACCTACGCAGAGGTTTATGACAAGACATATCCACGCAGGGATCATAATACCAGATAGATGTCCGTGTAGGGACTAAAAGATAAGTCCACGCAGGGACTAAAATACTATAAATGTCCACGCAGGGACTAAATTGCAAATACACCATTACATAAGGAGACTAATGGTCTCGTTTCTTCCTCCCTTTTAGTAGGTTTGCTAGGCCCTTGAGAAATCCACGATTACTCTTGCGTTCTTGTTCGAAGTCTCATTCCACACGGTTTAAACGGTGGAGTATTTCTTCTTGCTCCGGTGGAGAAAAACGTGGTTGCTGCGCCGGTTGCTGAACCGGAGGTCTAGGAGGTATAGGATACCCATGAGCTGAGTAATCTGGTCTCCAAGAGGTTCCATGGAGGGAAGTATAATTAGCCGCTACCACATATGGATCGGCATCATAGTTATAGTTGTAGTGCATGTGAGTCGGCTGCTCAAACGGATTGTACGCCGTGGAAGCGCCGTACGCTGGTATCGGATTGTCATATCCGAATGGTGGCGGAGGTGGTGCAACTGGTGCAGAATTCACCTCTGCAGGGTAACCAGAAGGTTCCCCTAATTGTGGTTCTTCTTCAGGCACTGGCGGAAAGTGACTAGCACTCGAGTGGCGAGGGGTGCTGAAATGAAATTCCCCTCCTCGGGTAGACATCCGTGCGCCTGATCTTCTACGCCTTGGCGGATCTGGAATTACTGGTTGAACCGGTGGCGGTGGCGGTGGCGTAACGGCCACAAACCGCGAATCCTCAGAAGGATCCTGTTGTTGCTATTGGTCGTGAGGCGAGAAATGATGTGAAGGTGTAAAGTACCAATTACATTGGTCAAACCTCGCCTGGTAGCTGTCAGGACCTTGATAGGGTGTTCCATGGAAGGATGACCCATCAGAAATCTCGATTGGATGGTTGGGAGTACCCCTTGCAGGCTCGACGGGGTCCGTATCCTCGTCCATATCCACTGCATTATCTTCAGAAAAGTGATCCTCTGGTCCTAAAGGGTTATACCCTATTGGCTCTTGGACATAATCCGCCGGGTTAAACTGTCCTATGAAGAAAGGTGAAGGATCGCCGTAAGAACGGTGCGAAGCAGATCGCTGAAGAGGTATAAAGGATGGTTGAGGGTTATTGGGATTGTTTTCCGAATCTGGTCCAAACGAATGACGGTATGAGGGTGTTGAGCTATGCGAGGTAGAATGTCTCGCAGGTTCAAAGAGGTTTCTTCTTCGTCTCTGTGGTTCTTCACTCCTTGTACTGGAAGGAGCTCGCATGTTCGAAGGTCCAGCCTCGTGATCATTGTGAGTAATGATCGTCCCTTTGCCTCTTCCTCCTCTTCCTCGTCTGATTGCAGGTGGCATATTTCCTGCTTTCAAAACTTTAAATAACAATAAACAATAAAAAGACAAACTGGAATAACAATTCGAATTTGTCCTATGTTCTTGTCTAGACTCAAGTATGTGCAATTGTGTAACTGAGATTAAACACATAGGCTAGTGTTTAATTCACTCAGTGTTGGCTCTGATACCAACCTGTCACACCCCGATTTCCACGTGTCTCACCGGTGGGCCCGGTGGGGGATTACCGTGACGTAGTTGGCAACAATATAGTCAAACCACACAATTATATGAATGCACAGCGGAAGCATAAAGATAAATATATTTCAACGTTAAGTGTAATATCAAAGTATCACCATTGTTGAAAATAAAATCCACAGGGGATCAATAATAATAACAAAAGTATTGTTCAACAGACTTTAGGCATCTTAAGCTTGCGAGACTTCTAATGATGCTAAGGAGAAATCCCAGCCAATTACGCATAGTACCTGCATTTAGTTTTTTTGGGAAAATACGTCAGTTTACACTGGTAAATACATTCAACTGACACTTTTGTAAAATGTTTAATAAAATTGGTTTAAATGCACAAGGCACAAACTCTTTATAACTTGGGATAATTTATAATTAAATCTTGTAAAGAATTACATGTTTGCTATGCGTTCGGTCGCCCGGGTCGTGCCGGGTTAAAGTTTAATAGACACACCACATAGTATAAAACCGTGGTGGGTAAACCAACGGCTATAACTTTATAGTCATGGACATAATGCCGAGTATACGCCTACACTCGGATGTCAGGGTCGTGGCCATTTCGTAAAATGCTGTCGAGGATATCTGGGACATGGTCATTAAGCCCCCAAAGGCGTAAAGCCAAACAAAACAAATTTTTAAACGGGTCACATTGATAATACCCAACTACTAATGAGTTGGGGTCAATTGCCTGACCAAGCGGTATTTTAAATACCGTAACCCAAGCCCGTATAACGGAAAATAAGTTAAAAGTATTTACCTTTGCAAGTATAATTCCTTAATTGAAATAAATTGCAGATAGCTTTTACTGGTCTCCTATTCTGAAACGAAGGCTTAAATTAACCTATTAGAATCCTAACGGGTCTTTTAATTTAGCCGTAGCTTAGACCGGTTAGTTTCAACGGATAGATACGGTTTAATCGCGTGAAAGGCGAAAACCGGGAATGGAATTTGATTTTGACCCAACAAGTTTGAAGACTTGTTTTATAGGGGTATAATAATCACACTCTGTATTTTGGGGTCAAAACAATATGGTTTGACCCGTTTCGGCTAGTTAATGTAAACTAGTTACATAAGCCGAACCGTGCACGCATAAGACGCAACGGGTAACCGTAAGAGTCCTACACTGATTTTCCTAAGTCAATATGCCTTAAAGAGGTTGTGGTATCAGTAGGATACCTTCCGTAATGCCCGTAACGAGTTTAGGTTCATATTATGCCCCGTAGGGGTATTTCGGTCTTTTTAAAGATTATAAAAGAGGTTTCTGAGTTCTACAGGAAATCTGAGTTTCCCGAACAGTTTATAAAGTCTAAAATATTTTATTTATTATATAAAATCAGTAGCAACTGGAATCGGGTCCAAAGACCTTGTAGAACTCAAGTTATGGCCGAAAAGGGTGTATTCGGTATTTACCGAACCGTTGCCATAACCGCAGGTTATGAGCAGGTTAAAAATAATTAAAAATCTTTAAAAATCCCAAAATATTATTTTACATCAGTGTGTAAAAGGTTTGGTGTCGAAATCCGGGTTTAGATAGGCGTTATGCTAATTGCGCTACTAAATTACTAAAGTTTCCGTAATTTGCGCTATTTAGCATAACTCCCATTCTGGACCTCGGATTGACGTGAAATTTTTGGGACATGCTTAGAAATCAGTAACCAAGGTTATGATCCGTTCATGTGTTCGAAATTCTCGTTTTAAAATAAAAAGGGCGTTACGGTCAACTTTTAAGCATTTAACAGAAATGTGTAAAAGACTCGGACAACCAACGAACCGGTCACAGAGGGTTATACCATCATGTAACCTGGTCCTAAGAGAGTCCTAAGGCATATCTATATCAAACTTTAACGGGTCAGAACTGAAGTCAAAGCAAAAGTCAAACTTTTGCGACATCCGGCTCCGAACCGGGTTAAAACAATAAATGGTCGGATCAAACAAGCTTAGACTAGTTAATATACTTATTATCATGTTTTATGAGTGTTTAAACAGGTTACATATCGTCTACATTACAGATTATGCATGAAATCGCAAAATGGCATTTCTGTTGACTTTTTCTAAGCACGTTTGACTCGACATTCGGACTAGTTAGAGTGGGAATCAGAGGGTGCCCTTTTAGGGGTTTAATGCCCACATGATTACCATCATATAACTATCTTTGATTCGATAAATCACTGGACCATTCGTGATTTATCGCAAAGTCAATCGTTAATTACGACGGATTGACTTTTAAGCTAAACTAAGCAAAAACAAAGCCACAAAAGGGTAGACACACTTACAGAAGCTTGGTGCACGACTTAGGATGTTAGAAGAGTGCTTGAGAGCTCCAGAGATGACCAAGAGAGCAGGTTTTGAGGTGTGTTTCACTTATGCACAATGTATGTCCTTTTACAGTGAAAAACTTGGCATAAGATCATTACAACTCAACCTACAAGGCATCATGGATGTTCAGCAGGTGGCCCTGGGTGCTAGGGGTCATGTAGAGGGCGCCCATGCTTTATTAATTGCTCAAATGATCGTTCACAAGCTCAAACAACAGGTCTGTCCAAAGTTTCTGCATCTGGGACTCGTACGCGGCCCGCATTAGATTCAGGCTACATGCATGCGGGCCCCCTGAATCTTCATGTCAGGAAACGTATCCACAGGTGGCTCGCGGCCCGCATTGACTTGCTTGTTACACCCAAGCGGGCCGCCTGAGGCCTGAATTTCAAGATTTTCAAATCTTTTGTCATGATTAACCTGACCTTTCGGTTCCGAAGGGGTAACTTTGCGATTTGGCCCTCGATTATTTACAATTAAGGGCCTCGTGACTTTTACCCACATTGTTAAGTCCCCGGTTAGTTTAATTACTATCGGAAAAGCCTTAACTTTCATTGTTGACGCTTTTAACCCCTCGCATACGAATTTGGTCATAACTTTCTCGTTTTAAAACGGAACTTCGTGAAATTTATATCGTATATTCTAGTGAGCGTATTTTACTGTTACAAAGCCTTGGGTTCGTCAAAGGGTCACTCAGAGGTATAAATTAAACATGTTGACACAATTAACCCCTGCAGCTTGTAATCTCTCACTTTCTTCCGCGTTTCGCTCCGTACGATCCATGATTTATTCGTTTGAAGGTACGAGCATCATTTAGGGTTACTATACAGTATATTTACCCTTCGTTGACATTTATAACCCTCGAATTTACATACTTTCAAGGTTTGTCAACTTTAGTCCTTTATTAAATATTTAATAACACGTGTAAACTCATGACACGTGTCAACACATTATTGGACACAAAAATTTCGAGGTGTTACACATGTGAACTTGGGTCCACATTTGGAATTCCAGCGAACCTTTACCAGCTTAATCTGACTCCTCCTAAGCTTTTGAATCTTCCAATCCAGAAGTTTCAACATGTTCTTTGATAAATCTAAGTTTATCGTCAACATGAACCTCATCAGGGGGTATAATCAGTGTCTCATCCGACACACTTTTTCAGGTTGGATACATGAAACATGTCATGTACTCCACTCAATTCCTGTGGTAGCTTGAGCCAATAAGCGACTGATCTAACTCGAGCTAGGATCTCAAAAGGACCTATATAACGCGGGCTCAACTTCCCCCTTTTCCAAACCTAACAACACCCTTCCAAGGTGACACCTTCAACAGAACACGATCACTGGCCTAAAACACTAACGGTTTCCTTCGGTTGTCTGCATAACTCTTTTGTCGATCCGCGGCGGCTTTCAACCTTCCCTTAATCTGGGCAACCTTATCTGTGGTTTCTTGGATAAGCTCGGGTCCGGTTAGTTGTCTTTCGCCAACTTCAGACCAACAGAGAGGCAATCGACACTTTCTTCCATACAAATCTTCAAACGGAGCGACTTTGATACTCGCGTGATAACTGTTGTTGTAGGAAAACTTAGCTAATAGTAGATGAGTATCCCAACTTCCACCAAAGTCTATCGCACACGCTCGCAACATATCCTCCAAAGTTTGAATGGTTCTTTCACTCTGACCATCCGTTTGAGGATGATATGCAGTACTCATGTACAACGGAGAACCCAGCAACTCTTGAAGATATCGCCAAAATCTGGAGTCAAATCGTCAATCTCTATCAGAGATGATTGACATAGGTACTCCATGACGAGATACAATCTCGTTAAGGTACAACTGTGATATCTTATCTGTCTTGTTTTTTCCTTAATTGGTAAGAAATGAGTGGACTTTGTCAATCTATCCACAATTACCCATATGGTGTCATGTCCACGCGACGTACGGGGTAATTTGGTTACAAAGTCCATCGTAAGATGCTCCCATTTCCACTTCGGAATCTCTGGTTGCTGTAGAAACCCAGACGGCTTCTGATGTTCAGCCTTAACCTTCGAGCAAGTCAGAAATTTACGAACATACACCGTAATATCTTTCTTCATATTCGGCCACCAATACAACTCCTTGATGTATAGATACATTTTGGTAGAACCTGGGTGACTAGAATATCTGGATTTATGGGCTTCATCCATAACCAGCTCACATAGGTTACCCCTAAGCGGAACCCAAATCCGGTTCATGAAGTACATCACTTCATCCGCTTTCGGTATCATTTTACACTCCAAACCTCTTAATCCTTCTTTCCTCAAATTCTCATCTCTTAAAGCTTCTCTCTGTACGTTACGAATCTGAACGGTCAAACTCGTATGTATGGTTAAACACAAAGCACGAACATGAAAAGGCTTTTCCCGCTCTTTCCTATTAAGCGCATCATCAACAACGTTTGCTTTACCTGGGTGATAACGAATATCACACTCGTAATCATTGAGTAACTCTACCCAACGCCGTTGTCTCATATTGAGTTCCTTCTGATCAAAGATATGCTGGAGGCTCTTATGGTCAGTGTAGATTGTACATTTCGTGCCATACAGATAATGTTTCCAAATCTTCAAGGCAAACAAAATAGCTTCTAACTCCAAATCATGAGTTGTGTAGTTCTTCTCATGCACTTTCAGTTGTCTGGACGCATAGGCTATCACTTTGTACTTTTGCATAAGCATGCAACCAAGGCCCAAACGTGACACATCACAGTATACAACACAACCATCATTTCCCTCAGACGGGGATAAAATAGGTGCACTACACAACCTTTCCTTCAACAACCGAAAAGCTTAATCCTACTTCTCTGTCCAACCAAACTTCTTATCCTTCTGGGTCAATAGCGTCAACGGTTGCGCTATTCTAGAGAAATTCTCTATGAATCTCCGATAGTACCCAGCAAGTCCTAAGAATTGTCGCACCTCTGAGGGAGTCCTCGGTGCTTCCCAATTCTTAATGGCTTCAATCTTCGATGGATCCACATGTATACCTTTCTCATTTATGACGTGTCCGAGAAAATGAACTTCTCGAATCCAAAACTCACATTTAGAGAACTTGGCATACAACTTCTCTTTCTTCAACAGCTCCAAATCATCTTCAGGTGTTGCTCATGATCTTCTCTGGTTCGTGAATAGATAAGTATCATCAATGAATATTATCACGAATTTATCCAAATAAGGTTTGGACACCCTGTTCAGGAGATCCATGAACACTACAGGCGCAATAGTTAAGCCAAAATGCATGACTAAAAACTCATAATGGCCATAACGTGTTCTAAAAGCAGTCTTTGGAACATCTTCATCAGCAATCTTCAACTGGTGATAGCCTGAACGCAAATCAATCTTCGAGTAGTAGTTGGATCCTTGCAATTGATCAAACATGTCATCGATTCTCGGTAATGGGTACGGATTCTTTATAGTTAGTTTGCTTAGCTCCCGATAATCTATACACACCCTAAAGGAACCATCCCTCTTCTTCACAAACAAAACTGGTGCTCCCCAAGGCGTAAAACTTGGTCGAATGAACCTTTGTCTAGTAGCTCTTGAAGCTGATTCAACAATTCTTTCATTTTTAAAGGTACTAATCTATAAGGAGATTTTACAATCGGTGTTGCACTAGGAACAAGATCAATTCTAAACTTGATCTTTCTCGCAGGGGGTAATCCAGGCAAGTCTTTAGGGAAAACTTTTGGATACTCACGAACTACAGGAATATCTCCAATCTTCCTGCCTTCAATCTTCGTATCAACCACGTTGACCAAGAATGCAGGATAACCCTTGCGCAACATCTTGTGCATCTTCATAACGCTAACGACTCTCGGTTCCCGACTTATTCGATCTCCGTGAATCACTATTGCTTCACCGCCAAAGTGGGGTATTCACACTAGTTTCTCCGAACAAATAATCTCAGCTTTATTCTTGGATAGCTAATCCATCCCAACAACTACATCGAAACTACCAAACTCCACTGGTAACAAATCGATACTAAAACTATGATCGTATAACCGAATACTACAACCACAAATAACTTCACTGGTTTCTATCATTTTACCATTTGCTAATTCTGTTGAATACTTTTTATCGAGCTTACTTGCTTAAGAACACAGAAACGGTTCGAAGTTTTTTGAAACAAAACTCAAGTCAGCTCCAGTATCAAATTGCACAAAAGCATAATGGCTATTGATTAAGAATGTACCGGTAACAACTACAGGATCATCATGAGCTTTCCCAGCATTCAGCAAAAATGCTCTACCCGCTGGCACTCTGACCTTTCATCTTAGGATAGTTTTGCTTGAAAGGTCCCTGTTCCCCACATTCAAAGCATCCTTCGAGCTTGACTCCATCCAATATGCTATTAGCGTAGCACTCACGGGTCACATGCCTAGATCGACCGCATCTAGCGCATTTCCTTTGCTTATCACCCTGAGTTCTCATCATCGAGCCACTCTTATCATCACTGTTCACATTTTTCCCTGATCCACTGGTGTTAGCCACAAACGCTTTACCAGAACTGCGTTTCTTCTCACGCTTCTCATCAGAATCCTTCCACGAACTCTCAAACTTTTGCTTCCTTGAATCCTCATATCTACGCTCAGAGCGCTCCTATCGATCGGATTTCCTGTCTGCATTGGCTTTTGCTGATGACTTCCCCGTCTCATCCTTTTTGTTAAGGCTACTTTTGCAAGTGGCATCGTCGGTCAATGATTTTGCGAATGAAGTGGCTTCCAGATAGGTAGTGGGTTTTGCTGATGTAACCATACTACGAATCTGTGGCGCCAGTCCCTAATATACCTTTCAATCTTAACATAATCAGGGGTGACCATTCGAGGAACCAATCTAGGTAGATCGTTGAATCGAGTCGTATAAGCTCTGACATTCAAACCTTCCATGGTTAGATTCCAGAAATCTGTCTTAATCTTCTGTAGCTCACTACCCAGGCAGTATTCCTTAAGAAGCATCTCTTTCAATTCATTCCAGGTAAGACCATAGGCAGCGTCTTCTCCCAAAATCCGAACTTGGGCGTTCCACCAGGATAAAGCTTTGCCAAGAAATGAACATGAAGCATACATAACCTTCTAATCAGCTACACAACCACTGATTGCCATCACAAATTCCATCTTCTCAATCCATCTAACGATATCAAGGGGTCCTTCAGCTCCAGTTAATGATCTTGGGTTACAACCCTGGAATGTTTTGTATGTACATCCATGCACTGTTCACAAGGTTAATGAAAAATCAACATTACTCTTCGATTATATCATAACACAAGAAACTACTAAAACTTTCCCAATCATTATTCTACCTGGAGTGTATCCAATCGGCGCTCCACCAAAACTGTACGCATTCTCACCGCGTCCACATCCTTGCCCTGTAGTTTGGTTAGCTTCACGTTGTTCCAAGGCAGTGTTAACGTGCTGAGCGATAAACTGCGCCAACTCCTCGGGAGTGGTAGGTAATCCGGTACCGTCGGTAGAGGGACCCTGTCTCGTTTTTGGTGGCATATTGACGTTTCTATTATTGTAACAATAATGACAACGTAAGACAATATTTAAATAATTCAATCATTAAATGCGAGTGTATTAAACAATACACATGTAATCACAACCACATAACAATTTGAAAATTTTAACCAAAAACCTGTTATATGATATTTTATCATGGAAATTATATCGCTTTTTCGTAGTTCACAAAGGGCTAAGAAAATTTGGTGTGAATGAAATCAAGCACCGTCAACAAGTTTCACCAAATTTCCTCCTAAAATATCTAATTGGCATGCAAGCCTAAATAGGGTTACCAAAAGAGACAAAACAAGACAACCAACTATCACGTAAAACCCAGAAACTCCAAAAGTTTCCTAACTAGCTCCTCGAGCTCCACAATCCTCCAGTGCATCTGATCCAAGGCACTGTCATCTAACTCCTGAATCTCATTATACGCATCCATCTGGACTTCAAGCTCTTTCATCTTGCCCTTGGTCGTCGCTAAATCTCCGCGTAAGGTAGCAATCTAACGATCACAGTGAGAACATCGGTCAACCCAAACTCCTTTCTGCTTCTTTAAAGCAGACTCAGTCGCAGCTCTAGATGTCGATGCAATGTCTCCAGCGGGTCGAGTTCTCTTCCTACGATGAGTATAAACTAGTAAAGGAGTAGTAGAAACTCGTGATCCAGACTACAGAACGGACGACTCGAATATGACTGGCGAAGGGATCTCAGACGTAGGCTCAACAGTAGCGGTGGTTGGGACTATCAATGGCTCTAAAGTTCGAGCCGTGACAACAGTGGCGTCCACCACTGGTGCTACTCCAAAAGATCCTCCAATCATAGGTATACCTCTATCTAGCTCATCAACAACAGGCACAGTCCTAGATGATTGTCCAATTTCAAAAACTGAGGGTGGAACAATCGAATCATCATCGCCAATCCAACCGTTACTCGTATGGGCGTAATGTGGGTCAACCTGATTGGCAAAAGCAGTGGGACCGACATAAAATGACGAGGTAAAACTGGCCGTGTCAAAAAACTGTGAGGTAGTGCGTGGTAACTCTGGTAAGACTGAGGTCGGAGAGGTCTCGAATACATGCTCGCTCTCGGAGTCATGAATCTCGATAGTCTCGTGTGAGTGCGACAAAACAATAATTGTTGTGAACTGACCTACATAAATTTTTATATGTTTCATAGTACTGTATGATGTGTAATCTCTTTTTCTTCGCAGTTTTGACACTGAAAAAGCTAGAGATATGATGTATCTAGCATTTTTGACATTTAATGTGATAGCATGATAATGCTTTTTATGTTCTTTTTGTGGTATATTGTTTTGACATTTTATGTAGCATATAAACCTAAATTGTGCTATATAACTTGGTTTTTTTCAAACATGAAAAATATACAGGTGATTTCATGCATATTTGTAAGCAAAATAAACTATCTGCAAAATATGAACTAGTTGGTGCACAATTGCAGGATGCATAGCTCTCGATAAATAAGAACTAGTTAGTGAACAATCGATGCAAATACACATTCAACAACATGAATTTTTGTGCTGATATAGGTTACATTTATGAGACAAAGTATTTGGAAAAGTCCACGGCATAGTGAAGATGAATTTATGTGCTGATATAGGTTATATTTATATAGAGAAAAATGCTCGGATAGTCCCTGTGGTTTGCCTTTTTTTTCACCTTTAGTCCCTAACTTTCTAAAATTACAACTATAGTCCCCAACTTTTGCAATTTCGTTCCCGGATAGTCCCTGACACGGATGGAGGTTAGTTTTTGGTGTTAAGTATGTTTGAAATTACTAAAAGGCCCCACCTTTTTCCTACCCTACCCTACCCCAACCCCTCTCCTTTTTCTCTCTTCCTCTTTGTCTGCAACAATCAAACCACCACCGCCACCCTCTCTCCGGCCACCACCCACCCCACCTTAGACTTCACCGCCATCATCCACCCTTTCTCCGGCCACCACCCACATGTTTTTCCATTCAAGAAATAATTTCCTCTGCTAAATTTAAACATTCAAGTAAGTTTTACACTTTTGTAAAGTTGAGTTGTAGTAATCTATTTGAATCTGAATAAATTAGGTTTATGTATAACTTATTTCATAAATTTCATAAATGTTTTATAATGAAACCTATTTAATTAATATTTCAGATTCATTTCGTTTGTCACCAATTAAAGTTTTAGGTGTTGTCTAAAGTCGGAGGAAGTTTATGGAAGCGGTGGGTGGAAGGTCTGCCAAATTGCAGAAGCACTGATCCTATTAAATTGAATGTTTCTTTGCATAAACATTTTTTATCCTTATTTTTCTGGCATTATATTTCACATTTCTTTTACTGTTGGGCAATACATTCCTGGAACAAAGAAGATGTTTCATGGAATGAAGAACCCATGGGATCGGGCATATGTTATTGCGTATTTGAAGCAGTCAACTGCTTGATTTCATTGATGGTCCTTTTTTTCCCTGTAAAGAGGCCAAAGAAAAGTGTGGGAAAACATTATATTTGTATCTACAAAGTATTACTATGCTTTTGGTTGCAAAATCCATGAAAATGTGATTCATACATATTCTATCTTATTTAATTGAATAGAAAAACATGTGGGTGATGGCCGGAGAGAGAGTGGGTGGTGGTGGTGAACGCTGAGGTGGCCGGAGAGAGGACGGTGGTGATGGTTTGATTGTTGCAGACAAAGAGGAAGAAAGAAAGGGGAGAGAGGTTGGGGTGGGGAAGGAAAAAGGTGGGGCTTAATTTTTTTAATACTATAATTAGTTTATTGTTTTAATTATTTTTATTTAAGTAAGGGCAATTTCGTCATTTCACATTCACTTAACACAAAAAACTAACATCCATCTGTGCCAGGGACTATCCGGGAACGAAATTGCAAAAGTTGAGGACTATAGTTGTAATTTTAGAAAGTTAGGGACTAAAGGTGAAAAAAAAAACAAACCACAAGGACTATCCGAGCATTTTTCTCATTTATATATATAGATAACTTTATACTTTTTATTAATAAATTTACAAGTTTAGGAGATAACTTTATACTTTTTATTAATAAATCTAAAAGTTTAGGAACCATATGTAAACTACTGAAAGATAGAGGGGGTTAAATGTTAAAATACCTAAACTTAAATGTTAAAATAGGTTTATAACTAAAATTTGGGTTTTAAACCATGGGCCAGGTTTCAAAAATTGGGTTTTTTTGGGTCAAAAAACATGGGCCCGATTAGTCGGATTTTGACCGATTTTTACCGATTTTGTCCGACTTTGACCGATTTTGACCATAACCAATTTTTTTGACCGACTAGCTTAAATTTAGGCAGTAACCCACCGACTAGTAGGGCTGTAAACGAACCGAACATTCAGTGAACAGTTCGTGAACTGTTCGACGGGAAGTTCGTTTATGTTCGTTCGTTTAATAAACGAACGAACATGAACAAGAAATTTCGTTCAATTAGTTAAATGAACGAACATTAACATATGTCTCGTTCGTTCAATTGTGTTCGTGAATGTTCGGTAATGTGTTTGTGAATGTGTTCGTGAACATTCGTTCATTTGTATTCGTTTATGTTCGTATGTTTGTGTTTTAATTATAGATTTTTGTACTTTCATATATCTTATCTATACTTTTTTATATTATTAAAGTTTCATTTATTTTATTTTATTGTCCTAACAATTAAACTAGAAAACCCTATTTCGCCTTGTTTATGCACCATTTCCCTTCCTTTCTCATTATTTACATCGATGTATATGATCGACCTCCGTTCCACAATAAGGGATTCAAGTTCCAGTGCAACTCTCTGGGCCATCCACCTTTATCCTTCATCGCGTTCGCCAAATTTATTTGTGTTCGTTTGTGTTCGTGAACCGTTCGTGAACACGCTCATTTCCTTAATGAACAAACACGAACATAAAATCTCGTTCGGTAAGTGTTCACGAACCGTTCGTGAACACATTTATTTCCTTAACGAACGAACACGAACAAGGCCCTGTTCGTGTTCGTTCGGTTCGTTTACAGCCCTACCGACTAGCGCTAGGCGGCCGATTTCTGCAACATTGCGTGAGAACTTAAACCACCGACCCCACCCTCCCTTTGTCATCATCGCTTTGGCAACACCACTCTACATTCGCCAAACATTCTCATTTACTTAACAGAAATCATCCAACAAATCCTAATTTTCATGAGCACATTACTAATTATCAGAGACAAAAGCCAATAAGTTTCTGGGCAATTTGTCTACAATTTCATATTCATATCAAGTTTCCATTTCAGATGGAGGCTACATAAACAAGTTCTAAGAAGCAATAACAACCCAACCCAACCCAACCCCTCCTGAAAAATTAAAACTTTCGCCTCATCGAACTCAGCCAAATAGTGTTATACCCAGCTTGAACAGGACCTAACATGACTGATTGGTATCAAAACAAGTGCAGATAAATTATAAATTTACATAAACTATTACGAGTTGGTACAAAACTTTAAAACATAAACGACCCAAGATACTAATAGTCTACTTTTAGTCTTCTATCGACTTCAAACCTGTCACAATATCATCTTTCAAAAGAAAACCGTCATAGATTCATCACAAGATTATTCATCGGATCCTCCCTCAGATTCATCATAATATCCATCAGATTTATCATAAAATCCATCCTTTTCATATATAAATTCTTCATCCGATCCTCCTTCAGATTCTTCATCATATCCTACCTCAGATTCATCATAATATTCATCATAATATTCATCATAATATTCGTCATAATGTCCGTCAGATTCATCAAAAAATCCATCCTTTTCATATGGGCAACCTTCAAGAAAATCATTGGGAAGTTTTACACATTTAATTTGTCGCAAGCATCTTTTCCCTAAAACTCCACCAAGACGGATGAACAAGCACCGACGCAAATCAAGTAATTCAAGGTGATGACAACCATCCAGAATCATCTTCAACCCTTCATTCATCATTGGGTTCCCGATGAGTTCAAGGTGCCTTAACTCATGTAAGTTTTCCCCGATAGCCGTAGCTATACAATCATCCCAGAAGCTATAATTTTCTTGATTCACTTTGAGTGTTTTAAGCTTGGAGCAATAACGGCCAGCAGTTTCAATACCCTCTTTCGATATATTTGTTGCATAAAGGCTCAGTTCCTCCAGTAATGGAAATTTCACCAAACATTTGGTCCAGATACGATACGAAAAATCATCACAACACGCGATTGTGAGACGTTTAAGTTGACTAGATCTGTCAAAAAAACATATGCAATTGAAAGACATCATTAGTGGTGCAAAATGATGCAACTAACAGTTATATTAAGCTCCCATACCTGTTAGCAATGTATTCAAGAATCTCCTCATTGCGGAATCGCACGATGGTGATATCAACTAGTTGGCCCTGGCTTCTGTCAACAGCACGCTTACACATCTCTTCAAATGCAAGATTAGCATTTGGGTCAAAAGAGGCATCCACATAAATGACCTTCCACATAGCAGGGTCCTTGCAGATTTCACGCCACGCGGTGCATACTTTCTGGGCATTCTGAAAAATGTCAAAAACACCAATTCTGTGGAGTATATTGGTTGTTATCTCTGATGGGAGATCCAACCAGTTCCTTTTTGGTCTCTTCACCTTCAAGTTGATGGCTTTTTGTTGATTCATCAGCACTTTATAATACACAAATCAAACAAAATCTTTTACCTACAAATGTACATATACTGATATACATACACATTGGAGTTTATAATCACTTTCTTAACAAAATTCAAACCAAAATGATACAAAAATCTTGTGTTTCAATGGCAGTTATCTTTAAATTTCAGTAGATACCTTGAGATTCCGTTGTAACCTTTTTCACAACTAAATTGTGCATTTTATAATAGATCATAACACATGGTGTCGGTATCACGAATATGTCAAATGATGTCTAAACTAGAAGATCAAAAGCCCTAACACTAACACACAACAATGCGCAACATAATAAATTTATATTGACCTTAGACTAAAACCCTAACACGAAATGAGAAATATAAAACCCTAGAACTACTGAAACTTCAAATAATTATGAAAATATTCAACAAAATATGAACTCACATCACACTGAGAAATGAGGATCGTATTTAAGTTTTCTGATACGGTTGTAACTTCCGATCAACCTCAGACGCAACGGAGAGGTTCTGAACAATCGTACGCCCCTTATTTTACTCCAATTTGAAAAACCGCCATTCCGATGTTTGTTTAGTTTTAACTAGTAAATAGACCCTCGCGCGTTGCGGCACGGGTAAATTACAAATATCGAATGGATTTATGTAAGTGCTATGTAACGCGATCGATGTGCAACGATCAAAATCCAAAAGGGGCTTATTATAGCTTTAAACAAATAGGAAACACACGAAACGCAAAGCAACTCAAATTTATACCGAATGAAAATATATTATATTTAACGACACTCGGTATGGTATGTAAAAGACGTATTATACTTGCACTGACTCATTTCCCAATATCAGTTTTCGTCTAAAAAGAGATCAACTTGAATTTATACTAATACATACATAAAAATTCGCACGTAAATTTATACCGATATGTACATACAAATCTGTACCTAATTTTTTTTTTCAAGTAAAAGAACGAAAAAGGGTAAAGTAGAAACTTTTAAAATTCAAGGAGATTAGTGACTATTTTAGTTCTTGAAAAAAAAAATTAGCGAACGACAATCATTAAAGAAAATAACATGTTAAAAACGCATATTATATATGGTACATGGGTAAAGCTAGAATAATAGAAACATGCGAGATTAAACATTGACGTTTGTAAAGCCAAGGGACTAAAATTGGAATGTGGTGAAACTTTGGAAAAAAAACGTAAAACTAAGAGAAAAAGAGTTAGAAATGTAAACTTTGAAAGTATAGGGGGTGCCATAAAATGAAATAGGGGCTAAAAATACCATTTACAAAGTTGGGGGTTGGATTTATTATATTGTATATAGTAAAGGCTAAAAATATTATTTCTTAATGTTGAGGTGGCCTTGTATTTTATTTAAAAGTGGAAGGGGTGGCCTTGTATTGTAATGAAAAGGGGGAGGGTTTACGCCACCGACTTTGTGTTTTAAGATTGTATACAATATATAGGTAAATTACACTTTTCATCCCTTGTATTTATACTAAATTTCAGTACATGCCCCTTTACTTTTTGAATTGGCAAGGATCATCTTTTACGTTTTAAAACCTTTGCGTCGTCCTTCCTTTAACCCTAACCTAGTTAATTTTCATCGTTAACATTTGTCATGTAGACCCCCACATGAGGGTAATTTGTCCTTTATCTATTTATTTAAAATATATGCCAATATATAGAAAGAACTTTAAAAATAAAGAGTTAAATGTCTGGTTGGTCATATGGTTTCCAGATATTGCAGAGTTGCTCTCAAACTTCAATAATTATAGAGTTGGTCCCAATGGTTACAATTTTTTAAACTCGGGTGATCCTTATCACTAACCTGTGTTAAGTTTCTTAGTTAAATGTGTGCGAAATAACTAGATTGCCCCTGAACAATTAAAAAATATAAAAATGGGCCTACCCTTGTCTTCTACATCCTTTCTCTATCTCTCTCTTAAAAACCCTACCACCAAACCAATGCTTATCCATTCCACTAGCGTAATATTGTCGTCGCAACAACAAGACCGTTTGTATGATTTCTTAACATAGACCCAACAAGGGCGGTGTGCTACTCTTATAGCGCTATACATGTTAAGGTAGGCTCGTACGAAGTTAATGACAAAGTATAGTGCAAGAATGGCTTCTAGCATGCATGTATTCCTAAAGTATAAACGTATAAAGCATGTATAACGGATTCACTTTTATGAATAATGTATTTGCATAAGTGTGTTCGTGTGAGTTTTTATACGGTATATATATTGCACCCAAAAGTGTGAAAATGGAAAGAGGGTCATGTATAATCACGGTTTGCGAAGTAATTCTACGTAGTGAGTTTGACGAGTCTTGAATTTTGGAACACCGAAGTTACCCTAGGAGGGAAACGAAGGTGTGTGAGTTGCGGTTTTAACGGATTGGATTCGGAATTAGGAGTTAACGTATATAAATGTAAAATTAAGTACTATGAGAATGGTCATGCAAGGAGGTAGGATGAATTCCACCCATTTAACCTCATTATATGATTCACCAAAGCACAAAATCATCAACTTTGTTGATGATTTCAGTTGGCCATGAATATGAAAATAAGAACTTAAACCTACTAAATCTACAAACAACCAAGTGACCTAGCTAGATGCGTGCACCCAAACATGAAAAGTGTTTGGAGACGTGATGTAGCCTTATCCCTTTGTTGGAAATTGTTTGAGACTTAGTGTTATGAACATAGTAAATCAACAAGTGAGGTAGTGGAACAAAGTTGGAGAGCTAAAGCTTCCATGGTTCACACATTCACCAAAACACAAGTCTTTCAACATTGAAGGTTGAAAGCTTCGATGGTTCCAACACTTTGTAGATCACTTGAGACCTTCAACGTAGAATTTTATGTAGGTTTTAAGCCTCATTTCTTGAAGAAATCAACCAAAACACAAACCCAGAACTATGAGTTTAGTTGGGAGCAAGGTTGGTGTAAGATTCCATCAAGTTTTAAGTATTATATACGAGAAACAAGAAAATAAGTTAAAGCAGAATTTTTATGCTACTTTGGACCTCAAATGTGATGAGGTTTCACCTTAGTTTGCCATGGAAAACTTGTGGAAACCTTCCTAGAGGTTATACAAGTAGTTTGAAAGAAGAAATGAAGTAGAAATGAAGAAGAAAAGTGAGTGAAAACTCACTTAGAACACTTGGATGTTTCTGCCCAAAATAAGAATTCTTAAGAGTTTTTTGATGTTTGGAGTTGATGCGTGTCAGTGTGTATATAATTTTTATATATAATTAAGCCCTTTTTACACTTTTAACCAAGTTTTAAATTTATAAAACACGATATTCACTAACACTAAACACACATATGGGCAAGTGCACCCATCGTGGACGTAGTATAGTGTTGGTAAGATACCGAGGTCGTCCAAGGACACAAGAGCTTTTAATACCGGTTTATCCTCAACGTCTAACCAAATCAAAAAAGTTAGAAAAATGTTTTAAACTAAGAAAAATAAAAACTAACTAAATGCTGAAAAATAAAATAAAATAAAAACAGATAGACAAGATGAATCACTTGGATCCGACACGTGTATTAGTATAACCTTTGATTATTTTCGCACTTTTGCACTTGTTTAAGAGATTATCTTAGTTATTGTAGTAGGCCCCTCTTTTGAAGGCGACGTTACCCTCAACCCAATAGTTTGAGTCAGCAAGGATACAATCCTAAAGGGTCGGATTATTGAAAGATAATGAATTAAGTTATTAATGCAAATTATGGTAGGCCCCGCTTTTGGCGGTGACGTTACCCTCGGCTAAGTAGTCTGAGTCAGCAGGGATACAGTCCTAAATAGCCGGGTTATAGTATTAATAGTAGTTAGCTTATGAGGGGGTCAAAGAGTTTGGATCCCCGCCATCCAATACCTATGGGCATTGAAGGAGATCCTACTAAATTTGACCCAGGTCCCAAGCAGGACCTCTAAACGCTGAACAAGGGCAAGACCTTTACCAAACCGTTCCCTTAACCCCCGACCAGGTAGCCAACATACCTCCATATAGACCGTGGAGATATGAATGGTGAAAATCTTTTATTTTATATAGACAGTAAAATAATGCCAAGACACCACGGACAAACGATAAGGAAAGATCACCTTCAACATAAGTAACTAGTTATTAAAGTCATTAATACAAAACCAAATAAAAAGTGCAAAAGATTAAAAATAAAAAGTATTATACTAAACACTTGTCTTCACCAAGTGATGTAAGAGACTTAGGCAAACATGGCCTTGATTGTCAAGAACTCTTACGATCAATCTTGGATCCCGAGACGACTCACACACTCTATGATGGACAATGGATGATGGTGGTGGATGATGGTGTTATGGTGGTGGTGGGTGGTGGATGAAGTGTGAGAGAGGTGGTGTGCCAAGGGATGAGAGAGAATGAAACCAAGCTCCTCTATTTATAGGCTGGACAGAACGCTGGACACGGCCCCGTGTCCGCTGGACACGGCCCCGTGCCCGTCTGACACTCTCTCTCTTCATTAATTGTAATTGCGAATTACAATTAATGCGCCTGCTGTACTTTCAACACGCCCCCGTGCTCGCTGGACACGGCCCCGTGCCCAGCAATAGAAGCTTCTACTGGTTTGTCTTATCTGCTGCTTCCTGGGCACGCCCCCGTGTTCGCTGGACACGGGGCGTGTTCAGACTCTGTTTTCTTCTCTTTGTCTTGGGAGGTGCCGTTGAGGGTCCGGGCAGTCCACTTTTGTTCCTTTTCTTGTATTTATGGTAGAATTAGGGGTCTTTTTGCTTCTTTTGTGATTTTGAGCTCATTTCATCCTGAAAATACAAAAGGAAGACAAAAACACTCTTTTTCCAACATTAGTACTTAAAAAGGGTTAGTTTTATGCCTTAATTGATGTGTTTTATATGTTGCATTTTACACACATCAGGAGTGATTTGTGAAGTGTGTAAAGGTATTAGGAAGGTGTGAGAGGCATATATTTACAGGGGGATTAGGGTTTGGTTTAAAGAAGGTTGTAAGGTGATTGGGCGTGAAAAGAGGTGGAAAATGGGCCAACCCACGAGCTGAAAATAGCTGGCTGTGGATCGACCCCCATCGTGCCACGCGACGAGTGACTGGGTGTCTCCCGCGTGGCGCGGGGGAGTGAATTTCAAATTTGTTTGCTTTGTTTCACTTTTGGCCCTTGTACTTTGTAATTGTGTTATTTTATGCCGTAAACTTGTAATTTGGCCTGCTTTTAGGTATTCAAAGTGTCTCAAGGCATTGTATGAGTGTGATGCATGTATGATTAATATTTCCAAGTTTTTCGAGTCTCGGCTTTGCGTATAAACATGTATTCAACGATTGATTGCGTATAACACAAGTATGTAACACATATATCTATAAAAATGAGTTTCCATTATGATCAAAGACTCAGATTATAAGATTGGAAATGAAATACGAATACGACACGATTACAAGTTTCTAAAAATAGAAATACGAATACAACTTTCTAAATAAGGAAAGCACAGAATTACGAAACCTTACAAATAGGCTTATGAATAGTGTTTTCTTTCGTTTGTCTTTTATGGTTTTCTTATTTTAGTGGTTCTTTTGTCTTTTATGGTTTTTTACTTTATTGGTTTTTTTTCTTGATTTTATTAAAACTAGTATTTATATTCGTTTTTATGGTTTTCAATGAGTAGAGCCTATAACGACCAAACTCACGCTACGTAGCACCAAGGGAAAACAATCAAACTCCCGCCGCGTAGCGTGGTGGGGAAAACCTATTTTATTTTTTTAATTGGTATTATCAGAACCGATATCAATATTCTCTCTTTATAGTTTTCCGATGAGTCAAGCCGATAACGACCAAAGTCATGTTGTGTAACAACAGGGAAAACCGATCATTCTCCCGCCACACAGCGCGAGGGAAAAAAAACCCGATATAGATATTCGGTTTTATGTTTTCCGATTAGTCGAGGTGATAACGACCAGAGTCGCACCACATAGCATGGGGAAAACAATCAAACTACCGCTGCGTAGCGCGGTGGTAAAAACCTTTTTTGTTTTTTAGTTGGAATTATCAGAACCAGTATTGATATTTGCTTTTATCGATCTTTGCTTTTATGGTTTCTGACATGTCAAGCCGATAACAACCAAAGTCACGCCGCGTATCATAGAGAAAAACAATCAAACTCCCACCGCATAGCACAGGGAAAAAACCTAGTTTATAACGAGACATGTTGAACTAAACTCACTAATGCCTAAACTTACATTTGTATTGTGATGCCTTGACCACAATAACACCCAACTAAAATGTGTTAGAGTTAATTACTGTCTTCATCCCTGTGGTTTGTCAAAAATCACTATTTCAGTCCATTAGTTTAAAAATTGCGATTTCAGTCCCTGTGGTTTCACTTTCGTAACCATTTCAGTCCCTGTACTTGCAGATTAAATGGATTGAAATGGTTACGAAAGTGAAACCATAGGGACTGGAATGGTTACGAAAGTGAAATCACAGGGACTGAAATCACAGTTTTTAAACTAATAGACTGAAATAGTGATTTTTAACAAACCACAGGGACGAAAACAGTAATTAACTCAATGTTTTATTTGTAATGTTTTCAAAACTGATAATTTACGACTAAAATTTTCTGCTTATGGCTAAAACTTTTCGCTAAATAAAACGGGTTTAACAAAATTTTCCAACTTAAAAACACAAGGTAGTTACGATTTAAGCTTAATATAACCGAAATATAAACTATTTTTGTAGGTTAATGCTTGTTTTATATGTTAATAAAACATATGAATCACTTTGAATTGAATGGAGAGCGTAGAAGACAAATTAAAAGGAATTGTGTTTTGATACTTTGATAGTCATCACTCAAATAAAAAGGTCAAAATCTATATCATATATAGCAAAACAAAAGAAGGCAGGATGTATTACATCAATTATCTGAAAATGAACCGGGTCAGAAAGGCCAAAACAAAGGGGCCACTAATTGCATCTATGCATGTAATACACGATCAATTGGTTCTTGGAAATATTGTAGACAGATGAAGATTGCCTCCTGTTTGCAGTAACAAAATCAGTACAAATTCCCAACAAGGTTATATGCAAGTGCATTAAGAATAAATCATACCTCTGTTCGAATTGTTCGGCTACCTTGATGAGGGCATATGTTCAAATATGTGTTAAATATATCCCTCGGTTTTTTTCCCTGAAATAACCAACTTTATCATTAAGTTTTCAAGCTATGCGTGGAGGAGGTTCGTTTGAGAACCATGAAAAACTTGAATATGACGGAACCAGAACCCTTGGATGAAAAAAATATAATGAAGGGGAGCAAGATTAAGTAACCCCATGTATACATGAATTACAAAACACATATACATAAGGTATGCACATGTGCATAGGTCGATATACATGTGATTATATTAATCTTGACCCTTAAATTTTTTCTTATCTAAGGCCAAGATTGGCTTCCTCGGTTCTCAAGTTTTTTGTTGTTCTCAAATGAATCTACGCTTGCTAGGCCGGTGCGTTTAAGCCTAAAACAAATCCCCCAACAAAACAACATATGAGGTATAGCAATACAAGTCATGACAAATTCACAGACAAAGAGAGACCTTGAGATTTTTGTCTACTTCGACGCACTCTTCCAGTCCAGCAAGTCCGCCGAAAGCAATCAACAGATGCCTATCAAATATTAACAACTTAATTCAGTTACATGCAAGTCCATTGAATCTAAAAGTAGATATAAAGATACATCAATTCTGCCTTAAACGTCTAGATATGTTACTTTAAACTACAAAGAAACTATATTGATATTGGTTTGGATCCCACAAGATCCTACTACTTTGATGTAGCAACCAAGAGGAAGGCTGCTGTAGTGAGACCGCGTAGAAGTATTAGTATAATAATATTTACTTGTTCTCACAACGGTTACTTCTTCACTTGTTTATAAATATACTTGTTCTCCTAGTAGTCAACGGCGCACAAGGAGCTCGCCTAGGCGCAGCGCAGCCATACCACCTTGTGACCATCAAAGCGCTCCGCCGAAATTCACGCCGAATTCTGCAAATTCTGGTCTGAAACCTAAGCAGTTAATGCGGTAAAAAATCGAATATCGGTCAAGGACCGATATTTGAGATATTGGCAATCGCGGGGGGCAATTGGTAATTTTAAAATCATGCTAAATTTTATATATATAGCAATTTAACACTAACAATTCAGTATACTCTCCTACCATTAACAAATTAACCTTTTGCAACTTGCAAAACACCAACAATTGTAGCAACTAAGAACTGGTTAAGAATTAAAACACTAACAATTAACACTTAGAACACCAATAGCAGCACTAAGAAGAAAGACAAATGGTAGAACTACGAAGAAAGATCTTGTTATCGGGAAAATTGGTGATATATCGGTCAAATATCAGCCTAGTATCGGTCAATATCGCTGATGGTACCGATATCTCACATGGGGACCAATAATAACCGATATATCGGTGATATATCTATCACGATATTAACTGAAACACTCAGAATTGGCCTGAAACCAACCTAAACTAGCCCTAAACCATAGTTGTTAATAGCGGCTATAGCGCGCTATGTAGCCATGCGACGTAGTGTCGCTATATGGGTCATAGCGACAAATAGAGATGATAGCGATTGTTTTTTTTTTTTTTTTTTTTTGTAAATAGCAATTAGATATACCTATAAAATAGCTGGATTTATAGGTTTTTGTTAAATATACATGTAAAATCATATATACAAAGGTATTTTGAATTTTTGATGTAATATACATATAAAAATTTTCAAAATTCTTTTTCCAGTGTAATCGCTATGTATAAAATAGCCGTCGCTATTCGCTACGTAGCCTATAGGTGCCTTGTCGCTATTTGTCGCTATTCGCTATCGACAACTATGCCCTAAACAAGCCTAAAACATGTATAAAGCCCTAAAAATGGTCTGTTTATGTTGTGTCTTGCTTTAAAAAGCCCTCGTTTTTTAAGCGCCTGGCGCCTGCAGCTACCTAGCTTGTTTTCATAATGGTTGCTTCTTAACTTGTTTTCATGGAAGGGTGAAGTACACAATATATCCACAAAGAGTGAATTGTTTATCACGTCTATTGGAATTTCGTTTCTGGATATTAATTAGAGTTTAATCACTATCTTGCTTCTAGATAATTACAGTTTTAGTTTGAGATTAGAATATAATAGGATGTTGATTGGTTTCGCATGTCCACAAAGTTGCATGTTTGTTTTTTTCAACAAAATATATACATGTATATATGCTTTGAGCTTTTAGTCATCTTAAAAGAAAATATTCTCAATGTTTCATAATATCTAACGAATCATAATAAGGAACAACGTTGTGTCCACAGCCATGGTACAATACCTGAAAGATGGTAACCGAAGCTCTGATGACTTGACAATATTGCCATGCTCTGAGGTACCAATGAGATAATCATATCCACCCTAAATAATATACTGAAGATGAAAGAAACCTGGTGTGCAAGAAAATAATAACATATTTAATCAAGAAAATGTGTACCTTATACGGGCAGCCGTTTAGTGCTAAACTGATATTGGCAGCATATCTTACTTTATAGCCCCAATACATTCCTTCTTCCCTAGGTTTCGATGATGAGACAACCGCACGTGGCTCATCTACAAAATCAGACAACACAATTCACATTTCACACCATTGCTACCGAAAATTGAATTAAACAAATTTAGAAGAGACTACACACACACACATAGGGGTCAGAAAGCATTTGTTACACAGTTGAAACACAAATGAAGAAAAATTATAAATACCATCGAGTCGGCGATTAGTTCCCATGGCTAAAGTCACTCTTGTTCCAGGCTCAAGTGCTTGATCAATTACCACATTCTGCAAGGAGGGATGATCTTCATTTAAACAAACATATATAGAGCTCTCTTGATCTACATGGAAAACCTCTGGACCATATATATATATATATATATATATATATATAGAGAGAGAGAGAGAGAGATAGGTAGGTGATGTCTTGTAAGCATGCAAAGCCAAAAAGTATACCGAGGATCAGTTCTTATTCAAAGGAATTATGTTTCACTCAAAAGAATTTAACATGTGGTTTCTTGTTACATTTTTTTAGTAACCATGAGATCCCGTTACTGGTAAACTCAATGACATGAATATTACTTTACAAACTGATGATTTGATTAGCACTAATTCTCTCTTTATGTCTATGTAAACAAGCTATTAATCCGAGGTGCCAACCAACTTTTATTACCTACTTACTGATTATAGCATCTTGGGTGCATGCATATTGGATTTCACTAGCATGTTAAAATGTTTAACAGCACAGAGTGACGCTTGCATGGAATGACATGTGGCAAGACTTCAATGAGGCATATTACATAAGTGTCGCTCAGATTCTCAAGGTGGAGCTGATTTAAGAAGATGCATACACAAGACATAACTATCATATTACTAATTGCATCATATAAATGCCGGAAAGAGCTCTACATTTAAGATCAATCATTAAGATGACGCAAATACAAAATATTAGTAAGATCTATGTAATTGTTTGTCATTGATACCGGATGCATATAACAATATTAGTATACCATGCAGATATTGATTAACCGGCACCGCATACCTTACTAAGCCCCACATCCACAAGCGTGCTGCCAGAACTTGGAGCTTGTTGCATGAGTGTGACACCTATTAAGTAATGAACATAGATCATCAAGTTTTAGTACACAGATTGCTAAATACAAAAATTTATAGAGGAGCCGAAGCACTTCAGAAATGTCATATTTTACTATGATAATGCATTTGAATCGACATTTAAGAGAAAAAAAACAACCTTCTCTATATGGACCCCATTCATGCTTTCGAAGATGATGTGGGGCATCAAGCGGTGGCAGCAAACCCTATAAAATGCCACAAAAAGCTTAAAAAACTAACAAGCATTTACTGATTAATAGAGCATGAATCTACTGGTTGAATGCGATTTGAAAATGTAAACACATTAGGTTCGCACCACAAATCTTAAGCTGTTATGTTTTTGGAAAAGAGCCTTTCTCAAATATTGTGGTGTCTCCAGATACTTCAAGATCCTTATCAAGAAAGCGGCACCACTTTCGTTTTCATCTGAAGTGTCCTTAGGTGTCACATCTGAATCAGCCATTGATTCGCTTTGGTTATCAAATATGATCACCTACAAACACAAAACCAAATACACAATCGTATACATCAGTGAATTTATAACTTTCTACAAATGTCATTTTATATACGTAAAAGAAACCAAACCCTATGCTTTCCATCCATCCAAGATAACTTAATTAACAATGCTGTAAGACATCTCTTTTATAACTTAACAACAAATGGCTAACCTCCGTAATAGGTTTCATATGTTGTTAAGGAGACAAAATGGTACTACAAATTTAATCATTGATCATCTTTTGTTATTGATCACAAAAGGGATAAACCTCTTTGACCTACCCATTGTTTCCCTACACCCTTTGTTTAAAAACGCATGAGGCGCTACGAGGCGTTTTGGTCCCAAAAGCCGACGTGCGAGGCGTGCATCTATGTACGACCAAATAAGCTTTATATACAACCAGATGTTGTGTCTCTCTTATCTGTTTTAATTATCAACCTACTTATCAAGTTAACCTTTCATAATTTCTTCAACCCTTAGTAGTAAGTACATATAAACCTCCTAGACGCCCTAATTTTGACCCGGAACTACATGAGGCACACCTTTCTAAACCAAGCTTACACCCTACCCCAAGTAGTTAATGATGGAAAGCTTCTTCTTGTTCAATCCACGAACATTCTACAATCATATTCAAGTAATCCAAACAAAACATAACTAAAGTTTTAACCTCATCAATCCGGAAAATGGTGGCGGCACGCGCGATTTGGCCAGCAAGCTGCAAACCAGCAGAAAAAAATTCAGCCAAAACTTAATACAAAAACTACAAATTTGTTAACTTCACTAAAGAAACAAGCCCATCAAACTGAAAAGCTACTACCCAGAAAGATAAAACCTAAAAATTTCAGCTTCTTTCATTGAGACATATCATCAAACAGTTGGTGTGCAAATGGGTATTCATTTACAAGATCAAACCAGCCTCAAATAATGAGGTTGAAATGGGTTATTACCCGAGTAGCGAGCTCGAAAGACTGGGTATTATCGATTATAGAGCCAGGAAGAGCGATGGTGACAGTTGGAGGGGTGACGTCATCACCATCCGCTACAAAGCTTTTCTGCTCTTTGTCTCGTGTCTTGTGCTTTTTCTTCTTTTTCTTCTCATGAGAGCCACCATTGGAGACATGGGTTTCTGCTTCAGGTTCAGCTTCATTTCTCTTCTTTGTAGCCATTGTTATTGTGTAACGACGGTGTATGAAACCTTTTGTGTTCAAGTAGGGAGGCTAGGCGTATAAGGATTCAACTAGGGTGTCACGTTCTCGCACACATTAACACTATGATCCCGAATCTCATTTAATAGAAGATGGGAAGGAAAAAAAGATAAAAATATAAAAAATTATGTTTCCGAGTTTCATTTAACAAGGGAGGAGAGGGAAGAAAATATAACCAAATATGACCATATATTCATCCTCCCAAATTGAAGAGATCAGGAAAGAAAATTTTCCTTCCCCTCCTCCTGTTAAATGAGACTCGGGAACATAGTGTAAAGCATCACCCAAAGACGATATATGTTATGGGGTTTGATGGGGCGTCATGGGTGTCGCATCATGGAGTGCGAACACCGCTACATAGGGGCGCCGTTGAGGGCTTGGTTACTCGTAACACCCTCTTGGTGGTGTGAATGGTGTAAAAATTGTGTTTACAGATGTCACATGGCATCACTTTTAGTCAAGGTTGGAGCCCCTCCATAACACAAAACACAATAAGAGCATTCACATCCTATGCCCCATCCCTATACCTATTTTATGTTGAGGAAAAGTGGCAAAAAACATAGAAGAAACGCCTTGTATATTTGTATTCCTATATTAGAAAGTTCGTATTCGCATTCTATTTTTAGAAACCTTACATTCGTATTTCAATTTCAAACTCACAATCCGATGCGTTAATCTTAATGGAATTCATGTTTTATACTTACCATGTTAATATCCATACTTGTTGGTTATCCAAACAATCATCCAATACGCGTTTATAAGCAAAACTAAGACTCATTAAACTTTAGGAACGTCACTTATACGTACATCACACTTGCATCATACTTGATACATTTACGATGCTTGAAAAGTAGCAAAAACACAATTTCGTAACTCAAACAAACCAAAGTTTAGGGGCCAAAATGAAAGAAAAACAAACTTTTGTAGAAAATAAGCATGCGGCGCCCCGCGGGAAACTTAGGGTATCCTCCCCTCAGGATGCTAGGAACCCTAATCCGCAGAAACATGTTTCCTTCATACGGGCTGGTCCATTTTCTCACATCTTTTCCTCATCAATCAACATTCAAACACCATTAAACACTAACACTAAACCTCTACTATATAACCAAGCCTCCATTCACTAGTTTCACTTTTCCAAACCCTCTAAACATTCTCCGAACTCTTCAAACTACTGAAATTATCAAGTGAAGGCAAAGTTATCCTAAGTTTAAGTGAGCTTCCATCTCACTTTCTTCATGTCTCTTCACTTATTCTTCTTCTTGAAAGTTTGGAACATCTGTAAGAGTGTTTCCACAAGTTTACCATGGTAACTAAGGTGGAACATCACCATTTTGAGGCCCAAACTTTCTGTTTTGATGTTATCTTTTATAAACTTTTCATAAACTCATACATCTTGTGAGAATCTTGCACCTACCATGCCTCTAATCAAACCTATGGTTATGGGCTTGAGTATAGTTGATTCTCATAAGTTTAGAGGTCTAAACACCTCCCAAACTTTCTGTTTTAACAAGATCTTAAACAACCTACGAGTGTTAAGACCATCCAAGTTCATCATCTTCAATATGGTGAAACTTGTGTTTTGGTGAAAGTGTGAACCATGGAAGCCTTGGCTTTCCAACTATGTTCCACTACCTCACTTGCCGATTTACTACGTTCATTGTAACACCTCGGAAATTCAAAACAAATAATATGGCAACACGTGTCCAATCAACTCTCAAATATTCCCGGTAAATTGGACGAGAGGGACCAAATGCGTAAAGGTGTGGAAGTTTGGATGTGGAAGGGTCAAACATGACAAAATGCCAAACTTTTGGTTCTGAAGGTCCAATGCGGATGATGTGCGTAAAATACAACATATAAATTATATCAAATACGGCGTAAAATCAACCGTTTTCAGTACTAATGTCGGAAAAAACTTATTTCTTTGTTCTTTTTTAATTAACAGGATCAAAAAAGCTTAAACGGGCGAAATGAGCAAAATAACAGCAAAAACCAACATAAGTACAAAGAAAGAGGATTGACACAACTCGCCAAGCCCCCATCCACATCCAAACCAACAAAATAACAAGAATCAGAAGCTTTGGCACGGGGCCGTGCCCACCAGGCATGGGTCGTGCCCAGTTAGGATTCTCTGCAAAAGAAAAAGACAACAACAAAGGACAAATCAGAAGATCAACACGGGCCATGCCAAGACAAAACGGGGCGTGGTCAACTCTAAGATTCACATAATCTGAGAGAGTACAGCAAGTACATTGGCCACGGGTCGTGCCGTTGACGCACAGGGCCGTGTTAGTACGACGTCTAACACTGCAGTGAATGAAGAGGAGAGAGATTGAAGGCCACGGGGTCGTGCCAGGCGGGCACGGGCCGTGTTGAATGTCTGATTTCAGCTATAAATAGGGGTGCTTGGTTTCATTCCAATCCATCCCTTGGTAAACCACTTCTCTCACACTTGCTACCACTCTACCACCACTATAACACCAACACCAACACCCACCACCATCATCCATCTTCCATCATTTAGAGTGTGAAGTAGTCTCGGGATCCAGAGTTCTTGTCAAACAAAGGTCATGCTTGGCTAAACTCTTACATCACTTGGTGAAGATAAATCTTTTATGTATTACTTTTTTATTTTCAACCTTTGACTTCTTTTTATTTGGGTATGTATTAATGACTTTAATAACCAGTTTTTTATATTGAAAGCGAATTTATCTAATCATTTTTCATATGTTGTTGATTCACATATTTGTGTCTTTACTGTCTATATAAAGCACGTTAACTACTTGGAAGGGGGTTAGAAGGGTGGTTGGGTAATTCTATTTCTCGTTCAGTGTATAGATCCTGCGAGAACCTGGTTCAAGCTTAGTAATACTTCACAGATGGGCGGTATTGTCCGCCCTGGAAGAAAGTAAGAAACCGCTTGAATCTGTTATCTATAAACTACTATTAAAACTTTAAACCAACCCGGCGAGGACTGTATCCCTACTGACTCAGACCAAAGGGTTGAGGGTAACGCTGCCTGGAAGGGGGCCTACCACTTTTCGCATTAAAAGCTTACTTAATTATCTTTCAATAATCCGACCTTGCAGGGTCGTATCCCTGCTGACTCAGACCAATAGGTTGAGGGTAACGCTGCCTGGAAGGGGGCCTACTACTATAACTTAAAGATAATCTCTTAAAATGCCCAAAGTGCGGAAATCATTAAAGGATACATAAAAGAGGAGTTGGAACCAAGTGATTCCTTCTTGTCTATTTGTTTTTCCTTATATTTTATTTTTGCTTTCTAGTTTATCTTTTTATAACTTTTAAAATCTTTTTATCAAAATTTGGTTAGATTAGACGTTAATGATAAGCCAGTATTAAAAGTTCTTGTGTCCTTGGACGACCTCGGTATCTTGCCATCACTATACTACGTCCGCGATGGGTGCACTTGCCCTAACGAGTGTGTAGAGTGATAGTATTATATCGTGTTTTATATATTTAAAACTTGAATTTGCGAGTAAAAAGAGAAAAAATATATCAAAAAAAATATAACACACTCATATCACGTGAAGTTTTTCGCGCCGTTTTCGGGGACATAAGGATTTTAAGAAAGCTTAAAATTAGCGGCCTAATCAAATTCTAAACATTTTTCAAAACTGTGCGGCCGTTTTCAAAACTTTTTCTTTTAACAGTAGGTTTAACACGGGGTCGTGTTACTGGGACACGCCCTTGTGCTACAAATTTTTATAAAAACCTTTTCAAAAGCCCAAATACAGATCTGCCCACGGGGTCGTGCCAGTTCAGCACGGGTCGTGGTCAACAATCTGTTAAATCTTAATCTTCTGTTTTATGATCCCGAGGCTCGTTATTCTTCTGGGTATCTTCAAATACAATGGATTACTACTCAAAAGACTACACCTACTACATTGAGGATGATTATGAGGAAGCTTATTGTACCATTTGTGGTGAATCCCATTCGGTACAACATTGTTACCTTTCCAAACAATCAACCTCATACACCACATATGAAGAACCAAGGTTTGAGCTTCCAAAGTCAAACTTTGACTAGGATGCCAATCCGTTTGAAACATACGACACACCACCAACAATTAATCCCGAAGCCGAAAGCCTAATACAAAGTCTCAAAAATCTAGAACTCTTAATTAAGAGATCTCGTGAAAAGGAGGAGGCCTTTTGTACTAAAGAGGTAATAATCGAAGAGGTAAAAATAGAAGAGCAACAAAACGAAAAACTCACACATTAACCAAACCAAGAAGAAGGTAAGTCTAAAACTCACGATTTTGAAATAGAACAAAATTTTCAAGAAATTCACGTTTTACAACCTTCTTTTGAAAATCATTGTTTGGTATCTTTTCATGCCAAGTTTTTAAAAGAGTTAAACACTACTACTAAATTCGAAGAGTTAGTTAGCATCACGTTAACAAATGATCAAACTTCGCTAGTAAAAGATGAATGCTATGAACTAAACATAAAACCAATACCATGTTTTTTTTTTCAAAACCTCTTTGTTAATAACGTGCTAAATGATAAAGATCTTTGTGTCAACATAATGCCAAACTATATTTTCGAAAAACTGGGTACTAGTGATTTTTCTCCTCTTAAAATTCCTATTTTTCTCTCTAACCAAAAAACAAATAACGCCACGGGAATTGTTGAAGATGTCTTAATTCAAACAAGCCAAGCGGTAGTACCAACCTACTTTATCATCCTAGATGATACCCCCCTCGTGTTGGGACAACCGTTTCTAAAATCCCATCAAACCATGACCAAACGAAAGCAAAACAACCTACCACTTTAATTAGGGGCCGACAAAAGGTACGTCAATCTCGATGAATCAATGAAATTCCCAATTTGCAATGACGACCCCCTAATTGAAGATGAAGCGGAGCCACCCGATACAGAAGAAATAGAAGAACAATTCATCGAAGAGGAGGACGCCATCGAACAAACCTTTTCGGCCATCGATCTTAATAAAGAAGAAAATAAGCGGTCTCTTGAAGACCCACCGCCACTCGAACTCAAGGAACTACCAAAAGGTCTAGATACGCATTGGATGAACACGATAAGCTCCCCGTCATCATTTCTTCTAAACTAACACTTTTTGAAAAAGAAAAATTGATAAAACTTTTGAAAAAAACATTAAAACGCAATCGCCTGGAGGCTCATAGATATCAAAGGCATCAATCCTTCCATGTGCACACACAAAATTTTAGTGGAATATAACTATAAAATGGTAATACAAACACAAAGAAGAGTAAATCCAAACGTGCAAGAAATGGTTAAAACTGAAGTCATCAAGCTACTAAACGCCGACTTATCTACCCTATCTCCGATAGCCCATGCGTAAGTCCTGTCCAAGTAGTGCCAAAGAAAGGAGGTATGACGGTAATAACTAATGATAAAAATGAACTCATACCAACGAGAACCGTTACTGGATGGAGGGTTTTGTATCGAAAACACAGCAACAAGGAAATACCACTTTCCTTTACCATTCATCGACCAAACGTTAGAAAGACTATCCGGTCATAAATTCTATTGTTTTCTCGATGGTTTCTCCGGGTATTTTCAAATTCCCATAGCACCAGAGGACCAAGAAAAAACAACTTTTACATGTCCCTACGGAACTTTCGCTTATCGATGCATTCCTTTTGGTCTATGCAATGCCCCCGCTACATTTCAATGTTGCATGGTGGCTATCTTCCACGACATGATAGAAAAAACCATGGAAGTTTTCATCTTTTCTATCTTTGGAGATACATTTGACCAATGCCTCGATAACCTTGAACGAATGCTATCCCGATGTGAGGAAACTAACCTCAGACTTAATTGGGAAAAATGCCATTTCATGGTATCTAAAGGAATAGTACTCGGTCATAAAATCTTAAGCGTAGGAATGGAAGTGGATCGGGCAAAAATAGATACTATTTCCCGATTACCTCCACCATCCTCCGTTCGAGCCACTCGAAGTTTCCTAGGACATGCCGGATTTTAAAGGCGGTTTATCAAAGCCTTTTCAAAAATCTCTAGACCTCTAACAAAATTACTTTAAAAATATGCACCATTCATCTTTGACAAGGAATGCAATAAAGCTTTTCTTACCCTAAAAGAAATGCTAGTCAATGCACCAATCATGATAGCACTCGATTGGAAACTACCTTTTGAAATTATGTGTAACGCAAGCGACTTTCCAGTTGGAGCCGTCTTAGTACAACGAAAAGAAAACACTTTCACCCAATATACTATGCAAGTAAAACTCTTAACGATGCTCAAGAAAATTATACAACAACCGAAAAAGAGTTACCAGCCGTAGTATTTGTTTTTGATAAATTTCGTTCCTATCTTGTTCTTTCTAAAACAATAGTCTATACGGACCATGGCGCCATTCGATACCTTTTTAAAAAACAAGATGCCAAACCACGTTTGATCCGGTGGATTCTTCTCCTCCAAGAATTCAACATTGAAATAAAAGATAAACGAGGAGCCGAAAACACCACCGACGATCATCTATATCACTTAGAAGATCCCGCTTTGAAGCTAACTCGGGAGAACTCATCAATGAAAAGTTCCCCACTGAATCCTTGGAGATGGTCGAATATCAAGAAGAACCATGGTACGCCGACTATGCTAACTACCTCGCTAATGGCATTCTAGTCAAAGGTTGGTCACATCAACAAAGAAAAAAATTCTTTACCGATGTAAAACACTATTTTTGGGAAGACCCATATCTTTTTAAAATATGTGCCAACCAACTCATCCGACGATGCGTCCATGGTCAAGCAGCAAGAAAAATTCTTTGCCATTGTCACGAAGGAACGTACGGAGGACATCATGGAGTCACAAGCACCACACGAAAGGTACTCGATTCAGGATTTTATTGGCCAACCATCCATAAGGATGCATACAATTTAATTAAAACATGTGATGCATGCCAACGAGCAGGTAATATCTCATCAAGAAACGAAATGCCTCAAAATGGCATTCTTATTTGTGAAATTTTTGATGTTTGGGGTATGGATTTTATGGCAAGATACCGAGGTCGTCCAAGGACACAAGAGCTTTTAGTACCGGCTTATCGTCAACATCTAATCGAATCAAACTTTTAGAAAATATTTTTAAACTAATAAAAAGATAAAAACAGAAAATAAAATAAAATAAAAACAGATAGATAAGAATGAATCACTTGGATCCGACTTATCTTTCATGTACCCTTTTGATGATTTCCACACTTTAGGCATTTTAAGAGATTATCTTAGTTATAGTAGTTGGCCCCTCTTTTGAAGGCGACGTTACCCTTAACCTAGTGGTTTGAGTCAGCAAGGATACAATCTCACTAGGTCGGAATATTGAAAGATAATGAAGTAAGTTATTAATGCAAAATGTGGTGGGCCCATTCCAGGCAGCGGTCACCCTCAACTCGATGGTCTGAGTCAGCAGGGATACAGTCCTCACGAGGTTGGTTTAAAGTTTTAATAGTAGTTTGTAAATAAGGGGTGCAAGTGATTTCTTACTCTCAGTCGGGCCAGTCATTCCCGGCCAATACATGGGGTAGTACTAAACTTGCCCCAGGTTCTCGCAGATCTATACACTGAACGAGACATAGAATTACCCGACCACCCTTCTAACCCCGTTCCAAGTAGTTAACATGCTTTATATAGACCGTAAAGACATGAATATGTGAATAAACCACATATGAAGAATGGTTGAATAGATTCGCCTTAAATACAAAAAACTATTTATTAAAGTCATTAATACATACCCAATTATAAAGTTGCCAAAAGATTGGAAATAAAAAAGAAATACATAAAAGACATGTCTTCACCAAGTGATGTAAGAATTTAGCCAAGCATGGCCTTTGTTTGACAAAGATTCTTACTATCAATCTTGGATCCCGAGACTACACACACACTCTAAAAGATGGAACATGGATGATGGTGGTTGATGATGGTGTTGTAGTGGTGGTGGAGTGATGGCAAGTGAGAGAGAAGTGGTTTGCCAAGGGATGGTTTGAAGTGGAACCAAGAACTTCTATTTATAGCTGAAATCAGAAGCTTCACCATGGCTCGTGCCCGCCTGGCACAGCCCCATGGCCATCTCTCTCTCCCCCTTCCTCATTAACTGCTTGTCAGATGTTGTACTAACACGACCTGTGTGTTAATGGCACGGCCCGTGGTCAAAGTACTTGTTGTACTATCGTAGATTCTGAAAATCTTTATGTTGACCACGCCCCGTGTTGGCTTAGCATGGCCCCGTGTTGGCTGCCAGTTTTGTCCTTAGCAGTTGTCTTTTTATCTGCACAACATCCATCTTCGGACACGACCCCGTGTCAAGTCTTCTGTTCTTGCTATTTTGTGGTTTGGATGTGAATCGGGGCTTGACGAGTTGCGGAAATTTCTCCTTCTTTACATTTATGTTGGGTTTTGCTATCTTTTTGCTCCTTTTGCAAATTTAAGCTCTTTTAACCCTGAAAATCAAAAGGGAACGAAAACACGAGCTTTTTCCAACATTAGTACTAAAAAAAGGGTTGCTTTTACGTCGTATTTGATATAATTTATTTGTTGTATTTTACTCACACCAGTCACCCACAAGTAAAATAACTACTCATACTCTCCAAAACGAAAGCATCATCATCATGATAGGGGTGATGCCCTTACCTTGATGATTAGCTCCGCTTTACAAAAATTTTCACCGAGTTCGGAGTGATTTACTTACCTCGGCGATCGTTACCAGTTCTCTTTTGTTGCAGAAACCTTACCCTTGAGTTAGGAGTGACGTCTATATCTCAACAGGGAGATTAAATCGCAACTTGACCCACTCCGTGAAAACCACTCGATTAAGTCTTATACTTGAATCATTCATCATTGTGTCAAAATTTTCAACTTTTGCATGAATCTTAAATTCCATTGTTTTGCCAAACGCATTTTAACCCTACAACCTATTTACGCAAATCACTATGTGTGATAATCCCATTCATGCCTTAAATATTTTCTTACACAGTTTTCTAAGTCTTACAATATGCTACCTTTCAACCTAATTGGTCTAGTAAATCCTTGCCCACGAATTTCATATTTGATCTAATCACTAATAAACACTCACATTATTCTATTATACTAAAGACATTTTATTCCCAATAGGGAACCAAAAACTTTTTTCATATGCGTATAATTCTTACAGATGTCGCTTCGTTTTAACGTTAACCTCGCTTAGCTGGTAAAACATAATCAACCAAGAGTCAACCTACCCAATCCCAATGAATACAAATAGTGAACATACACAGCCTAGAGACTTCAATTTACAACGATAGACCCCAACATAGAACTAGCTTTCCTATCGGTAATTCTATCAACGCCTTAGAACGAGGGTAAAACACTCTAGACCTCTTACAAACCTCTTCTACACTCACAACCCAAGAAACCCGGTAAGAACTGTACCTAGGGAACCTCTCATTACCCATGATCGGTAACTCACTTGTACATCATGTCGTTGTGCACCAAGCGTCATACCTCTAGACACTTAGTTGGAGCCCAACACCCTACCATCAAACTACCACTCAACTAACCTATCACAACCATCGTACTGGTCCACCTAACTCCTCATACATACTCTAGACATAATAACTCCACGCATACACAACAAGACAACGAAGCTTGACTATCTATAAATCTGTTTTTACTAGAAATTTTTTCAAAACCAAGTTTTCCACAAAAACTTTCAAGCACGACTTTTCTCATTATGGTGTAAAATAATTTTAACAAAACCAGCTCACTGCCTAAAACTCTTCTTAAAATCTCTAATACACAATTTTAAATCTAAACATGTGGGAAGGAAAATTCATAAGACCGGACAACCTACGACGTATACGAATCCAATTTTTTTTAAAAAAGGTGGCACTTTATAAACTACATCTTTTGTCATAAAATACTACTTTCTCCCAATTGTCACACCCCAACCGATGGCGGAAACATCGGGATGAGACAAACAAATTGCTCAAAACTTCATAACACTATGTGACAATATAAATCAAATTCAAATTTTATTTCAAGACTAAAATGTCATACAAAGATTCCAAATAAAACACCACATTGTTCATAACATAACATTAAAATAACAAAATTTATCTAGGTGTGTATCTAAGTCCACCTAAATTGCATTTCTTCTCAACATCATCTCATCAATCAACCTGCAACATGTATTATAATATATCAACAAATAGTTGGCGAGTACACAAGTTTTCATACATAGCATAATATAGAATAAAATTTTTTAAATTCTAATATCCTACATGAATCATAATGTACAAGTTTACTAGCATGCTGAAACGGTGTACTATATGTTCAAACCCAAGAATCCAACACATTAATATAGCCTATCCCAAGGAATAACGGGAGGTTAACATGTTTAACTTAACAATACCCCAAGTTTCGTGGGCGGTGCGTTAATCCTATAGCGCTATAATTGTTAAGGTAGGGTAGCAAAGTTAATGAAACATGTATCGACACAAATAGTTTACATAGCATACAAGTCTAACAAGCATCATATACTTTCATGTTAAAGCATGGATAGTGCAATCAAAATAGTTTAAGTGTCATGTGATTTTGTATAACATACATGTTGCACCCAAAAGTGATAAAAGGTAAAACGAGATCGAGTATACTCACGGTTTTGCAAGCTTCCTACTTGATATCCCACGAGTGTTTGGTTGTTTAGGTTGGAGCACCTTGTCCTTCTACATGATGAAACATAGGTGGGTGAGTATGGAGAGTTTAACGGAAGATTTAAGATTCGGAGTTTCAAAACACATGAAAGTATACATATGAAAAATAATCATCTAGCACACATGACACTTGTTCTTGACACTATGAAACTTGAAAGAGTTTAAATGTTTTCATGGGACAAAAGCCCATTAGAATTGTAACAAGCATTATGGTTCTTAGATGATGCAACCTACTAGCTTGACAAATGATCATTAGTTCATCATCAAGAGTTTGGTTATTTGCATAAATTATATAGATATTAATATGTCATATAGGTCAAGCATGAGGTAGAGGGATGAATCCCCCATTGAGAAACCTCTTGTGTAATTCATACAAATCATGCATGAGGTAGGAAGAACAAGTCTTTCATTTAGGTACCTCTTAGGTGTTCACCACTACACTTGATGTCATAAACAATTAAGGAGGGTCATGAACATACAAATAAAGAATGAATAAGTACAACTAATCTAAGGAAATCATCAAGTAATGTGTGGATTTTTAAGTAGGATAGCCCAAGCTAGTCCTATAATCACACAAACATCAAGCTTGAAGCTTGTTCATTACTTGTGGGTTAAACCCTAACCAAAACAGAAAGTTTATGAGCTTTTAACCTCTGATTTTAAGTGTCGCAACCTTGTTTTTAAGCCCAACTAACCATTCAATTAATTATGAGCATAAGAACATAGGAATGTGTATGAGAAACCTCAAGTTCAAGCTAGTTTAACAAAGTTTAAATCAAAGCAGAAAGTTTGTTCACTTTGGAGCCTGTTTTGGTGATGTTCCAGGCCTTGGTTTTCCTTGGAAAACCTGTGGAATCATCCCTTAGGTTGTTCCAAGTGATGGAGAAAAAGAATCAATGAAAAAGAATAAGAAATGAGTGAGTTATGCATACTTGAACAACTTAATATGAATCTGTTCCAAGTTCTTGATTTCCAACAGATTGAGAGTGAATTATGAGTGTTGTAAAGTGAAAAATGTGTGGAGGATAGTTGGTTTTGATAGGGAAGTGTTGGTGTAGGTTGTAGTTGAGTAATTGATGTGAAAAACAAGTTTAAACTCAAACAAATCACCAAAACCCGCCAAAAAACGTGCCTGATTAAGTATGATCTCGACCAGACGGGCTCGCGAGCCGCGAAGCACAAAGGTGGGCTCGCGGGCCGCCAGGGAGTTTAGGTTGGGTTCAAGTTTGATATTTTGACATTTTCACCCCTAGACTTCATAATTTGATGTTTTAAGGTGTATTTAGATGTTTTAAGCACAATAATCATAACCAAGGGTATGTTATGCAAATGAATCATAAATCAAATATAAAACAAGTACAAACATGTATAATTGTCAAGAATAAGTGTTGTATTTCACATAAATTGAGTTTAGGGGGCATATGTTTGCAAGTTGACATAATAGCACATAGTATGAAAAAAGTATCACATGTTTAATGTTTTTTTGAACGTATGAACATGTATGAAGTGTATATAACATAAATGTAACGAAAATACGAATTTCATTATGATCCAAGTCTCAGATTTTACAACGATTACAATGAAACGACGGATACAAGAATACAAAGTTTCCAAAAATAGAAATACAAGCAACGGTTTCTAAATATGGAAAGTATGAAAAAGCAGGGCGTTACAGTCTCCCATCCTTTAGGAAATTTCGTCTCAAAATTTAGGAAGGAGTAACGAAAAGTTGCGGATACTTGGTCTTCATATCACTCTCGAGTTCCCAAGTAAATTCAACGCCACGTTTTCCTTCTCATCGAACCTTAACGATAGGAATTTGACTGCGCCTCAATTTCTTGACACATCGGTCCATGATTTCGACGGGTTTCTCCACAAAATGCAAAGTGTCGTTGATTTAGAGATCTTCGAGAGGAACTTGAAGTCCTTCTTCAGCAAGACATTTCTTGAGGTTCGAGACATGAAACGTTGGATGAACGTTGTTGAGTTCTTGAGGTAAATCGAGTCGATAAGCCACCTTGCCAATCCTCTCGAGTATCTTGAAAGGACCAACATAGCGAGGGGCGAGTGTTCCTTTTTTTTACCAAAACGAACTACTCCCTTCCAAGGAGATACTTTGAGGAGTACATGATCACCAACGTTTAACTCCAATGGCTTACGTCGTTTGTCATCATAGCTCTTTTTTCGACTTCTAGCCTTGAGTAAGTTGTCACGGATTTGAAGAATCTTATCCATTGTTTCTTGTATGAGCTCAGGGCCAGTAAAATGTTTGTCACTATTCTCATGCCAGCTGATAGGTGATCGACAATTTCGACCATACAATGCCTCGAAAGGAGCCATTTGAATACTGGAGTGGTAGCTATTGTTGTACGAGAACTCGATCAATGGTAAATGCACATCCCAACTACCACCAAAGTCGATGACACAAGAACGGAGCATGTCCTCTAGGGTTTGGATAGTATGTTCAGTCTGTCCCTCCGTTTGAGGATGAAAGGTCGTAATGAGATTCAAATGAGAACCCATAGCGAACTGGAAAGTTTGCCAAAGACGCGAAGTGAAACGACCATCACGATCAGAAATGATGTCGAGAGGAATACCATGACGACTTATGATTTCGTCCGTGTAGAGTTGAGCAAGTCGTTCAACCTTGAAATCTTCACGGATAGGGAGGAAATAAGCAGATTTGATCAAACGATCTATGATTACCCAGATACTATTGTGACCAGAAGGAGTACGAGTAATTTGGTTATGAAGTCCATAGCAATGCTATCCCATTTCCAAACGGGGGTTTCAGGTTGTTCGAGTAGACCAGAAGGTCGTTGATGCTCGGCTTTGACTTTCGAACAGGTGAGGCATTTAGAAACATACGTGGTAATGTCTCTCTTCATACCATGCCACCATAGGATGTACGTAGATTATGGTATATCTTGTCAGCACCAGGTTGAATCGAGTACTTGGATTTGTGTGCCTCATTCATGATAAGTTCACGAAAATTGTCACGATCTGGCACCCAGATGCGATCGAGATAGTATTGAAGTCCATCAGATTTAGTCACAAGTCGGTCTTCAGTTGCACCACGTATTTCTATGAATAAAGTACCTTCCTTGGCTGACGAATATTGCACTTCACGAATGCAAGTGTGAAGGTTTCTAGAAACTTGAAAACGACAAACGCTTCTAACATGAGTCCTATGACTAAGAGCATCGGCCACGACATTAACTTTTCCAAGATGGTAGCGAATCTCGCAGTCGTAGTCGTTAAGTAATTCCGCCCAATGTTGCTGACGCATATTAAGCTCTTTTTGGTTAAAAATGTGTTGTAGGCTCTTATGGTCATTGAAAACCACACACTTCGTACCATATATGTAGTGTCGCCAAATCTTTAACGTAAAAACAACTGCGCCAAGCTCTAGATCAGGGGTAGTATAGTTTTTCTCATGTATTTTGAGTTGACGAGAGGCATAAGCGATGAACTTGTCTCGTTGCATAAGAACAAAACCAAGACCATGGTTGGAAGCATCACAATACACCACGAAATCATCATTCCCATCAGGGAGAGCAAGAATCAGAGCGTTACAAAGGAAGTCCTTAAGAGTTTGAAAAGATTCCTCTTGCTCAGGACCCCAAGAAAAAAGGCTTCTCTTTTTGAGTAAACGAAGTGAGAGGAACGATGATCTTTGAAAAGTTCGAGATGAATCGGCGGTAATAACCCACCAATCCTAAGAAAGAACGGATTTCGGAAGGAGTTTTAGGCGCGGTCCAATTCTTCACTGCTTCGATTTTGGAAGGATCAATGTGGATTCCTTTTTCACTAACAACGTGTCCAAGGAATTGGACTTCTTTGATCCAGAATTCGCACTTGGAAAATTTCGCATATAGGCGTTCGACACGTAAGAGCTCGAGTATGAGGCGTAGATGACGTTCGTAATCGCCTTGAGATTTAGAATAAATGAGGATATCATCAATAAAGACGATTAGGAAACGATCCAAATAAGGTTTACAAACGCGATTCATAAGATCCATGAACACAACGGGTGCATTGGTCAAACCAAAGGCATAACCACGAACTCGTACGGTCCATAGCGGGTGCGAAAAGCGGTTTTTAGAATATCCTCTTCAAGAACACAAAGTTGGTGATAACCAGATCGAAGATCGATCTTGGAGAAGCAACTAGCGCCTTGAAGTTGGTCAAAGAGATCATCGATACACGGAAGGGGATAACGATTCTTGACAGTGAGTTTATTAAGCTCACGATAGTCGATGCACATGCGGAACGAGCCATCCTTCTTTTTGACCAAAAGCACGGGTGTTAGGATCTGAGTTTCTTAGATTGTGTTGTTTAATTAGATGGAAAGATGAAACAGAGAATTGAAGTGCAACGAAAATGGAAATAAACTTTAATCACACAATCATGGAAGAATAGCTTTAAGCATACATGATTTCATTAAGCTAAAAGATTGTATCTATTTCAAAATTCAACTTATGCATGCATGCACTAGACTCCCCCTCGGCCTGAGCTCAGTGATTTGTTCGTACAAGATGACTTGTGAAGAAAGAGCTAATGGAACAGTACAGAGTACTATTCTATTTATAGTACAGACGAAGCCACTAAGCATCTTTGCTGACGTCACCATTAAAGTGACATCTAACCTCCTAACAAACTCTAAACACTATTACATATAAACACTGATTACAATAGACACTGATTACATAAACCACTGATTCAGCTTTCCACTGTTGTAGTCTAAGCACTTATGTTGAGCATCAGTGCTTTCTTCAAAGGGTGAGCAGTCCTTGAATGGGTAGTGCTTTGGTCTTCAATAGTGCTTGGGAGACATCAGTATATAGAGCTTCAGTTTTTATTCTTCATCAGTACTTTGGCTTATCAGTTGTTGAGATGATCAGTGCTTGGAGTCTATTAGATGCTAGAAAACCACTGTCAAGGGGAAAGTCTTGAACAAGCTCTGCTTATGATGATCAACTGTTCTGAACAAGTTTTGGCTTTCTTTATCATCTGTTCTTCTGGGCTTGAATGCATGGACCAACAATCTCCCCCTAGAACAGATGATGCCAAAACACTTCATTATTCATGATCTTTATTGTCTCATCAACATTTCCCTAACTTGCCGCTTGAATTGCGGTTCAAAGTTAAGGGAATCTTCATCATCCTCATCCCTGCAAAGTTGAAGTTCTAAGAGATCTTGGAGGTCAGCTACACTCAGGCCTAGTGCATCCTCCCTTGATATATGTTCAACTACTCCACTGGACTTGAGCAAGGTCAATACATGGGTCTTTTGATCAGACTTCCACTTTAGTATTTTTGAGTTCAGTGGGTTTCTTGGGAGAGTTTTTATTTTTGATGAGTTTGGTGATGGAGGCTTGCTCATGAATCTTTTGGCAATTTCTTGTAACTTTACTGAGTCAGGACTCTCTTCAATCATCTGCTTGATGACCACTTTCATAATGTCAGCTTCTCTTTCTGCATCTTCTTCATCAATCTGCTTTTGCCTTTTTCTTTGATTTAAGGCAATGATAGAAGTGTCAGATGATGTGAACAATGTTTTTAAAGAGAGGGCCTGCTGCTTTGGCTCATCAGCCTTTTTGTTCTTGTATGCTGGTTTTTTGGTGTTGTAGGATCTGTCTCTCTTAGTTTTTCAAGCTTCTCATAAACCATGTCAGTATACTGCCTTGACCATTTTGAAATGTTCTTTGCTTAACCATACTTGGCTGCAACCAACTCAGCTTTCTTCCTCTTGTATTCTAATGTAAGATCTGCAATTGTCTTTTTATACTTATTCCAGTCTGGTGTGGACCTTTTCATCTGAGGATCATTCTTTATTCTTTCAATTCTGTTGACTTCAGCTTTGAGAGCAATAAGTGGCCAGTCTTTGAATTGTTCAACTTTGGCAGGATAAAACTTTTCATTCATGATCAGCTCTAAAAGATCTTTCCTCAGCTTTTTTTGTAGATCAGCATTTGGTGGTAGATTGGACATCTCTTTGCTTAAGTCTCTTGCATAGTCTTCCAATTTCTTTACTTTACTAAGCCCAAGCTGCATTCGACTTGAGATGCTACTATCACTTTCCCTTTGACCTTCATACTTGGCTTGTAATTCAGCTTGTTTTGCCTTGAGTTTTAAATACTCATCCAAGTTCTTTGGAGGTCTAAAGCCATGAAGGGAAGGAAATTTTCTTTTTGCATGATCATCTACTGTATAGAACTGCCTCATTTCATTTTTAACTGCATGCAGTTCCAGAGGATAGTCTGCTGCTAATGGAATGACTCTTGAAGGATCATGTCCTTCAAGTATTTTTGGGTCAGTAAATGGGTTTGATAATGATGATGGTGGAGGAATGAATGGTTCAGGATTAGTTTGAATGAAAGGTGTAGATGATATAGGAGTAGGTGTTGGTATGTCATCATCATGCACCTGAAACTTCCTTTTTCTGGTGTAAACCTTTGTAGGAGAAGGGATTTTTGTTTGGGATTTTGAAACAGAAATGGTTATAGCTTGGGAAGGAATTTTGAGAGTGGTGGATGGCTGACTAACAACTGTTGAAACAATTGGTGTCTCAACCACTGTTGTCATAACAACTATTGAAGCGTCAACAGTTGTCTTCCGCTTTTTGGCAGGAGGTTTTTGTGGTGAATGTAGTTTTGGGTTTGTCAGTGGTTGGTTTTTCTGAGCCATCAGTGGTTTTGAGACCATCAGTGGTTGGCTTTTTGGGTGTTTGTTTTCTTGTCTGTGGTTTTGAGAATTTGGCAAGTGGTGGTTTGTTATGTTTGAAAGATTTCTTCCTGGTGGAAGTGCCAACATCCTTTGTTTTCATTTCCCATGATTTTCTTGCATTTTGTTCCTTTCTCCACTGCCTTTCCTTTGTCTCATTCTGATTCTAAATTGTCTTTCTGTTTTTCTCCGCTTCATCTGCTAAAAGATTAAGGGTTTCATCAACTCCTTTTTTCCTTTCATTTGCAGGTGTTTCAGCAGTGGTTTCAGAAGACTTCTTTTCTAATTCTGGCTTTGTCTTTGGAGTAGGTCTACCAACTTTTTTCATGTCATGTTTCTCCCCCTTTTTGGCATCATCATCTTGATCATCATTATCTTTGTAAATGGATGCAAGGGTAGTGCCAGTAATTTTAACCAAGGCCTCTTTGATGGCTTTGATGTCAGCTTGAGTATCCTTGTATCTTGCATCAACCATATTTCTGAGTAGTGCCATTTAATCGTTGTGCTGAGTTTCTGCCAATTCCCTTTGAGCTGTAACAATTGGCTGAACTGCATTCCATAGCTCGTAGGAATATTGTTATGGAGTGGGTTGACTTTTGGAAGCTTGAACCAGAAACTCAATGGATGTGTTCATTTTTGTAACAATTGTTCCAAAGTAGAAAGCCTCGCCGTCAAATCTTGGTATTTTAAACCATCACCCAATTTAATGGGATCATCTGATTTCCCAGTAGTAGTGGTTGCATCAGCTGTTGGACCAGGAGAAGTCTCCAATGGTTCATCAACTGATGCCCCTTTTTCTTGGTACTGGGGACTTCCCTCTGCAGTAGTTACCTTAGTGATCACACCAGTGGTTAGTTTGAACACACCAATGGATACCTTGATAGCATCAACAGTGGTTGCCTTCAAGGGAGTCTTATTTATGTAACTACTGTCCAGATGTAGATTAGTGGATCCAACACCTGCAGTAGCTGCTCCACTTGAACTACCAACAGGAATTTCATGAAACTCCTATGGTGTAATGTCCTCAGCTGTTTGTGGGATAACCAATTGAGGGATTTCAAACACAACCATTGTTGTGGTTGTACTCTCAGTAATGTGTTGGTGAGAGGGGTTGTTTCATGTCTGAAGCTCAATGGCATCAAACAGGGGTATAATAGATGGTGGTAGTTGTGATGAGGGGATAGGAGTTGAAAGAGAATTTGCCCAGGGAGAAGGGCTATTAAACATATCCTCAAGTGAGGTATATGCTTCATTTTGTGGTGTCCCTGTGCTTACAACCTGTTCCTTTTGTGTGGAAGCAGGAGGAGTTGAGGCTTTTGGTGGAGATCTTTCCAACTGTTGTGAGGAAGTAGCAACAGTGGTTATTGGTGACATTTGTGTTGTCACTGGATTAACTTATGGGATCTCATCTTCCAGAAGGTCCTTTTTAGAGGGTTTAGTGGGCCTTTTGGATGTCTTTTTGGTCTTTTTAGGGATTTTTGGTGGGGGTTGCACAACAGTGGTTGTGCTGCTGTGTTCACCAAGAGCAGTGGGCTCAACAGCAGAAGTATGAGGAGCAGATGTGGACTCATCCAAATGTTGCTCAGACTCCTTTGTTTGTGTTTTGGAAGGTTTTGACTCTGACAATCTTGTAAATGTTTCAGCAGAAAGACTGTTTATTTGAAAAGAAGCACCTTGGACAAGCACTTGTGCATTGTCTTTTGGTACTTTCTGCTGTAAGTAGTAGCTCAAAAACCTTGGAAACAATAAAAATGGTTTCTTCTTTCCTTTGATATTATTTACATTTTTAACCAAATCATTGAAAATCTCTTGGGAGTAATTGAAATCAACTTTAGCCATAATAGCATATCCCAAGTATTGAATTTTTAATAGAATTTCATTGAAAGCTGTTGTTTTATTTGAAACACAGATGAGCAGGGTATGCAATAGAAACTTCCTGGGAGGTGGAATTCTCCCTTTTGCAAAGTGGCTTTTGTCATTTGTCCCACATACCCTCTTTCGATCAAATCAGTTTGATACTCATCTTTCGATCAGATCGTTCATCTCAAAAATTTCTGATATGGATTGGGGTGTGATGGAAACCAGAATTTCTCCTACTTTAAATGTAATTGCCCAAGGCTTTTTGTCTTGAACTTCCAATTTTGCATTTTTCCATAAATCTCGTAGGGTATCTTGGTAGATAGGTGCGTTGCAGGTCAACAAAGTTTTATACTTTGAAGATGAGAGAACATCAATGATCGAGTGGAAATCTTTGTTTTTACTTATTTTCTCAAGTGTACAAAGGTAGTTATGTGGGTTTTTGAGAGCGAAAGCCATGGTGATTTGGAGAAATTTGAAAATGGAAGAAAATGATGAATGAAAGATGGAAACTGCTTTTGAAGGAATTTTGAATTCGATACGGCAGCCAAAACTCAATTTGGAGGTTTATCAGGGGTTTTATAAGGGTGAAAAAGTGAATGCTGATGTGGCAGCAGTTACAAAGATCTGACGGCTAAGAACTGTCCACGTGACAACCTCTGATGGAAGGTGGAAGACAGTTGTTTAGGAAACCACTGATGGACAATATCAGTCGTTCTCAATAGTGAAAAATGAGAGCAGTGGCTGATTTTAACTATCAATGGATAGTCATCAGTGATTGAAACACTGATGTTTGGTCAACAATGCTTAACAATGAGAATGAGGAAACAGAGGTTGTCTTTCAGCAGTGGAAGATTTTTAACAATCAGATGTTTGAACCAATCGGTGGTTATGACAGACTTTTAAGGATTAATGAAAAATTTCATTCTTAACTATGTTTAAAGGATGGATTTCTGATTTTCTGAAAACATTTTAATGCTTTTTATTCATAGAAAAACAAGATTTTGCTTGTTATTCCATGTTAAGCATGCCAATCCTAGAGATCAAGCTTTCAAAGGTGGATGTGTCTAATGCTTTGGTTAGCACATCTGCCAGCTGATCCTTAGTTGGAGCATGATGTAGAGAAATCAAACCTTTTTCATAGCAATACCTCACAAAGTGATGTCTGATGTCAATGTGCTTGGTGGTTGAATGTGAAACTGGATTTTTGATGATATTTTCAGCTGCTTGACTATCCAACATGAGAGGTGTCTTTAAAGCAGTTATACCAAAATCCAGTAGTTGATTTTGAAGCCATAATAGTTGGGCTGTGCAGCTTGCAGCAGCAATATATTCTGCCTCAGTAGTGGATGTTGAAACAGCTGCTTGTTTTTTGCTTTACCAAGATACTAAGCAATTACCAAGAAATTGGCACCCTCCTGATGTGGACTTCCTTGTTGTGTTACAGCCAGCAAAGTCACTATCTGAAAAACTTGAAAGCTTAACATTCCCATTAGCAGGGTACCAGATACCAAGTGTGGGAGCACTTTTTATATATCTAAATATCCTTTTCACAGCTATGTGGTTAGACTTCCTAGGGGCTGATTGGGATCTTGCACAAACACATGTTGCAAACATGATGTCTGGCCTAGATGCAGTTAGGTACAATAAGGACCCAATCATGCTTCTATATAAAGTTTGATCAACCAAATCATCCTTTTCATCAGTCATGACTAGCTTGGTGGTTGCCATGGGTGTATTACATGGTTTGCAATCATTCATCTCAAATTTGTTTAAAAGTTCTTTGGCATATTTGCTTTGATGAATGAAAGTACCATTTTGCAGTTGCTTTACCTGGAGACCAAGAAAGCACTGGAGTTCACCCATTGCACCCATTTCAAACTCAGTTGTCATGAGTTTTTCGAACTCTTCACACATTTTGTTACATGTGCTTCCAAAAATGATGTCATCCACATAAATCTGGACAATCATCAGACCTTTTCCTCTCCATTTTAAAAATAGTGTTTTGTCAATTTTGCGTCTTGTGAAGCCAATAGAGATTAGAAAAGTGGAAAGAGTTTCTTACCAGGCTCTGGGTGCTTGTTTCAGGCCATATAAAGCTTTGTTTAGCTTGTAGAGATGATTTGGATTAAATGGATACTCAAAGCCAGGAGGTTAACAAACATATACCTCTTCTTGAATCTTACCATAGAGGAATGCACATTTGATATCCATCTGAAACACCTTGATGTTGTGGTTGACAGCAAAGGCCAAGAACAGTCTAATAGCTTCCAATCTTGCTACAGGGGCAAAAGTTTCATCATAATCAATGCCCTCTTCCTGTCTGAAACCTTGAACCACAAGCCTAACTTTATTCTTGACAACAAGGCCCCTTTCATCAGTTTTATTTTTGAAGACCCACTTTTTACCAATAGGACTCACACCTTCTGGCAGTGGTACAAGTTCCCATACTTGTTGTCTCTTAAACTGTTTGAGCTCTTCTTGCATAGCTTCTACCCAACTGTTGTCTTTCAGTGCCTCTTGGTACTTGACTGGTTGATGGAGAGATAGAAAGCCAGCAAAAAGACAAATGTTTTGGGATTGACTTCTGGTGAGAACCCCTTCATTGATGTTGCCAATGATTTGGTCTGGTGGATGAGACTTCAGAAGATTAAATCTCCCTTGTATGGAACAATGGCATTAAAGGGTGAAGGCTGCAAATGTGAATCATCTGAGCTAACAACTGTTGGTGACTTTGATGATCCAACAACTGTTTGAAATGGAGGTGGAGGGATCAGAGGAATTGGTTTGTCACAAAGTTGATTTTTATTCACCGTTGGCAGATTTTTATCAACAGTGGTTGAAGATAAGGTGGCAGAGGTTGAAGGACTACCTTGGTCAACAACTGTTGACGCAGCAGTGGTTGAGCTTTGACAACTGTTTTGAACATCTGCTGCTCTGGTGGTGGATGTGAATTTTATTTTTTGTGGAATTACAACTTCATATCCATTGTCTGGTTATGGAGATTGTGGTGTACCTTCAAAGTTAGTCTTGACAGACACATCTTCAAAAGTGAATTTATCTAAATCAAACTGTTCAGCAGGATTTGCTGGGATTTTTAGAGATTAAAGTTCATTGAACTTAACATTCAAAGTCTCTTCCACACACCTAGTCCTAGTGTTAAACACTTTGTAAGCCTTGGCAGTGGTTGAGTATCCCAGATGATAACCACAATCGACTTTGGCTACAAATTTTGAAATTGAATCTTTTAAGTTTAAAATGAAACATGGGCAGCTAAAGATTTTGAAATATGAAATCAGTGGTTTGATTTTATACAGAATTTGATAGACAGTCTTTTGATGCCTAGGGTTGATCAAAACTCTATTCTAGACATAACAGGCAGTGTTTACAGCTTCTGCCCAGAAAGTTAATGGCAAACCTGAATATGCAAGCATGGTTCTGGCAGCTTCAATAAAAGTTCTATTTTTTCCTTTCAGCCACCCCATTTTGCTCTGGTGTTCTTAGGATGCTGTACTGCCTTACAATCCCTTTTGACACACAAAACTCATCCAACTCCCTATTTCTGAATTCTGTGCCATTCTCACTCCTAAAGACTTTTACTAGCAAGTCAAATTGCTTTTCAACCTGTTTGACAAAGTCTTGAAAAATGCCTGCACTCTCATCTTTAGAATGTAAGAAATAAGTCCATGTAAACCTAGAAAAATCATCCACAATTACCAAACAGTATCTTTTCTTTTTCAAGCTCTTGATTTTTACTGGGCCAAACAAATCCATGTGCAGCATTTGCAAACACTTGGTTGTTTTGGACTCTTCAATTGACTTGTATGAGCTTTTATGTTGTTTGCCTTTTAAACAGGAAACACAATGCTCAGAACAAGTAAACAATTTTGGTGGAAGACCTCTTACAAGGCCTTGTTTTGATAAAGCAGTGATTGTCTTGAGATTTGTGTGCCCCAATCTTCTGTGCCATAATTCTGTCTCTTTGTTAAAGGCAGCTGAGAACAGTCAGACATCAGTCATGGGACTCTCTTTTGACAAATCAATTACATAAACATTGCCACTCCTTTGAGCAACAAGTTGAGTTTTTCCATTGGCTATTATTTCTTCAATCTTTTTTACCATTTCTGGTCCAACAATCTAACAACTCTCCTTAGTAAAGAATGACCCATAGCCTTTGTCACTCATTTGTGAGACACTAAGGAGGTTGAATTTTAGATTGTCAATGAGATTGACATTTTCAAACTTGACTTTTCCAGACTGAACTGTTCAAGACCCCATCACCTTTCCCTTAGAATTGTTACCAAAAGATATATCACCCCCTCCATGAGTTTTGAATTCTTTGAGTAGGGCTCTACATCTAGTCATGTGCTTGGAGCCTCCATTATCTACATACCAAAGACTATTTAAGCATGCAGAAGCTCCCTAAGTAAACAATTAGTTCATGAGGGTCTCCAAAGCCAATAAGGCTTTGGATGGGGCTACAACAGTGTCAGTGTTAAGTCCAGGAACATGGACAGTGGTTAGCTCAGGGGTTTGGAGAGTTTTTGAAACTTATTTCTCTAACCACTGTTGTGGACCATTTCCTGTCAGATGTTGAAACCCATAAGGATGCCTATTCACTTTTGGTTTAGGGGGCCTTTTGTAGGTCACATAAACATGTGGGACCCTTTGGTATGGTGGTTGCCTTTCCTCTTTGGAATTGGTTGGCAGGTGGTGCATTTGTCACTTGCACATCTCTTGGAACAGTGTTTTTGTTCAACTGTTATGTAACAGCTTTTGGACAGACACAAATGGTTGTTTCATGATAGGTTGTTTTGATGAACTCATGGGTGTTTTTGAGGTGTACTCTTTTCTTTTAACATCAAAAGTTTTGAGGTACACACACTCATGAGTAAGATGGTTTGATTTTCCACAGATGGTGCAGCTTTTTGCAGGCTCAATGATGCTTGTTTTGTTAATGTCATAGGCTATTAAGTGAAAACAATCTTTTATTAAATGATTTTTCTTTTCACAAAAGTCACAAAACAGATTTTTAACTTTTTCTTTTTTCTTCCTCTTTTCAACTTCCTTTGCAACAGAGTTTTGAACCACTGTTGAAATGTCTTTAAGAGGAATGATCTTGGCCTTAGGTGCTTTTACACCATCCACTGTGGAAAAGTCCATTGGTTTGAAATTTTCAAGAATTTCACACTCATCTGACCAGGTGGGTATGAATTGATATTTTTCAATCTCCTCAAAGATTAAGGACCCATTTGGTCTTTCTAGAGTGATTTTGTTACCATCTTTATCAGTTATTTTAATTTCTTGACCATCCTTGTTTGTTGGAATTATCTCAACAGAACCAGACTCATTTACAGCAGTGTTTTCAACTTGGTCATTTTTCCTGAAACGTATGCCAAATTTTACATTGCTTTTGATCTGTTTCTCTAGCATCACTTCATAACCTTTGCAAGATTCTACCCATTTTCACAAGTGATTTGGGTGGATTCCAACTCCTTTTTACAAGCATGATATTTTTCTATCATGGCTTGAAGTTGGTCCTTGGTTATGCTGTGTTCATGTTTAAGACTGCAGATTTCACTTTCTTTATCAAACAATTTGTTTTTCAATTCTTTAACAGACTTTTCAAATTGTATTTCATCTTTTAAGATCTTGTCTCTAAGGTTTTCATTCACCTCTTTAACATTAGCAAATGCTATGATGCATTTGTCTGAACATGGGTTTTTTAAGACCTGAGGTGATACCTTAGCTGCAACTATCATGGCACAATCACAAACATTCTCACAAGCACTGTTGTTCTCCTTCTCCTTATCTTCTTCTTTACACCATGGGTCAGCAAGAGGTTCTAACAGTGGTTTGTTTTCCTTCTCCATCAGTTGTTCACCAACAACAGCGGTAACCACTGCTTCAGCAATCTCATCCACTGTTACAGCACTGGATTCTCCTTCTTCAGTTTCCAACCCTTCAGGTATTGACTCTAATGCTACAAAACAAAATTCATCAATAGGACCATCATTCTTAGCAAATAGAGCAAAGTTTTCATCAGTTAATTCATCAGGCATGCTACTCCAATCAACAAAGTGTTAGGATCTGAGGCTGTCATGATTGTGTTTGTTTGTCATAATTGGACAAATGAATGAAAGTAAAATGGGATTAGATGCAGCGGAAATGGAAACTAACTTTGTAAACACAATCAATGGGAAAATAGTATTTCGTAAACACATGCTTCTCATTCATCAAAAGATTACAATCAAAAGATTACATACATGTTTATATACTAAACTCCCCCTCAGCCTGAGCTCAAAGGTCGATCGTACAAGATGACTTGGTTGAAGAAGAAAACTCCTTAAATAGAATAGTACAAACTGTTCTATTTATAGTACAGATCAAACCACTGAGAATCTACGCTGACATCACCATGAAAGTGACATCTAACAAACTAACAAACCCTAACCACTGATCTACAACTACTGATAATACAGACACTGATTACATTCTAACCACTGATACATAAACACTGATTCTACATTCCACTGTTGTAGTCTAACCACTGATGTTGAACGTCAGTGCTTTCTTCAAAGGGTGATCAGACCTTGAATGGGCAGTGCTTTGATTCTTCAACAGTGCTTGGATTCCATCAGTAGATAGAGCTTTAGTCTTTAATCTTCATCAGTAATTTAGTAACAGTTGTTCTATTGAGCAGTGCTTTGAAGTCTATCAATTGCTAAATAACCACTGTCAAGAGGAGAGTCCAGTGTAAACACTGCTTATGATGGATCTTTGTTGTATTGAACCAGTCTTGGCTTTTATCATCTGTTCCTCTGTAGGGTTCAATCCCAACAATCTCCCCATGGAACAGATGATGCCAAAACACTTCATTATTTCACATCTTTATTGTCTCATCAATAATTCCCTTACTTGCCCTTTGAATTGTAATTCAAAGTTCATGGAATCTTCATCATTCTCATCCCTACACAATGTAAGCTCAAGGAGATCTTGTAGATCTTCAACACCCAGGCCTAGTGCTTGTTCCCTTGATATGTGCTTCACTTCACCACTGGACTTGAGCAAAGTTGTCACACCCTGGCTTTGCGGAAGCGTGGTTAATTTGGTGTGACTTCTTAATACCATAGCTTAACCATAACAAAGCTATATGAAATAAAACCATGCAAGATCATCCATTTAATTAAGTTTTAAAAACCAAATACAACAATATTGTCTCAACGGAAACACATCCTAACGACATAAACATTATTCAACAAACACAAACATTAACATGACATAAACATAGTTTAAGGGCTGTGACTTGTCCAGGAAAGAGTCACATCCCCTAAACCCGGATGACCTCGTAACTAGTGCAGCGGGAAAACGCGTCATACCGCGCCAGATCCTTTAATTCCCTGAAATACATGTAAGTTGAAAAATCAACAATAATGTTGAGCGAGTTCATATGTAAGTGAGTAAATAAACCTTTGTATGTATAAAATCCTGGTATGTAGCAAATAAGGAAAAAGAGATCACCAATGGTTTGCAAGGCCATTGATATGTGTGAAGTGCAAGTAGGGAGACTCAAACCTAGCAGATTTATGCGTTAGGCACAAAGTCACCCCGAGGTCCGTTTCTAGTTTGGCCTGGGGCTGGGCTCGCTACACCCAGATAGATCTACCGCTCCTGTCCCTCGGTCCTACCATGAGGATTAATGGCCTCATGTTGCTCCTACCCACTCACATGATCTAAGTAGTAAACCTTCTTACGCTAACCATACCATGTATAAAGTACTTGTAATCAAAGTAACATGTATTTCACCCCCGTAGTTTAGAAAACTGAAAACAGTTAAGAGAAAAGGGGGACATGAACTCACAGTGGTGCGTCTCTACCAAGTATATCTCCTGCTCAAGCAGCTGTGCGACAACCTACACGTACTAGCTCTATTAGACGGACGGTCGTGCCTTAGCTTTATGGTTTAAGTTTTTGGGAAATAGTTAGACAACTATTTCGTGTTTACATTCTGTAAATACTTGGTAATTATTTTCCTTCCCAAGGATGGGGGATTTAATACATGTGTGTTCGAAATATATTATTAAGTCTCACTTAAAATATATTTTATTTCTAACTCCAAAAATATAAATAGTCTTCTTAAAAATATTATATTTTCTATTACATAAAATTTTCCAAAATAATACCTTGACAAAATACGCGTTCAGTCATATTTTCTTAATAATGCGTAAGTTACGTTTTAATGATCGAGTGGTAATAATAATTACCGGTGTAACTTATATATTTATCGTGAAAGCGTTTGTATTATTTTGGATTCGTTAACATTCGATAGTATTATTTTTACCCTAAAAATAATATTTGTGTACTTCACAAAATAATCATAAACACATATTAAGTGACTTTATGAAGAATATATACTAAATATATATTTACCAAGTTTTATTTTGTGAAATCCCACCTCCGATGTTTTGTAAATAAAGTCGTGGCGAAATCTATAATTTGAAAACAAGTCGAAAAGTATTTCTCACACTTGTAGTGAAAATAATTCTAAGTGTTAGGTTTTTGGAAAAATTTCGCCAGAGTTTCCTTTGTAACGGGAGGTGGCCACGCTTTCAAGCGTATCATTTTCTTTTATAAATCAAACCAACAATCTTTTCATTCAATCAAAACAATGTCCAAAACAACAAACTAGTCAATAAATATGTAAATCGCAAGAATCACATGAACTTGTAGTTTTCCAAAACTATGAAGTAAGTCTCACTACTTTTAGTGGATCTTTATATATATCAATCCGGTTTCATAAAAACCTCGTTTTTAAAGAAATTCCGTCTTTACATCTTCTTGCAAATTTTTACAAAAATAGTTATTTTGTCGAAACTTTGTGTTACACATGTGTTTACACACTCGTGCGTTCTGAAAATCATCCTTGTTAGTGTAAGATCCGGCTTTAGTAAATATGTTTTCTTTGACACTCGGTCCTTTGAAAATACCGCTTGTAGATCCGTAGATCTACTAGTTTTAAACACCATTTCGTAAGTAAAACCATTTTTTACACAAGTTCAAGTTTGAGGTGTGGTAGAGTTTCATCACTTAACGCTTGTTACACTTAAACAAGCTTTATGTCATGATCCATGATCATGACCAATCCGGGTTAAACGATGATCCGAGCTACCACAACATAGATCGGGCCTAAATAACTACACAAGTCAAATACTACAAGATTTACACAACATTCAAGCTTTTAACCATCATTACTAGCATTTTTAGTAGACTTTTATGTATCATCTTGCATGTCCATGACTTTTAACCGTTACATATCATTTTAACCACCTTAAAATAGTTCGAGAGTGTGATTATAGTAACTTACTACTAGCTCGAGGCTAGGGAAGAATCTAGACGCAAAATGAGTGGATAAAAGCAATGAGGTGAGGTCCTTCGCCTTCCGAATGCACCAAGCCTCCTCGGATATGATCCTTAACACTTGTGTGATCTTGGAATGGCTTGAACAAGATCGAATGATGGATGGTTGGAAGTGTGGGTGTTCGGCCGAGAGCCTTTGAGAGAGAGGGAGGGTGTGTTGTTGTGAGTTGTGAGTGTGAATGATTATGATGTGCAAAGCTTGCTACTTATAGACCAAGATCAAGTTCACTAACCTTTGGTTTCTATGCTTTCTTGATATGGGACAAAAGCATTAAAATAATCAATTGAAGGACAAAGGGTGTCCCCCTCTTGGGGACGGTTTGGTTAGGGGGGGGGGGGGGTAATCTGGTTAGATTTCAACTAAACATTAGTTATTAGTTAGGTTAATCTAGTTAGTTTAGGGATTAACCCGGTTACTAGTGTGTTGTGCTTTACGTTGGGTGTTAGGGTATTCGGGGACCCTAACTGGCTCAGAAAAAGATGAATAATGTATATGGCAATATTTTTATGTTCCGGGTATAGTCCGGTTGTTCGGTTGGATAGTAATCCGTTAAAGCGCTTAACAAAGCTTTAAAGTGTCGTTAATACTATTTTTAGTGACACAACTTATTCCCGACACTTTGGAAAGTGTCTAGTGATATTTTTCTCATGCTTTGGCACTTTATTAGTTAGCTAAAAGCTGAATTGTTAATTAAAGTGCTGAATTTTGTACTTAGAGTTCGTTTTAGGCACATCCTGTCACTGTAACTTATTCCTAGAGACGCAGTTCTACAACCCTTGTATCTCTACACTCACTATTAGTGTAGTTAACTATCTCGGGCTCATACAGGCCTTAGAGGCAGTGTCTGCCTGGTGCTGGTTATGACAGCACGTTCAATAGGTTATCCGTTCATTGTGCTACTGTGCTTTTGTGCATCATGTTTGTCACTAAGGTTCAGCATGTAAATAATGTAGTGACAGTAAATAGAGTATGATGCAAGTATCTACATGTATCAACATTCAAGTAGCAGTTTATCCACAATTTCAGGTAAGCACAGTAATTAAGCAGTAATTAATTATTAATTAAGTCGTACGGATACCTGATTTAGTGAGGGTTGTCACAAAAGTCAATACATGGGTCTTTTGATCAGACATCCATTTTAGTATTTTTGAGTTCAGTGGGTTTCTTGGGAGAGTTTTTATTTTAGATGAATTTAGAGATGGAGCCCCGTTCAGAACATTTTTTACTATCTTTTGAAGTTGTGCTGAGTCATCACTTTCTAGAGCCATTTGCTTGATAGCCTCTTTAAAATATTCAGCTTCTTTTTCTTTTTCTTCTGCATCAGTCAGCTTTTGCCTCTTTCTTTGGTTTATCACAATGACAGAGGTATCTGATGATGTAAATAGTGGTTCAGAAGTGTGAGCCTGTTGCTTAGCAGTGGTTTTGTAATCAGGCTTCTTTGGAAGATTTGGATCTGTTTCTCTCCTTTTTCTTAGCCTTTCATAAGCCTCATCAGTATACTGCCTTGTCCATTTTGCTATGGCTTTGGCAATTCCAACCTTTGCATCAACCAACTCTTGTTTCTTCCTTTTATATTACAAAGTAAGATTATCAATTTTCTTTTTGTACTTACTCCAATTTGGTGCTGACCTTTTCATGCCCGGATCTCCATTTATTCTTACAATTCTATTTAGTTTTGTTTTGAGAGTAACCAGAGGCCAGTCTTGGAATTGTTCAGCTGTGGCAGGATAGATTTTTTCACTCAAGATTAACTTGATGAGGTCTTCTTTCAGATCTACCTGCAAACCAGATTCTAGAGGCAGGTTGGACATTTCCTTGCTCAGGTCTCTTGCATAGTCTTCTAATTGTTTAACCTTGGTGAGCAAAAACTGCATATAACTTGAGGTTTCATTATCACTTTTCCCTTTGCATTCAAGTTTAGCTCTTAAATCTGCTTGTCTGACTTTGAGTTTTAGATATTCATCCATGTTGGCTGGATCTCTATAACCAATCAGAGAAGGGAATTTCCTCTTTGTAGGATCATTTACTATGTAGAATTGCCTCATTTCATTCTTTACAGCATGCAGTTCTAGTGGATAATTGGCAGCTACTGGTACAACATCAGCAGGGTCATATCCTTGGAGTTCTATTGGATCTTTGATTGGGTTGGCCAATTTTGGAGGAATGAAAGGTTGAGGCTTAATAACATTGTAAGGAGCAGATGAAATAGGATCAGGTGCTGGTATTTCATCCTCATGCACCTGAAATTTTCTTTTTCTTATATACACCTTTTTAGGAGAAGGTGTTTTTGTTTGAACTGTTGGAACCGAAAGAACAATGGCTTGTGAGGAGATATTTGTGGTAATGGGTGACTGACTATCAGTTGTTCAAACAACAGGTGTTTCAACCACTGTTGTCATTACAACAATTGATTTGTCAACTGTTGTCTTCTGCATTGTGGCAGGTGGTGTTTGAAGCGGTGGTGAGGATGTTTTTGGTGGGGCAGTGGTTGAAGTGTGTGTTGATGTGGTAGTGGTGGCAGTTTTTTGGGTAACATCTGTTGGTTTGGAAGGTTGATGAGTAGAGCTTTTGGGAGTTTGGGGAGTATGTTTTGTGAGTCTGGAAGGTATGGATTTGGGTTGCCTCACTTTTCTAGTGGGCTGTTTTCTTTTAGGCTTAGGACTTTCTTCATCCTTGGGCTCAGAATTACCCTGCTCTTCCATCTCCATAAAAACTTTCTTCTCCTCTTCAAACCTTGATTTACCCTTTGCCTCCATATCCTTTTTCAGCCTTGCTTTTGCATCAGCAATAGCATTTAAGGTTACATCAACCTTTTTGGAACCATCTGGCTTAGGGATGTCTGCAAGCATACTAGAATTATCTGGTGCAATATACAGACCATCTTCATATCCCTTTTTCTTTAACTGCCTCATTTTCTCCCCCTTTTTGGCATCATTGGGTGGAGAATTATCAACAAAAATTATGGTAGGAGGAGCAGTGCCAGTGGTTTGCAACAGATGGGCCTTGATTGCCTTGATGTCTGCTTGTGTATCTTTGAACCTTGCTTCCATTAAATTTCCGATCTTTTGAACTTGAATTTCATGTTGCTGGTCAGCATGTTCTCTTTTTTGGTGAAGCAAAGGTTGAAATAGACTCCAGAGCTCAGTGGGAGTAGGAGCAGATGATGGAGCAGATGTTGCAGCTGGTGCAGCAGTGGGTGTTGCCTTGTGTGCTTGTAACAACTGTTGCAGCATAGACTTAATGTTTGCAACAGATGTGCCCAATTTGCCAACCCTCTCCGTCAATTCCTTGTACATTAAACCATCACCCAAGTTAATGGGATCATCTGATTTCCCACCAGACGTGGTTGTATCAGTGGTTGACTTAGGGAAATTTTCCCAAAAATCATCCACTGATGCCCCTTTGTCTTGGTACTGGGGACTTCTTCCTTCAGGAGGGTTAACCAATCTTAGTGAACCAGTGAATACTTGAAACACCCTGGTTCCCGATGAAGAAATTGCCTTCAAGGGAGTCTGACTGATGAAACTAATGTCCAAGTGTAAACCAGTTCAACACTTGTAGTAGCTGCTCCACTTGAACTACTGACAAGAAGTACTTGTACTTCCTGCAGTGCAACCTCCTCAGTTGTTGGTGGGTTAGAAATGATAGGGAGCTCAGGCTCAGTTACTTGTTGAGGCACATTCTCAGTTATAGGTGGTTGAGAAGAACTGAATTATGTCTGAGCTATATCAAGTGCATCCAACAAGGGTAATATTTGTGATGGAATTTGGGCAGTGAGTATGGGTGTGGAAAGAGAATTTGCCCCGAGAGCTGGGCTATTGAACATAGATTCAAGTGAATCATATGTTTCATATTGTGGTGTCCCTTGGCTTACAACATGTTCTTTTTGAGAAGAAGCAGGAGGAGTTTGAGGCTCAGGTTGAGATCTTTCAACCATCTGCTGGGAGGAAGTAGCAGCAGTGGTTATTGGTGACTTTGGTGTTGTCACTGGTATAATCTTTGGGATCTCATCTTCCTGAGTTAACTTTTTAGTGGGTTTGGAGGGCTTTTGGATATTATTCCTTTTAGGTATTTTGGTGGGTTTAGGTGTGGGTTTCACAGCAGTGGTTGGGCTGCTGTGATCACCTTGAGCAGTGGGCTCAACAGCAGTAACCTGAGGAGCAGTTGTTGCTGCTAAATTCTGCTCAGGCTCCTCTGTTTGTGTTTTCGAAGGTTTTGACAGCCTAGTAAAGGTTTCAAAAGATAGGATGTTGATTTCAATAGGATTTCCTTGGATAAGTACATGAGTACTATCGTTTGGAATCTTCTTTTGCAAATAAAAGCTCAAAAACCTTGGAAACAATAGAAATGGTTTTTTATTTTCTTTGATATTATTAACATTTTTGACCATGTCATTAAAAATCTCTTGGGAATAATTAAAAGTTTCGTTTTGCATGATAGCATACCCCAAGTATTGGACTTTTAATGGAATTTCATTAAAAGCAGTGGTCTTATTTGAAACACACAGGAGGAGGGTATGGAACAAAACCTCATGGCAAGTGGAAAACTGCCTTTTTGCAAAGTATCCTTTTTCATTTCCTCTGCATACCCTCTCTCAATGAAATCAGTTTGATAATCGGTTTTTTAGAAAGAAGTTTTACATGTAATGTCATTCAATTCAAACACCTCAGAAATATCCTTAGGTGTGACAGCAACCTTAATTCCCTTTACCGAAGAAGTAATAGCCCAAGGCTTTTTGTCCTGAACTTCTAGTTGTGCATTTTTCCAGAAATCGCGAAGAGTATCGAGGTATATGGATGGGTTGCAAGTCAACAAGGTTTTGTACCTTGAAGATGATAGTGCATCGATAACGGAGTGAAATATTGTACTGTCACTTGGTTTTTCAAGTATGCACAGGTAGTTATGAGGGGTTTTGAAAGGAAGTGCCATGGTGAATCGAAAATGGTAAGAACGAATGAAGAATATGAGTGATTAGTGAGAGAATTTGATGGTAACTGCTTTGAGAAAGGAATTTTGAATTTGATTCGACAGTGAAAACCCTGTTTGGGGTGTTGATCAGGGTTTTATATGTGGACAAAGTGAATGCTGACATGGCAGCGGTTACAAAAGATCTGACGGCTAAGTACTGTCCACGTGCCAACCCCTGATGAGTAATGGAAGATAGTTGTTTGTGGAAACCACTGATGGAGCAATATCAGTGGTTGCAACGGTAAAATGAGAATAGTGGGTGACTTTAAAACTATCAGTGGATAGCATATCGGTGGGTTAAAACACTGATGTTTGATCAACAGTGATTACCAAGGAAATGAGAGAACAGAGGTTGCCTTTCAGCAGTGAACAGCATATAACAGAACAGATGCTTGAACCAAAAACAGTGGTAATGGTAGACATTTAAGGTTTATGAATTTTTTTTTCCATTTAACTATTTTAAAGGATGGATTTTTGATTTTCTGAAAACATTATGATGCTTATAATTCATGTTCAAACAAGTTTTGCTTGTTTATCCATGTAAGTCATATCAGTCCTAGGGATCAACTTTTCAGGGGTAAATATGTCTAATGTTTAGGTTAACACATTTACCAATTGATCCTTAGTTAGAATATGAAATAGAGAAATCAAACCTTTTTCATAGCAAACCTTCACAGAGTGATGTCTGATGTCAAGTGAGAGTGAATAAATGAGATACTGATTTTTTGATGATATTTTTCAGCTACTTGACTGTCCTGCATAAAAGAAGTCTTTTGAGCAATTTATATCAAAATCCAATAACATATTTTGAAGTTACAAATAGTTGGACTATTCAGCTTACAGCAGCATCACAATATTCTTCAATGAGTGGTCATGGAAACATCTGCTTGCTTTTTGCCTAGTCAAAACACTAAATTTATTGTCTAGGTATTGACATCCTTCTGATGTAAGCGTTCATACTCTTGGTGTTGGTACTTATCTGAATATTATAAATCTTGACAACCATGCTTCAACATATGCTATATTCTTTGGGGACCCACTATTTGTCATTTGATTTCTTTTCCTTTGGTAATGGTACAAGTTTTCAAATTTGTTGTCACTGAACTGTTGAAGCTCTTCTTAGAAGACAACTACCCAACTTTCTGTCTTTTAGTGCTTTATGGTATTTTGACTTGTTGATGGAGTGGTAGAAAGTCAGCAAGAAGACACATGTTTCAGGATAGACCTTTTGTAGAAAACCTTTTTCATTGATGTTGCCAAGTAAGTGGTGAAATGGTTGAATTTTAAAGAGGTTTGATGTTTTTAACAGGTGAAGCTGCAGATGTGAATCATCTGAGCTAACCACTGCTGGTGACTTTGATGTTCCAGCAGTGGCTTGAAATGGAGGTGAGAGTATTAAAAAGATGAGTTTGGCCAATCTTATAATTTTTATCCATTTTTGAGCGATATTTATCAACAGTGGTTTGGGGTGAAGTAGTGGTAGAGGTTTAGAAAGCGATTTTGGTCAAACACTGTTTGTGCATCAGTGGATGAGCTTTAACAGCTGTTTTGTACATCTGCTGCTCTGGATGAAGGAAATGATTTTAGTATCATGTCCAACATCTGTTGATGGTGATTGTGAGTTTCCTTCAAGATCAACTTCTTGACAAACACATTTTAGATGCAAGTTTATCAGGATTAATCATAACAAGTTTTACAGAGATTTTTAATGCAGAGAATTCACTGATTTTTGCATTCAAGGTTTTACCACACATCTACTTCATGTTTTAAACACTCTATAGATCTTAACAGTGGTTGAGTATCCCAGATGATTACCACATTTTACTCTGACCACACATTTTATATTTTAATCCTTTGAGAATTTAGACTAAAACATGTGCAGCCAAATATTTAAGCCTGTTGACAATCATTTTTATTACTCAATTAGTCCCGAGTTTGTGAATGGAATGATCCAGACCCTTAGCACCAACTCTTTTTGACCCATTATCAAAGAATATATTACCCTAGGCAAAAACAAAAAGGGTTTTATATCCTGACAGGAAATTGGATTTTTACCATCTAAAACAAGTAAAAATGCAAAATATATCATTCTTAAAAAAATGAAGAATAATATATCCTGTTTTATTAGGAAGAGTCTTTTCAAGAAAAAATAGGTAAAGATTTTCTGAAAACAACATTAATTAGATCTGGTGCATTGTCAAAAGTCAATGTAACTTTTAATTTGGTCAGAATCATTTTCATTATCAACTTTAGAATGATGGTCAGGGTTTTGAAATACATTTCATAACCATTGTTTGATACCATTACCTTGTTAAATGATTGTAAAAGTGAGGTAGCCTGTTCACAGTGGTTTTGAAAGTCCTCTGTTAACTTTTTGTACCATGTGAAGAATTTTTCTGAAAATTTGGCCAATTCCTATTTTGTAAATAATTATCCAGTGATACCTTTGTTACCTGAAACTTCCCTGATACAGTGATTGCACATGGTTGTTTGTTGACATATGTTTGACCAAGAATATATGTTTATTTTTGGTTTTTCCTTTTGTAGGACTAATCTGTGGACTCTTAAGTGTTTTAGATTTATACTCTTTTCTTTTGATTTCAAAAGTTTTGAGATAAACACACTTTTGAGTTTTTGTAATATTTCTTCTTTCCCTTTTTACCCTTTCCATAGAAAAGTATTGAAACTTTTACTGGAAGGTTTTCAAGGAAGAAAAACTTAATCCAAAATCATTTTCAGTAATGTTATGAGAGACTTGGACATTTTTGCTAATGCTTATGCCAAATTTCACATTACTCATGATCTGGTTTTCTAAACATCAAACATATAACCATTGTAGGATTTCACCCCTTTTCTCACAAGAGATCTGTGCTGATTTCAAACTCTTTACAATACAGATATTTCACTATCATAGTTTTGAGTTGATCCATGGTTATATCTAATGCAAATCTTTAAGACTACTGATTTTTATCTTAATGTTAAACAATTTTGTTTTAACTTTTGAAGGTTTTTCAAAATTGTTGTTCACATACAAGACTTTGTTCCTAAGGTTTTGTTTATCTCTCATATGTTACCACGAGCATAATTGCCATTTTTTGAACACAGGTCTTTAATGACATGAGATAAACCCTTAACAGCAGTCAATCACGGAACCAATCATAGTTTTCATCAAAAACACTCATAAATCTATGAAAAATTCTATCCAATCCGAGATTACTAAATTTTACCAACTTTATCAATCATCGGTAGTTTATATCAGATTACCAGTGTTACGTGAATCCTATGTGGTGGATGACATCTTGGTTGTTTTACAAAAGTTTTTGAATAACCAACTTTAAACGTGATTATCCTTTACTTTTGTTTTTCAACAAAGACGACCAACCTTAGTATCAAAAATTTTGAGCTGAACTATTATGTCAAATTGATTGTTAGATCGAATTTGACTATCCGAGCTCTGATACCAATTGTTAGGATCTGAGGCTGTCATGATTATGTTTGTTTGTCATAATTGGACAAATGAATGAAAGTAAAATGGGATTAGATGCAGCGGAAATGGAAACAAACTTTGTAAACACAATCAAAGGGAAAATAGTTTTTCGTAAACACATGCTTCTTGTCACACCCCCAAAATCCACACGCGGAGTACCACCACTTGGGGGCGTGACTGACCAGGATCCAGCCACCAATTATACTGAGCAGTTTATTTAATAACATAAATAATATTCACCAACCACATGGTTAGCAAAAGTCATGATCAAGTTCAAAAGTTTTAGGTTCAAATAGTAATGTAAGTAGCGGCAGCATAGACAAAACAGTTTTAAACAAGGTTCATAGTTCAAGTTTATTTAGCACCCAACACAGGGGTAGACGACCACTACACATCCCCAAGTAGCAAGCTCCTGAGTCACTGGGTAACTGCAAAGCATGCAGTAGGGTATCAACAAAAATGTTGGTGAGTTCACAAGTTGTCCAGTTTTTAATTACCAAAAACTTGTTTCACCAGTTAATTTATCCGTTTATACATGCCATGGGGAGCTACCCCATAAGTAAGCGACTAAACTGTTTTTCCAATACCGAATACTTACTTAACCATACGTTTCCGCAGTGCCCCGTTTGTCAATGTTCTATCATCATTGACGGATGCCAGAGTCTATTAGTTCACGCCCGTTCCCAGTAACAAGGGTCGGTGTGAGGCTGGTCGAACCTAAATAGCGCTATCAACTAATAACCCGTACGCCTGCCCCAGCGACTAATCGGTATTATGTAGTAGGGACTTGAGTGATAGAGTTTCGTTTAGTGTTGCTCGTTGCATTCCGTATAAACAGTAATTAACTAAGAGTCCCACACAAGGGGAGAAAATAGGGTTGTATCCCTTACAAGGGATAGCGTTGTTTTAAGTTCCGTTTTTCCCAAACCACCGGGAACGCATGCTTTAAAAGTTGTGAACTCACCTTGGGTTGCTCGGCAGATTAGTTTACATGGTCAAGTGCATTGGTCACCACGTCCTAACATGGTTACCAGTTTGGGTCAGGCTCGGATACAGTTAAGTCACGTAGGTTTTACACATAACTAACACATAGCATACATATCACGTTATTTGGGCCTGTCCTAACAGTTAAACAGTTACAGATAACACATGGTTCAGTTAAACATGCAGCCCAAACAAATCACAGTGTGGCCCAATAACTAAAGTAAGCAGCCCAGTCGAGACCAGGTGGTCTCGACCCAAGAACACGCGGTCTCGAGTCGCAACCAGGCGGTCTTGAGTTGCGAATGGCTGGTCTCGAGTAGTGCAGGCTTAACTCGCAACCTCAGAGGTCTCGAGTCCCGTCTCGAGTCGAGACCATGATGATCTCGAGTCCCTGAAGTCTGTTTTGAGTGGTTTGGTCGAGGTCTCGAGTCGCAATCACTGCGGTCTCGAGTTGTAACTCAATGTTTTCGAGTCGAGACCAAGGGTTTCGACTCCAACACCTGCTGGAATGTCTGCACAAATCGTACTATCCAATAGAATTCTCATTTCATGATCCCAGGTACTATCCAATGAAAATGCACAAACATGTTTTGTTGTCTAGTTCTCAAAAAGAACGGATCAAACAAGCATTTTTCAAATATTCATAACATGTTCATATCATATTCATATTGTTCAACCTTTAGGGTTTTCATTCAACTAGAACACATATAATACAATTTTTGTGTACCAATAATCATGTATGCATTCATTCTAAATCCAAAGACAATCTTTGTAAACCATCATAACACACATGTTCCATAATATCTAGCATGAATCGGATGCTCATAAACAATCCCAACTATCATTCTTTTACCATTTAACACATCTTACCATCATATTATCCTACAAAGATTCACATTCTTGCAAAAGGAAATCATGTTCATCTTGCATTCATCACACTTACAAGTCACAATGCATATTATCACTTAATCAACATTATTTAAATGCATTTTCATTACAAACAACTAAGAGAAAACACTAACCGAAACCGATTGTGTGTAAATGTGTGTCCGAGATGGAATGATGGTCTAGCTACACTTCTTCTCCTTCCAAATCGGCTCCAAGAATGCAAGATGTGGTGATGTCTTAGGGTTTTACTGAGGGAGAGAGAGTGTGTGTGTGAGAGTGAGTGTGAGAGAATGTTTGGGGGTTTGAGTGTCCAAAATAGGAAGGTGTCGGCTTATCTGGGGGTTTTATAACCCATTCAAGGGCCATGCACCCTAATGGGTTTCCGAGTGGGCTCAAGGAGGTGCGGCCCAAACGGCCCAACCGGTTTGGTTTACTCGAGGCCGGGTGGTCTCGAGTCGGGTCCATTATGGTCTCGGTTCACTATCATACATATGTATATAATACACATTACTTAATACAAGGATCACATAACTCGTTAAGATAAATTCACGAACTTTCATTTAGTTAATACATATACACATAATGCTAAACAAGGAGGTTGCTCGGGAAAACCTAAAGAGTCACATTATCCCCAAGTTTTAAGAACTTTCGTCCCGAAAGTTAAGGCAGCCACTGTCAAGCTAGTATAGGTGAGAACGTTTCATCGGGGTGTCACATCATCCCCCCGTTAGTTTGGAATTTCGTCCCGAAATTCGGTTGTAGCTTCAGTGCTGGGGGTTTCGCTTGGGAACAACTGGGGATACTTGCGCTTCATCTGGTCTTCCCGTTCCCAGGTAAACTCTGGGCCACGTCGCGAGTTCCAACGAACTCGCACGAGAGGTATCTGGCTACGTCTGAGGGTTTTGATCTCTCGATCCGTGATCTTAACTGGTTCCTCAGTAAAGTGTAGCCGTTCGTCAATAGTGAGTTCCTTGAAAGGAATTATGAGTGTTTCATCTGACAGAAACTTCTTCAGATTAGACACGTGAAAGACGTTATGCACCGCACTTAGCTCTTCAGGCAGATTCAATCTATAAGCAACCTTACCGATTTTCTTGGTAATTTCGAATGGTCCGACATATCGCGGATTAAGCTTGCCCCGTTTACCAAAACGAACCACACCTTTCCAGGGTGAGACTTTAAGTAGAACCCGGTCACCGACCTGGAATTCTAGTGGTTTCCTACGCTTATCAGCGTAACTTTTCTGACGATCACGAGTTGCCGCCATGCGTTGTCTGATCTGGGCAATCTTCTCCGTTGTGTCCACCACTAGTTCTGGGCCTGTGATCTGGCTGTCACCAACTTTCGCCCAGCACAGGTGATCGGCATTTACGACCGTACAATGCCTCAAAGGGTGTTGCCTGAATCCTGGTGTGGTAGCTGTTATTATACGAGAATTCCACCAGAGGTAGATGCTTCTCCCAACTCTTGCCAAAATCGATCACACATGCCCTAAGCATGTCTTCCAGGGTTTGGATAGTGCGTTCAGACTGCCCATCCGTTTGTGGATGATAAGCGGTGCTCATGTCCAAACGTGAGCCAAAGGATTTGTGCATAGCTTGCCACAACTCAGAAGTAAAACGTGTGTCTTGATCGGAAATAATGGAGGTTGGCATTCCGTGCCTCGAAACCACTTCCTTTAAGTAAACGTCTGCTAAGGTAGAAAACTTGTATGTTTCTTTAATAGCCAAAAAGTGTGCAGACTTAGTTAATCGATCCACTATCACCCAGATAGTGTCATTTCCGCATTGAGATCTAGGCAGGCCAGTAACGAAATCCATGGAAATTTGCTCCCATTTCCATTTCGGGATTTCTGGTTGTTGAAGCAGGCCCGCTGGTTTCTGATACTCAGTCTTGACTCTTGCGCATGTCAAGCATTTGCTGACATACGTTGCTATGTGGGCCTTCATGCCAGGCCACCAATATGTAGTCCTTAAGTCGTGGTACATCTTATCCGAACCAGGATGTACTGAGTAATGGGACTTATGGGCTTCGTCCATCACGAGCTCGCGTAACTTTCCATAAAGGGGGACCCATATGCGCCCGGTTACATAGTAAGCGCCGCCGTCTCCTTTTTGTTCTAACCGCTGCCTTGATCCTCGTAGGGACTCAGCCCTGATGTTCTCTGGTTTCAATGCTTCAACCTGAGCGCCTCGTATCTGAGTAGGGAGGTTAGACTGGATGGTAAGCTGTAGTGCTCGCACGCGCTTAGGTGTAGTGTCCTTTCGGCTGAGGGCGTCTGCCACGACGTTGGCTTTGCCCGGATGGTACTTGATGGCGCATTCATAATCATTCAAGAGTTCGACCCATCGACGTTGTCGCATGTTTAATTCCTTTTGCTTGAAGATATGCTCGAGACTCCTGTGATCGGTGTAAATGGTGCACCTGGTACCGTACACGTAATGTCTCCATATCTTAAGAGCAAAAACCACTGCTCCCAGTTCCAAGTCGTGCGTAGTGTAGTTCCTTTCGTGAGTCTTAAGTTGTCGAGAAGCGTAAGCAATAACTTTCTCGCGTTGCATTAACACGCAACCGAGCCCATGAATAGACGCATCGCAGTAAACCACAAAGTCGTCGGTACCTTCAGGTAACGAGAGAATAGGAGTACTACAGAGGTTATCCTTTAGCTTTTGAAATGTAGACTCCTAAGCTTCATTCCACTTGTAAGCAATACCCTTCTGAGTGAGAGTCGTGAGGGGTTGAGCAATCTTCGAAAATCCCTTGATGAATCTACGATAGTATCCTGCCAATCCCAAGAATTGACGAACTTCGGTCGGAGTCTTAGGTGTAGCCAATTCTTTATAGAGTCGATCTTAGCTGGGTCGACGTGAATTCCGTCCTTATTGTCCACGTGCCCAAGGAAATGGACCTCTCGAAGCCAGAAGTCGCATTTCGAGAACTTGGCGTACAGTTGTTCATTGCGAAGGAGTTCGAGAATAAGACGCAGGTGTTGTTCATGCTCCTCTTGACTTTTTGAGTAGATCAGGATGTCGTCGATAAACACAATTACGAACTTGTCGAGGTAAGGTTTGCACACTCGGTTCATGAGATCCATGAAAACTGCAGGCGCGTTAGTCATTCCAAAGGGCATGACGAGGAACTCGTAATGACCATAACGAGTCTGAATGCAGTTTTGGAGATGTCTTCGTCACGAACTCTTAGCTGATGATAACCTGATCGCAGGTCAATCTTAGAGTAGTAACTCGATCCTTGCAACTGGTCGAATAAATCGTCTATGCGAGGGAGTGGGTAACGATTCTTGATGGTAACCTTGTTTAGCTCACGATAGTCGATGCACATTCGGAATGTGCCATCCTTCTTTTTAACAAAGAGCACTGGTGCTCCCCAGGGAGACGAACTAGGACGGATAAATCCTTTATCCAATGGTTCTTGTAGTTGCGTAGAAAGCTCCTTCAGTTCTGCGGGGGCTAGTCGATAAAGCGCTCGAGCTATCGGTGCTGCTCTGGGAGTTAGCTCGATTTGGAATTCGACCTGACGATGAGGGGGGAGTCCAGGTAGTTCTTCAGGAAATACCTCGGGATAGTCACGTACCACTGGAAAATCTTCAATCCTCTTTTCCTTTTCTTGTGTGTCGGTGACAAATGCTAAGATGGCGGTGTGTCCTTTTCGTAAACATTTCTGGGCCTTTAAGAACGAGATGATGCCTGTGACTTCTCCGCCTTTGTCACCTTGAACGAGGAGGGGTTTGCAAGAACGGCGGAGGATGCGAACCATTTTCTCTTGACAGAGGATTTCAGCGCGATGTTTGGATAACCAATCCATACCGATGACGACGTCGAAGCTTCCAAGATCGATAGGGAAAAGATCGATGCTAAAGGTCTGATCAAACAATACTAGTTTGCAGTTGCTGATAACATGTGAGGCCTCGATGTTTCTACCATTAGCTAACTCGACGATATGCTTAGAACTTAGTAACGTAGGCGGGTGCTTAAGCTTCTTACTAATACATAGGGATACATAACTAGCATTGGCTCCAGAATCAAATAATACAGAAACATAACGATCATCGAGTAGGAACTTACCCGCCACGATGTTGGGGTCATTCCTTGCTTCTCCAGCTCCAATCACAAAAGCCCTTCCTCTTGCACCATTCCCAGCATTGTTGTTGTTTTGATCGTTGTTTCCAGCTCCCTGGTTGTTGTTGCGGTTATGGTTCAGTTCAGGGCAATCCCTTCGCATGTGCCCCGTTGCTCCACACTTATAGCATACACGGTTATTTCCTTGCTGCTGTTTTTGTTGGGGTTGTTGTTGATTCTGCCTAGCTGGAAACTGACTCCTAAAGTCTTTGGCTTCATGTCCCAACTTATTGCATCGCTGGCACTGACCTTTGCTACATGACCCATTGTGGTGCCGGTTACACTTGTTACACTTAGGGTAGTTTCCCCGATAGCCACCCTGTTGCTGAGGGCCTTTGTTGTTTTCAGTTTTCCTTTGCTGAGTTGGGGCCTGAGTGGGGTTAGCGTCCTTGCTTTGGTTTCCTTCCCACTTACGCTTGTTATCACCAGAAGTTGCATCAGTAGCACTGATCCTTTTGGGCAACTTACCCTGTTCCATGGCCTGATCAGCGAGTTTGTGGGCAAGATGGACGACAGGCTGAATGGTATTGAGGTTGGCTGAAGTCACATGGCTCCGGATTTCTGGGCCAAACCCTTGATGTACAATTCGATCCTTCGATACATAGGTCGAGACATGTTTGGGCAAAGAGCGGCATAGTCGTTTGACTGTTTGGTGTAGGTCTCGATCTCTGATCCAACCATCTTGAGCTCAAAGTACTCGTTTTCAAGCTTGTGGATGTCATCCCTATGACAATACTCTTCCTTAATCATGTCCTTGAAATCTTCCCATGCAGTAGCATTAGCAGTTTCCAAACCAAGCATCTGAATTTGCGCCTTCCACCAGGAAAGCGCGTTTCCTTCAAGCATACCAATAGCAAACTTCACCCAGTTAGCAGGGGACATTCGCAGACAGCAAAGACGACTTCAGCCTTCTGAATCCAGTGTAGAAGACCTATGGCACCCTCAGTGCCATTGAAAGGGAGAGGCTTGCAATCCATGAAGGTTTTGAAAGTACATACACGTGGTTGCGCAGGCGCATGCTAACCTGTGGTGAGAAGCGAAGCGAATAGGTTTAGGGAAAAAGACGATGCGTCGGTAGGATCTAAACATCCTAAAATAACGAGTTTACCTCTAGGGTGAGCTGCGAAAGCTGCAGCCACCGTGTTGATCAGGTTAGTGAACTGAGCCTGAGTCATGTTAACGTTTCCTCTTCCGCGTCCACTCATTGTCTTCATAACCAGAAAACATAGTATGAGTGTGATGTCGTAATGTAGCGAGAATGAGATAGAAGAGGGAGGTGTATCTATCTAACTAGGCACACTAGTACGTATAGCAGAACGGAAAGCATAAAGTAAGTAAGTAAGTAAACACTAGTCCGAGCTACGAGGTCTAATGCGTTAAGTCTTGCACTTGGAGTGTAGTGTCGTCACGAGTCACGGGTTATAGTCTGGTTTTTCTCAAAAAGACTTCCTTTTTAAAACCAAGTTCACTATAACCAATGGCTCTGATACCAATCTGTCACACCCCAAAAATCTACACGCGGAGTACCACCGCTTGGGGGCGTGACTGACCAGGATCCAGCCACCAATTATACTGAGCAATTTATTTAATAACATAAGTAATATTCACCAACCACAGTGTTAGCAAAAGTCATGATCAAGTTCAAAAGTTTTAGGTTCAAATAGTAATGTAAGTAGCGGAAGCATAGACAAAACAGTTTTAAACAAGGTTCATAGTTCAAGTTTATTTAGCACCCAACACAGGGGTAGACGACCACTACACATCCCCAAGTAGCAAGCTCCTGAGTCACTGGGTACCTGCAAAGCATGCAGTAGGGTATCAACAAAAATGTTGGCGAGTTCACGAGTTGTCCAGTTTTTAATTACCAAAAACTTGTTTCACCAGTTAATTTATCCATTTATACATGCCATGGGGAGCTACCCCACAAGTAAGCGACTAAACTGTTTTTCCAATACCGAATACTTACTTAACCGTACGTTTCCGCAGTGCCCTGTTTGTCAATGTTCTATCATCATTGACGGATGCCAGAGTCTATTAGTTCACGCCCGTTCCCAGTAACAAGGGTTGGTGTGAGGCTGGTCGAACCTAAATAGTGCTATCAACTAATAATCCGTTCGCCTGGCCCCGGCGACTAATCGGTATTATGTAGTAGGGACTTGAGTGATAGAGTTTCGTTTAGTGTTGCTCGTTGCATTCCGTATAAACAGTAATTAACTAAGAGTCCCACACAAGGGGAGAAAATAGGTTTGTATCCCTTACAAGGGATAGCGTTGTTTTAAGTTCCGTTTTTCCCAAACCACCGGGAACGCATGCTTTAAAAGTTGTGAACTCACCTTGGGTTGCTCGGCATATTAGTTTACTTGGTCAAGCGCACTGGTCACCACGTCCTAACATGGTTACCAGTTTGGGTCAGGCTCGGATACAGTTAAGTCACGTAGGTTTTACACATAACTAACACATAGCATACATATCACGTTATTTGGGCCTGTCCTACCAGTTAAACAGTTACAGATAACACATGGTTCAGTTAAACAGGCAGCCCAAACAAATCAAAGTGTGGCCCAATAACTAAAGTAAGCAGCCCAGTCGAGACCAGGTGGTCTCGACCTGAGAACACGTGGTCTCGAGCCGCAACCAGGCGGTCTCGAGTTGCGAATGGCTGGTCTCGAGTAGTGCAGGCTTAACTCGCAACCTCAGAGGTCTCGAGTCCCGTCTCGAGTCGAGACCATGATGATCTCGAGTCCCTGAAGTCTGTTTTGCGTGGTTTGGTCGAGGTCTCGAGTCGCAATCACTGCGGTCTCGAGTTGTAACTCAATGTTTTCGAGTCGAGACCAAGGGTTTCGACTCCAACACCTGCTGTTTCTAGAATGTCTGCACAAATCGTACTATCCAATAGAATTCTCATTTCATGATCCCAGGTACTATCCAATGAAAATGTACAAACATGTTTTGTTGTCTTATTCTCAAAAAGAACGGATCAAACAAGCATTTTTCAAATATTCATAACATGTTCATATCATATTCATATTGTTCAACCTTTAGGGTTTTCATTCAACTAGAACACATATCATACAATTTTTGTGTACCAATAATCATGTATGCATTCATTCTAAGTCCGAAGACAATCTTTGTAAACCATCATAACACACATGTTCCATAATATCTAGCATGAATCAGATGCTCATAAACAATCCCAACTATCATTCTTTTACCATTTAACACATTTTACCATCATATTATCCTACAAAGATTCACATTCTTGCAAAAGGAAATCATGTTCATCTTGCATTCATCACACTTACAAGTCACAATGGATATTATCACTTAATCAACATTATTTAAATGCATTTTCATTACAAACAACTAAGAGAAAACACTAACCGAAACCGATTGTGTGTAAGTGTGTGTCCGAGATGGAATGATGGTCTAGCTACACGTCTTCTCCTTCCAAATCGGCTCCAAGAATGCAAGATGTGGTGATGTCTTAGGGTTTTACTGAGGGAGAGAGAGAGTGTGTGAGAGTGAGTGTGAGAGAATGTTTGGGGGTTTGAGTGTCCAAAATAGGAAGGTGTCGGCTTATGTGGGGGTTTTATAACCCATTCAAGGGCCATGAATCCTAATGGGTTTCCGAGTGGGCTCAAGGAGGTGCGGCCCAAACGGCCCAACCGGTTTGGTTTACTCGAGGCCGGGTGGTCTCGAGTCAGGTCCATTATGGTCTCGGTTCACTATCATACATATGTATATAATACACATACTTAATACAAGGATCACATAACTCGTTAAGATAAATTCACGAACTTTCATTTAGTTAATACATATACACATAATGCTAAACAAGGAGGTTGCTCGGGAAAGTGACATCTAACAAACTAATAAACTCTAACCACTGATCTACAACTACTGATAACACAGACACTGATTACATTCTAACCACTGATACATAAACACTGATTCTACATTCCACTGTTGTAGTCTAACCACTGATGTTGAACATCAGTGCTTTCTTCAAAGGGTCATCAGACCTAAAATGGGTAGTGCTTTGATTCTTCAACAGTGCTTGGATTCCATCAGTAGATTGAGCTTCATTCTTTAATCTTCATCAGTACTTTAGTAACAGTTGTTCTATTGAGTAGTGTTTTGAAGTCTATCAGTTGCTCGATAACCACTGTCAAGAGGAGAGTCCAGTGTAAACACTGCTTATGATGGATCTTTGTTGTATTGAACCAATCTAGGCTTTTATCATCTGTTCCTCTGTAGGGTTCAATCCCAACACAAAGCCTCGTAAAGAAGCTTTGCTGACTGGCCTCTGCAGGGGCAGATGTTTGTGCAGCATGTTGTGGTGCAGGTTGTTGCACTTGGACCTGAGAGACTGGGGCTTGGACATACTGTATTTGAGGAACAATGGTTTGAACATATTACACTAGAACAGGTGTTACAGGGTGTGCATAATGAGCAGTGTTTACATGAGCAGCAGGGGTATTTTGGTAATAGTGCATAGTGTTTTGTGGGTTTTGAGGTCTAGGGTGAGGATGTGTTATGATTGGTCCACTGTTTTGGCTCCTACATTCTCTAGCAAAGTGTCCTAACCTGTTACACTTGTAGCACTTTAATTTTGATTTATCCAACCCAATTTTTAAGTTCCCATGTAACCCTGGAAATTTTCTCCCTGTTCTTTTATAAAACTTGCTGGTTCTTACACTCAGCAGTGCCAATTGATGCAATATGTCCATTTCCTCCAGATCAGTGGGATCAAAATGCTGGAGATCATTGAGTTCAAAGGATAAGTTGTCAGAACTCTGGTTTTCACTACTAGCTATGAAAGCATAGTTAGTTGAGTAAGAATCAGAGTTATTAAAAGCTCCACCAGAAGTTATGTCAATGTAATGATCATAACTCTGATCCTTACTACTGCCAGATTCCTCTTGACCAAGAAGTGTTGTGCTACCAAATGTATAGTCATCAGCAACCTTCCCAGATTCTTGTAACTTCTTTTTTTGGTTCAACTCTCTCTCATAAGTGAGGAGTCGACCATGAAGTTGAGTCAGACTTAGCTCTTTGAATCCAACTAAATTTCTGGTTACAAAAGCAATTGTGTCCCATTTCTTAGGAAGTGACCTTAGAAACCTACTATTTAGAGTTGATTTTGAAAATTCAACATTAACAAGTTTTAGTTCACTAATGAGACAACTAAAACGTTCAAACTGTTGTGTCAGTGATTCTCCTTTCACATGGCAGAATGTTTCATATTGTTGATTCAAAACCTCCCTGTTATTTTCTATCACCTCTTCTGTTCCACCGAACTGTTCTTTTAAAGCATCCCACAGCTCTTTGGCACTGTTACAGTGTAACAGCCAGCATAAATGTCATTTGGAAGAGCTGAGGCTACTATGCTAAAAGCCTTTGCATCTAATTCAATTTTTTGAAAATCTTGTTCTGAGTAGTTTTCAGGGCTTTTAGGCACAAAGCCTTTGGGATCTTCAGTACTAGGTACCTGTGGAACATGTGGTCCATAGATGACTGACTTCCAACAGCCGGTATTTTGTTGTGCCAGGACATGACCCATCCGACATTGCCAGATGTTGTACTCGGATCTGGCAAGCATCGGTGGTTTGAAAAGAGTGCCGGTGTTGTGAGGGTCGTGTGATTGTGATGCCATCTTGGTTAATTTTTACAAAAGATTTTAGAATAATCAACTTTATACGTGATTACCTTTTTACTCTGTTTTTATCAACTGATACGAACAATTTTGAGTATCAATAAATTTGAGCTGAACTTTTACGTCAAATTGATTGTTAGATCGAATTATCCTATCTCTGATACCAATTGTTAGGATCTGAGTTTCTTAGATTGTGTTGTTTAATTAGAATGGAAAGATGAAACAGAGAATTGAAGTGCAGCGAAAATGGAAATAAACTTTAATCACACAATAATGGAAGAATAGCTTTAAGCATACATGATTTCATTAAGTCAAAAGATTGTATCTATTACAAAATTCAACTTATGCATGCATGCACTAGACTCCCCCTCAGCCTGAGCTTAGTGATTTGTTCATACAAGATGACTTGTGAAGAAAGAGCTAATGGAACAGTACAGAGTACTGTTCTATTTATAGTACAAACGAAACCACTGAGCATCTTTGCTGACATCACCATGAAAGTGACATCTAAACTCCTAACAAACTCTAAACACTGTTACATATAAACACTAATTACAATAGACACTGATTACATAAACCACTAATTCAGCTTTCCATTGTTGTAGTCTAAGCACTAATGTCGAGCATCAGTGCTTTCTTCAAAGGGTGATCAGTCCTTGAATGGGCAGTGCTTTGGTCTTCAACAGTGCTAGGGAGACATCAGTAGATAGAGCTTCAGTCTTTATTCTTCATCAGTACTTTGGCTTATCAGTTGTTGAGATGATCAGTGCTTGGAGTCTATCAGATGTTAGAAAACCACTGTCAAGGGGAAAGTCTTGAACAAGCTCTGCTTATGATGATCAACTGTTCTGAAGTAGTTTTGGCTTTCCTTATCATCTGTTCTTCTGGGCTTGAATGCATGGACCAACCACGGGAGCACCCCAAGGTAAGGTACTTGGACGAATGATTCCCTTAACGAGAAGTTCTTGTAGTTGCGTAGATAACTCTTGAATCTCAGAAGGTGCAAGGCGATAAGGAGCTTTAGCAACAGGAGTCGAACCAGGTACGAGGTCAATATGAAAGTCAACAGATCGAGGTGGAGGAGGACCAAGCAAATCTTCAGGAAAAATATTAGGGAAGTCGCGCACCACTGGAACATCACTTACTCTCTTTCCCTTGCCCTTTTCTTCCACAACGTGGGCTAAAAAAGCAAAGTACTGTTTGCGTAAATATTTGTTCGCTTGTGTGCAGGACATCAACTTTAGTCCTTTTGAAGGTCGGTCTCCATAAACGTGTAGGGTGTCGCCAGATGGATGAGGCAAACGAACGTACTTGTCGTGGCAAGCGATTTCAACATGGTTCTTTCGAAGCCAATCCATGCCTACGATGATGTCGAAACCACCAAGTTTCATGGGTATAAGGTCAATAGTAAAGACGTGCTCGTTAAGAGTAAGAAGACAATCGAGAAGAACGGAATCGACAAGGATAGATTTGCCATTGGCAACTTCGACAGAAAACGATTTAGGTAGTTTAGAGCGTGTACAGTTTAACAAAGATTTAAATTCTACGGACACAAAGCTTTTATCCACACCAGTATCAAATAGTATCGAAGCATAAAGATTATTAACAAGAAACGTACCATTAACGACTTCATTGTCATTGCGCACCTGGTTTGCGTTGAGATTGAAAGCTCTTCCTCGTGGAGGTTGTTGTTGTTCCTGATTCAGTTGAGGACATTGAGGACGGAGATGAGTTGTGTCACCACATTTGTAGCAGGCTCTAGCTGGTTTTGCGTTTTGAAGAGCTGGTTGAGCTTGTGGTGCTGGGTTGTTTTTACAATAGGCGGTATCATAGCCAAAACGGTTGCAAATGGTACAATGGCGACAATTAACATTGGCAGGATGGTGAAAGTTGCAAGTAGTACACTTGGTATGAATCTTAGTGTATGGCGTTCGATCGTTTGCAGGCTTAACAGGGTTCGGATTGATAGCTGGTACAATCACGTTGCAACCAGGGTTCGATTGCTTTCGCTTCTTCCCCTTGTTGCTATTCGATTGTTGGGTAATTTGGTTGGCTGGCTTGGAAAAAACGGGGTTTGCAGCTAGTTTATCGCGAACGCGATTGTTGTTCAAGGAAGCGGCCAAACGGTAAACAACTTCAATATTATCGAGTTTAGCTTCCTCAATGGTATCACGCATTGCGGCAGGTAAATGATTGATGTACTTGCGAATCATGCGATCGATGATCAAAACAAGATGGGGAACAATGAAACTGAGTTATTTGAAACGGGTAGTATAGGCTAGGTTATCGTCGCCAACTTGCTTTAGAGCCCAAAATTCTTCTTCTAACTTTTGTTGCTCATGAGGAGGGCAAAATTCTTCCATCATGAGTGTTTTGACTTCCTCCCAAGTTAAAGCGTAAGCAACTTCGTTAGAGAGGAGGTTTCGTTCGTTGTTCCACCATTCCAAAGCTCGGCCTTGGAAGACCCCAGTAGCGCTTCGCATCTTGAGTTCTTCAGGACATTCACTGTTGATAAACTTGACCTCTATGCTATCAAACCACTCGAGCATGGCAGTCACCCCATCGTTGCCAGTGAATGGCTTAGGGTTGAAAGACACGGGCTTGCGCACCTCAACCTTAGAGTCGACGGAGGAGTTTGGAGTACTAGAAGCTTGGATCTCAGTGACGATCTTTGGGACGATATGAGCGATTTAATTGGCCATAAATGCTATCATCTTCTTCTGAGAGCTGGTCTTTGACGTCTTAGTCGAGTTGGAGAGATGAGAAGACATCTAAGATTCAAAAAGAACGAATAGGTGAGACTTGATCATAATGTTTGTTTAAGAAAATCGTTTTCATGAAATGAATCACATAGCATATAGTCTCATATAGCATACAAAATGTTCAAATTGTTTCACGTAGCATAGAAATATTCAAATCGTTTTACATAGCATAATCATGAATTTCACATAGCATAACATTGATAAGGGAAGCATCGTAAATTTAGTTTGTTCGCGAGAGATTATTATTGTTTTTGATTGCGATAAGCATGCGAATTTGTGTAACGGTTTTGAAATGAACGAAGTATCAAGTATAAAATCACATATAAATTGAGATAACATAAAAGAGAGGCTCAATCGGATTGTTTTGGGTAGAGAAACGTCGACTATTCCAAAGTGGGTCGAAAGTCCTTTCGAATTAAAGAAAACGTGCTTTGTCCTATAGGTAAGATACTCTTGTCGAGAAGCGGTTAACGGTATCTTACCCTTCCAGTTACTACACATATCTAATCGATTGAAACAATCGGGACTTTGGCGAGATTGAAAATCGAGGAGTGGGACTTAATCGACAAGATGCGGGTTTCACCCCTAACTTGACGATTTCGTACCCTAATGTGGTTTGTACTTGTCGGGTCAAAATATAATTTCGACACTTTGACGAGGGTCCACTAGAGTTTGAAATGGAAAGTACCATTAAGATGTGGATTTCACTCCTAACTTAACGGTGAATTTCGTGCAAAATAAAAATCGGACGGAATGATAGTCGTTTACCAAATTGTGGGTTGCACGCCTATTTTGGTAAATTTGTCTCGTTTTTGTTACGAGTGTCTTCAAGTCTTCAAAGTGTACTGTGTTGGCCTTAGGAAAGGCATATAAGTTTAATAGACCAAAGAAGAAGAAATAAGAAGCAAATACTGTAGAATGCATGAAGTTTTAAACGACAAATAAGAATCAAGTTCCTAAAACTATAGACTAGTGCAAACATTCCTACTTTTCCTAATTCCCTATAGTTTTGGCTCTGATACCAATCTGTCACACCCCAGCTGATGGCGGAAACATCGGGATGAGACGAACAAATTGCTCAAAACTTCATAACACTATGTGAAAATATAAATCAAATTCAAATTTCATTTCAAGACTAAAATGTCATACAAAGATTCCAAATAAAAGATAACATTGTTCATAACATAGCATTAAAATAACAAAATTAATCTAGATGTGTATCTAAGTCCACCTAAATTGCATTTCTTCTCAACATCATCTCATCAATCAACCTGCAACATGTATTAAAATATATCAACAAAAAGTTGGCGAGTATACAAGTTTTCATACATAGCATAATATAGAATAAAATTGTTTAAAGTCTCATATCCAACATGAATCATAATATGTAAGTTTACTAGCATGCTGAAACGGTGTACTATATATTCAAACCCAAGAATCCAACGCGTTAATATAGCCTATCTCAAAGAATAACGGGAGGTTAACATGTTTAACTTAACAATACCCCAAGTTTCGTGGGCGGTGTGTTAATCCTACAACGCTATAATTGTTAAGTTAGGCTAGCAAAGTTAATGAAACACATATCGACACAAATAGTTTACATAGCATACAAGTCTAACAAGCATCCTATAGTTTCATGTTAAAGCATGGATAAGTGCGATCAAAATAATTTAAGTGTCATGTGATTTTGTATAACATACATGTTGCACCCAAAAGTGATAAAAGGTAAAACGGGGTCGAGTATACTCACGGTTTTGCAAGCTTCCTACTTGATATCCCGCGAGTATTTGGTTGTTTAGGTTGGAGCACCTTGTCCTTCTACACAAAGAAACATAGGTGGGTGAGTATGGAGAGTTTAACGGAAGATTTAAGATTCAGAGTTTCAAAACACATGAAAGTATACATATGACAAATAATCATCTAGCACACATGACACTTATTCTTGACACTGTGAAACTCGAAAGAGTTTAAATGTTTTCATGGGACAAAAGCCCGTTAGAATCGTAACAAGCATTACGGTTCTTAGATGATGCAACCTACTAGCTTGACAAATGATCATTAGTTCATCATCAAGAGTTTGGTTATTTGAATATATTATATAAATTATATAGATATTAATATGTCATATAGGTCAAGCATGAGGTAGAGGGATGAATCCCCCATTTAGAAACCTCTTGTGTAATTCATACAAATCATGCATGAGGTAGGAAGAACAAGTCTTTCATTTAGGTACCTCTTGGGTGTTCACCACTACACTTGATGTCATAAACAATCAAGGAGGGTCATGAACATACAAATAAAGAATGAATAAGTACAACTAATCTAGGGAAATCATCAAGTAATGTGTGGATTTTCAAGTAGGATAGCCCAAGCTAGTCCTATAATCACACAAACATCAAGCTTGAAGCTTGTTCATTACTTGTGGGTTAAACCCTAATCAAAATAGAAAGTTTATGAGGTTTTAACCTCTGATTTAGAGATTTTTACATATTTCCCCCTCCTAAGCCTCCTTATTACGTATTTACCCAAACCATAAAATCAATTACATATTTCCCCTTTTTTTTGAGAAATTACCTAGTTACCCTCAAATAAATTTTGGTGGATATCATCATCAGAGTTAATTCCATGGAAATTAAGAACACTGAAGCATAGTCATCGGGGTAAGAACTTTTTTGCCCCCACAAAAGACATCCTGTATATGGGTGGACTTATGTTTTGCAGTTGACTTAAAAGATATCATGTTTATTATTTAAAGAATCCTAATTCGGTTAACTATTCAAGCAATTTCCTATAGCCTTAATCCCACTGTGTCTCATCATCTCTCTAACTATTTTGCTACATTATGTAGCTGCACAACGGACCAATGGTTCTGTATCTGTTGGTGCATCACTCACAGCTACACCTAATGCCAAACCATGGCTTTCATCTTCTGGTGAATTTGCATTAGGGGTTCCAAAACGTTCAAGGAACAGATAGATTTTTGTTATCCATCTGGTATGACAAGATATCAGAGAAAACCATCATCTAATTTCAAGAAGGTAGTTTAACAGTAGCTACAGGATCCAAAGTTGACCTGGCTGATAGGCGTAAATATGTAATTGATTTTACATATTAGAATGGGGAAATTTGTAATAATCATTAAATAGTTCATTAAGGGTAAAATAGTCATAAATAAGAGTTATTTAAATGAAAAGGGGAAATATGTAATATATATGAGTTAGGAAGGGGAAATATGTAATTGATTTTATGGTTTGGGTAAATACGTAATAAAGAGGCTTAGGAGGGGGAAATATGTAAAAATCCCCTGATTTTAAGTGTCACGGCCTTGTTTTTAAGCCCAACTAACCATTCAATTGATTATGAGCATAAGGACATAGGAATGTGTATGAGAAACCTCAAGTTCAAGCTAGTTTAACAAAGTTTAAATCAAAACAGAAAGTTTGTTCACTTTGGAGCTTGTTTTGATGATGTTCTAGGCCTTGGTTTTCCATGGAGAACCTGTGGAATCATCCCTTAGGTTGTTCCAAGTGATTGAGAAAAAGAGTCAATGAAAAAGAATAAGAAATGAGTGAGTTATGCATACTTGAACAACTTGATATGAATCTGTCCAAGTTCTTGATTTCCAGCAGATTGAGAGTGATTTGAGAGTGAATTGTGAGTGTTGTAAAGTGGAAAATGTGTGGAGGATAGTTGGTTTTTATAGGGAAGTGTTGGTGTAGGTTGTAGTTGAGTAATTAATGTGAAAAACAAGTTTAAAATCAAACAAATCACCAAAACCCGCCAAAGAAACGAGCCTGATTAAGTCTGATCTTAACCAGACGGGCTCACGGGCCGCGATGCACAATGGCGGGCCGCGTCACGGGCCGCCAGGGAGTTTGGGCTGGGTTCAAGTTTGATATTTTGACATTTCACCCCTAGACTTCAAAATTTGATGTTTTAAGGTGTATTTGGATGTTTTAAGCACAATAATCATAACCAAGGGTATGTTATGCAAATGAATCATAAACCAAATATAAAACAAGTATAAATGTGTATAATTGTCGAGAATAAGTGTTGTATTTCGCATAAATTGAGTTTAGGGGTCATATGTTTGCAAGTTGACATAATTAGCACATAGTATGAACAAAGTATCACATATTTAATGTTTTTTGAACGTATGAACATGTATGAAGTGTATATAACATAAATGTAACGAATATGTGAATTTCATTATGATCCAAGTCTCGGATTTTACAACAATTACAATGAAACGACGAATACAAGAATACAAAGTTTCTAAAAATAGAAATACAAGCAACGGTTTCTAAATATATGAAGTATGAAGAAGTAGGGCATTACACCAATATTCTCCCAACATCCCAGAATTTGATTCTCCAATTCCAATGAACCTAATCTTTATAGGTCAACTAACTCGATTATTCGTTTGAAGCAACAATTTACACACGAGTTAATCTCGTGTTTTTCCAAACTCTTTGTGATCATGACTTTCTATAAGTCCAAGTTTCGTGATTAGATATACACATGCATATCATTATTCACATTTCAACTTATACGATCCCTACTTCATACAAGGCATACACATACCATCTTTTCAAACTTAGATTTATGCAATCAATATTTTACGCCAGTCTTACACATATCATGATTCACACTTCAATTTATACAATCAATACTATATGTTAGTCCTGTATATGCTTAACATCTTTATACTTCGATTTATACACTCAAGATTATACGCTAGTCCTACACATGTTTGTCGCCAGTCATACTTAAATTCATACATCTCTCACTACATGGTAGTCATACTTGAATCTATACATGGACATAACCCGAGTGGTTTTGCCTACGTTAGGCACACGCATACTTGCATACAATCACATATACATGCTTAATTCTTCATACGCTGTCACACGCATATCCTCACTTGTAATAATATACTTTGCCCTTAACGCATACACTACTAGTCCAAACTATGTGGATCATGCAATGACCAAGATAATCATGGGTGCACACGAGATTATAATGGTAGGCACATGAAAACCATAGTAGGTTCTACTATGTGTCGTAACATTGAACGTAACATGACATTGAATAGCGAAATAGATGTAACTTGGTTAGGACATGGTGGATACACCACTGGTACTTCCTATATATAAGTGCTCCTACCATGATAACAAACTTTCGTAAAACGTGACATGTGAAATTCGGTGTTAGTCGGACCTTACTAAATAATATCATCTAACAAACAAACTTTTGTGACTCACAACTTTCCTTGCTTATACTTGAATACACCTTGAAACACTAAATACACAGTTGGTTATCGCGAAATCCCGTACTCAGAATCTTTAGCCGTAGCGGTTACAACTATCGCTAACATCCTTCGACGCTTTATGTTCACATCCCATCTGATACCCTTACTATCTTACCCCTCACGTATAGCAACCAAACCGTTCATTCACTCCTATGCCAGAATTATTTCCAACTACTCATTCTACGTTCCGTCTAAATCTTATATGTTGTAATTTGACCTAAACATTCAGTCTATTTTAACAAACTTCCTCACAAGCTCGAAATATATTTTGAACTTATCTCCCATCCTTTGTTACACTTAAACACCAACTAGTCGACCCATTTACCACCAAAACCCTTTTTGAAAACCATGAATATTTACCATCCTATTTTTCTCACCAATAACACTTTTTTTCTACAAATTTTGATTTTACTAATGCATTATAAACCAATAAAACTATTCTTACAACAACCCGCGATATATGGATGGAATGTTGAAGGAACTGCATTGTCGATGGTTTTTTTTTCTTCTATTCGTACATCAACCCGCAAGAAATTCAATCTATGATTTAGTTTATATCATTCAAGGGAAAGAGAGAGTTAGACATATAGAAAGTTCACCAAACAACACCATTTTCGTGTATAATCGACAATACAAGGTATACTATTGTCACGAAGTCATCTTCTAACTCTCATCTTTGATGTTTTCTAAGATAAGCCTTTGACCCACAATTTTAACAATCCATAGCGATTACAGTGAAAGTGCAAACTTTGAACACATATATAGCTTATAGTACTTACAAAGCAAAAGTTTACAAGAGAGCTTTATGAGTATAAGTAAAAGACTTGTGTGTTTTCTTGGGTGAGTTACAAATGAGGCAACTCTATATTTTTATGCTAGTTTACCTAATATCTAGATTGTTCTAATATTTTGGAAGAATTCTAGAGAGAGATGTTCATGCAAGGCTTTCGAGACGAGTCTTGAACCTTCCATGACTAATTGGTTTTTACCATAACTATGAAGGATTTACTAGAGTCTTACTAGAGTCTTCTATGCAATGTTATAAAAACTGGTTTTAATTTGAATTGGGTTAGGCTTAGAAATGGTTCAACCGGTTAAAGCGGGTTGTAACGGATGGTTTAACCGGGTTGACTAATTAACCATATAAATCCATAAAATACAATTTCAACTCAAAAAATAATCCAAAACTACATCATATTCCATAATAAAAAATATTCTAAAAGTTATTCCATAATAAAAAATAATTCAAAAATTCATTATCAACGTCATCCTCGTTAAGTTACTCCATTGGAGTGTTGAATACATCAAGTTCATGATCGCTTAAAAAATGAAATTCACTATCAACGACATCCTCGTCAAAGCATAACTATTTTGTTCTACGATGTTAAAGAAGAAATTTTAGTTACCAATAATCATAATATACTATGACAATGTTAAATAAGTAAATTTTTACTTTGGCCCGGTACCGGTATACCAGTTTAAACATGTATAAACCAATTAACCGGCAGTACAACTTCTTTGCCATTCCCTCAGTTTATGGGTGTGATTCGTGCTTGCCAAGCTTCTGGCATCCGGTTTAACCAGTCCGGCCGAAATATATCGGTTTTTAAAACCTTGCTTCTATGACTTTTAAAAAGCTGATTTAGATGCTTCCCAACACCCTTTCTTGAACCAAAATTTTATAAGTTGTTCTAGAGTGATTCAGGTAGCCCATTGCCAAGCTTTCGGCATCCAAGTTAACCGGTCTAGCCGGAATATATCGGTTTTTAAAACCTTGCTTCTATGACTCTCAAAAGGCTGATTTAGATTTCCAACACCCTTCTTGGACTAGAATTTTATAAGTTGTTCTTGAGTGTTTCGGGCAGCCCATGATGCCTCTAAATTGTTCCAAAAACTTATGAAACTCGCTAATCAGTGCCAAATCATGACCCAAACGATGTGTGTATTTTTGTGCAAAGCATAGTTACCAAATAATAAAAAAATTTCTAAGCTTATAATATCTGGGATATTGTATTTAAATAACCCCAACTTTCATCAATTGGTTGATAGCACTCCTAACTTTCAATTCGTACCACAACACTCCCAATTTTCAACTTGTTTTCCTCTAGCACTCCTAAACTAACTGAACCCTAACCCAGTTAGTTTTTTTTTTTTTTTTGCCGATGTGGCACTTTGTTTAGTGATGTGGCAACTGATGTGGCCTTTTTGCTAATGTGGCATATGATGTGGCACTTATTTAGTGATGTGCATCTGACGTTGCATTTATGGATGACTTGGCATGTGGCATCTGTTTAGTGATGTGGCAGCTAACGTCGGCTAACTGGGTTAACGTTTAGTTAGTTTAAGAGTGTCAAAGAAAAATAAGTTAAAAACTGGAAATGGTGTGATACAAATCGAAAGGTGGGAGCGCTATCGACCAGTTGGGGTTATTTAAATCCAATATTCCATGATATCTAGAGGGATACAATTAACGTTCACTTTCTCGACATAATTCTTACCCTCTTCTTTCGATACAGCTGCTCTTTGTTGTTCAATGTATTTTTGGCCGCGGTGTACATTAGGGTGGAAGGGGCACCATTCGGTGACCCCTTCGGTGAATCTGTTTGCCAATCGGGGAGACGCCCCTTTCATGTTTTTGGTGAGTGGTGAATGATGAGCATGGTGAGCATGTTACCGTTGCCATTTGGAGAGTAGCCGTTAATATCATTTAAATAAAAAAAATTACAACTTTTCTTTATAAACAACACCATTTTTCACTTCTCTTCTCAATCCAACACCATTTTTCACTTCTATTCAACCAAGTCCTTTCTTTCACATTCCAAAAATTTAACCCTACTTTCTAAAAAATGGCGGATGACATACCGCTATTCATTCCATTCGATATTAATGAAGACGATGATTCTTCCTCAAGCGCTAATAGCTTAATTTTTTTTCCAAAATCTTATTAAGGAAGCCGCCGCAGTAGAAGACACAGGTACTTCTAGAAAAAATAAAGTTGTCCGTTGAGATCGAGAGAAAGGTCACGAAACCCTTATGGCAGATTATTTTGTCGAGGAGCCCAAATTCAATGAAGAAGTTTTTCGTCATAGGTTTCGAATGTCGAAAAGGTTGTTTTTTGAAAATTGTGAGTGATATGCAGGCGAATAACTCTTGGTTTCAATAGGGCGTAGATGGGAGAATAAAGAAGAGTTTTACACCGTTGCAAAAAGTTACATCGGCGAATAAACAACTTGCAATTGGTAACCCTCGAGACGAGAACGATGAGTATTTAAACACGGCCGAAAGGACTTCCCGTGAGTGTCCAATTTTTTTTGTGAAACAGTATGTAATTTATATGCTTCCGAGTTCTTACGTAGACCAACAAGCCACGACATTGCGCTTTTGTACCAAGCTCACGAGGATAAACATCACCTTCCTGGGATGTTGGGTAGTCTTGATTGTACACATTTTGTTTGTGGATTTGGCATGCTTTTTGTGGTCCACCAGGTTCTCAAAACGACATCAACGTGCTCTAACAATCCCCGATAGTTCTTACTCAACGAAATGGAACTGCACCAAAATGCCCATTTTACGTGAACAACCACTTATACAAGTGTAGATGCTATCTTACCGATGGAATCTACCCTACTTGGTCCGTGTTTGTGAAATCATTTTCGTATCCTCACATTGTGAAAGAAAAGAAGTTCAAGAGGCAACACGAGGTGGCAAGAAAAGACGTGGAACGGGCTTTTTGTGTTTTATAGTCAAAATGGGGTATACTTAATCAACCGATGCGTGATATGAGTGTAAAAAAGATTAGGTATGTCATATATGTGTGCATTATTATGCATAACTTGATTCTAAAAGACGACAGAAACGCGATTGCACCGGTACATATTCGGGATCCTCCAGTCGAGCCTATTTTCGATGATACTGTTTATAACGAGCTCATTGATGAAGATACGCATTGGAGACTAGAATATGATTTTTGTGGAGCATCTTGGAGAACAAGATTTACTCTATCTTTTGACAGATTCCGACGATGAATAGTTAAATTAGTTTTAGACTAAAATATGTCATTTTATTTATGTTATTTTAACGTTTTGTCTTATTTTTATGTTAATGTAATTTTATTTATTTTAATTTAATGTAAGAGTTAATTACATAGTTAGTCCCTGTGGTTTACTTAAAGTAACAATCTAAGGTACTAATAGTTTAAAATCACGTTTCAGGGTATTAACTTTTGATTTTTTAACAATCTAAGGTATTAACGTTAATGGTCTGTTAAAAACTAACTTTAGACCCTCATGTGCAAAAAATGTGAGGGTATTTTCGTCATTTAGTCCATTTGTATAAATAATAATACAGTGGATTAGTTTCCATTCCCCTCTAAATCATCTTTCAAACCTTTTCAAGATCCCCAATTCAAACCCTAACCCTAACCAAGACTTAAGTGGGTGCAACGATGGTTTGTTTGGTTCAGCTAAGTCGGGAATTAAGTCAGCAGGGATGGATGCAGATGTTCTTCGTGGTTACGTGTCGAAATTTGAACTCGGGTTGCAGAAAATCTGATCCGAAGGTGATGAATTACACGATACGGAAAGTACACGAGGAAACTTTTAGGGGTCGATGAGATTGTTCGTTAAGGAAACTGAAACAGAGCTTCAAAGGATCAAGATGGATGAACAGAAGGCGTTGTCATCGGTTAAAGATGTAACAGGGTATTTTCATGGCGATACAGTGAAGGAGGGTGTGTAGCCTTTGAGAGTTTTTATGATTGTAAGGGATTTTTAGGCATTTTGGATCATGTATGCAACGAAGTTGGGCAAATACAAGATAGAATAATGGGTTCTGATTGTTCCTTCGTCTCTCCCCTCAAATCTGGTGCAAGATACCGTGAATACGACCTCTAATCAAGTAAATCAGACCATCTTGTGTCTGATTTTGGTGGAAATAAGAAAAGTATTGATATAGAAGATGAAGAGGCGGGCCATGGTGAAGGTTCGGGTTCTGATTTGTATTCGAAATTCGCGTTGTCAACAACCCCCAACATCAAATTAAGTGGTAAGTCAAGTACAGTTCAAATTAAGGTTCTTGGGTGCTTGACAAGATCGAAATCGGCTGTGAGACACAATCCCCTGCTGTCTATTCTGCCGCTAGAAACAGAGGCAAGTCGAGTATAGTTATGTTATTGAATATTGAATTGTTATTCGATCTTTTACATAGTAGATATCTGGTTATTAAGTCAAAAAATTGATTTTTGACATAAGTGCAGAACATTAACATCTTTGATAATTTCTATAGGATATTTGAATTGTTATTTAATCCTTGATTGATTAATGTCAAAATGAAGAACCTGGTGGTTCTTTTGTTCTTGGTGCCGAAAGAGATGAACATGGGTGGTGATTCTTTTGTTCTGAATGGAACATTAGGCATCCTGATTCAATGTTATTGGTACTTAAACAATATGGAAATTTATGAAGGCTTGTGTTCCAGGCACATTTTATCTGATGTTTTATGGGTGCTCAAAGGGAGGTCAAATGTTAGTCTGTCTTTCCTTGCTTCAATGTTTTTATTTCTCTCTATTTAATTTAAGTTATTTATTTAATAGTGAATGACGAAAATACCCTCACATTTTTTGCACATGAGGGTGTCAAAGTTAGTTTTTAACAGACCGTTAACGTTAATACCTTAGATTGTTAAAAAATCAAAAGTTAATACCCTGAAACGTGATTTTAAACTATTAGTACCTTAGATTGTTACTTTAAGTAAACCACAGGGACTAACTATGTAATTAACTCTTAATGTAATGTCTTTTTTTTAATTAAATGTAATTTTATTTTGTTTAAAATATGTTTTATTTATTAAAACATAATTTATAGAAATACAAAATAAAAAAAGAAATGGACTCCCCATGTGTTTGAGCACCCCTAGGTAGCGTTTGATATGAAGGAATGAGATGTGAAATGGAGTATAACATTCTGATGGAATGAAAAGAAACATGTTTAGTTATTATGTGGTAATGAAATAGAGCATTCCAAATATAACAATTTTCATTCCTTTGTAAGGGTTTTCTTTTTCATTCCTTCAAGGAATGGAAAGAAATATATTTTTATTATTATTATTATTATTATTATTATTATTATTATATTTATATTTATATTTATATTTATATTATTATTATTAACATTAATATTAGTACTAATATTTTAATATATATCAAAAATTTTATTATTAATTTTTTACCATTAATATTATTATTATTATTATTGAGGCAATTATACTTTTTTCGTTTTGAGGAAACTGTCATTTTGGTCCCTGAGGTTTGGTCACTTTTACCCCTTTAGTCCAAAACTTTCATTTTGGTCCCTGTGGTTTCAGTTTTGTGCCATTTTGGTCCAAAAGTGAAATCAGCTCAGATTTGTCCTTGTATTTTGTCCTTTTCGTTAGGGGCAAAATGGTCATTTTTTTATTTTTTATTTTATTTAAACCTTTGACCGTATAAAAGCCCAGAACCTTCTCCATCTTCCCCCAATTGCTCCTTAAAACCTCTGGTTAATCTGGGTAACGTGAATTTGGTCCTCCATGGGGATGTCCGCTCAACTCAAACTTCAATTCAGGCGCCAATTGCTCCCTCGTGTCCTCCTAAAGTGACAACTTGGAGAACCAAGTCAACTAAGAGCTATGGGGATGAAGACATGGACAGAATTAGGGTTGAAAAGGTTGCACATGATCATGCTTTGATGCAAGATGCTGGTCTCTCTCTCCCTCTCTCCTCTCTACCACCACAAGCACCACCACCTGCCACCACCCTCTCGCATCACCACCCCCACACCACAACAACCCCCACAAGCGGTGATAAAACTCATAGAACTTCGGCGACAAAGCAGGAACTCCGGCCACCCCTAAAATGGCAGTTTACTCACAGAACTCCGTCCACATAACTCTCGTCTTCAAACTGCCACCACCGCCGAGATCCGCCTCTCCTACGCCGCGCCGAAACTCCGGAACCCTAGGATCACACACCGCCATCAGACACCTTCAATAATTCAGTAGAAATTAACAACATATCTGCAACAAAACTCTAAAATTTGACCTACAAACCTGCAACAAAACCCTAAAATTCAGCACTGTCGTCGCCTTCAATAATTTAGCACCTTCATCACCTTCAAACCTACAACCAAACCCTAAAATTCGATCTACAAACACCTTTAATCAGAACCGCCATCAGAGCACCGTCGTCATCATCAGAGGTTTGATGGCGGTGGTGTTAGAAAGAGAGAGAAGAGAGAGAGACATAGGGGTATTTAGAGAGAGAGAAAGAGCAGCATAGGGGTATTTAGAAAGAGAGAGAAGAGAGAGAGACATAGGTGGTGTTAGCACCTTCATCACCTTCAAACCTACAACCAAACCCTAAAATTCAGCACTGTCGTCGCCTTCAATAATTTAGCACCTTCATCACCTTCAAACCTACAACCAAACCCTAAAATTCGATCTACAAACACCTTTAATCAGAACCGCCATCAGAGCACCGTCGTCATCATCAGAGGTTTGATGGCGGTGGTGTTAGAAAGAGAGAGAAGAGAGAGAGACATAGGGGTATTTAGAGAGAGAGAAAGAGCAGAGTTTATAGAGAGAGAGGGGTGTTTTGAGGTTTTTTTATTTTATTTATATGTATATATATAATGCTTAAATAACCATTTTGACCCCAAGGAAAAGGACAAAATAGCATGGTTTTTTTTAGAAATCTAAGTTGATTTTGCTTTTGGACCAAAATGGCAATAAAAATGAAACCACGGGGACCCAGATGCAAAAGGTTTGAGATTTGGACTAAAGTGGCAAAAGTGCCCAAACCTCAGGGACCAAAATGGTAGTTTACTCTTTCGTTTTTAATACAATTGTGTTTCGTTACTTTGTTCTTTTTATCAAATTGTACAAAGTATTGATTCATTCTCTTCACATAAGTAATCAAACATCACCATGGAATGAAATGATTAGTTTTATTCTCTTGTCCATTCCATTACCTCGTTCATTCTATTCCCTCATCATTTCATTACCCTATACCAATCAGATTAGTGTGTGAGTGCAAAATGAGGAGTGGAGAGAAGAGTTAACATGACATGTGTTGATTGGCTAGGTGATAAGTTTACCACTCCCTGTGTGTTTAAGCACCCCTCCCACTCTTAGCCATCATTGCCAAAAGATGTTCTACTTACAAAGTGGAGATAGGCAACAACTGTTAATTTTTTTTTTCAAACTAGTATTAAGGCCCCCGCGTTGCGGCGGGGGTGTAAAACCATACAAAGTAGCACCAATGCCACACCACTACCAGCAACCAACGCCGAAAAACTCATAAAAACAAAATAAATAGAGAAGGATAAAAATAAAGTCGAATGAAAAGCAGATGTAAAATCGTTGAACCACGCACACCCATTGCGGCGTGTTAATGTGAAAAATTTAGGCTGAAACGTAAAACATAGAAAACTACCTAAGTCGATCTAGGACCCGCGCGTTGCGACAAACTTCTCAAATGGGATAAATAGACGAAAAAACTTTGAACCACAGACGCACGTTGCGGCGTGTTAACTCGCAAAATTTTGAACGAAACGTAAAACAAAAAAATTGCGAAAGATGAAAACTATGGGGGCCAAAGTTGAAAGCATAAAAGTGTTGGGGTTAAATTGCAAAAAGTGAAAAGTTTTGTGTTAAAAGTAAAAAAAATCAAAGAGGTTAAATTGCAAAGATAAGATGTTTTAGGTTAAAAGTGAAAAATATTAAAAACTTTTTTGAAGTACTCCCTAAACATAGGGTACAACATATAGGGTACAACAATATGAAGCACATGAATTTAATTTATAGTATGGAAATAGGCCACTTTTTCTAAAAACCAAAGCTGGTGGGGTTTCCACCGGCTTTGGTTGACTTTTCTTTAAAGGAGAAGAAGGTATTACTGGATTGGGCCGTGAGCACATGTCATTTGGGTGGTCTATTACAATTTACTAAAAGTCCACTTTATAGAAAATGGTCCAATTAAATGTCCTCCTGCCCTATGAACTTAATTACGTAGCATATATATTAAATACATGGGGAGCAATTAACTTAAAGTACAAAGTCGATGGCATAGGCCACCGTCATGCACATGCCATTTCCCTTTTTCACTCAAATGCATATGTCATTTTCCTTTTTTCACATAATACTTTGAGTAAAATACATTTAGGTCCCTTGCTTTTAGTTTTTTTAAATTGCGTTTTGAGTCCATTTTGACATTTTCTCTTTTCACCCATACTTTGAGTAAAATACATTTTGACCCCTTGCTTTTAATTTTGTTAAACTGCGTTTTGAGTCTTTTTCCTTTTCAAGTTAAACTTCAGTTTTTCATCCATACTTTGAGTAAAATACATTTTGGCACTTTGATTTTAGTTTTGTTAAATTGTGTTTTGGGTCCATTTCCTTTCCAAGTTAAACTTCAATTACATTGCAATATTAGACCATTGAGGTTTAATCTCAAAACTTTATAATGTTTCAACTTTATCGTTTGTACCGTATATCTATACATTTTTGGCTTATTGCTTTCTTTAATTATTTTCGTTCGCTAATTTCTTTTTTAAAAAACTAAACGTTTGGATTCAACCATACATTGAGTTGAACTTGAACTAAATACGTCAAGACATGCGCTTTCATATGGTTTGCGCATGACATGGCGCTTGGACTAATCTGTTTGCAACGTGCCTACGACGCATTGCACGCGGGTTGCATTATGAATATTAAAATTTATGTGTCGGTATAAATTCGAGTTGGTATACGTTTCGATGTAAACTTTTTTAGGGAACAGGCCAGGTCAAATATATTTGGTTTTTGATTGTTTTATGTACGTTTTCAATTCTATGTTTCGACCCTACCGCAACACGCTAAGGGTATAATTTTTTCCGTTGATATGAATATCACTTTTCATTACACGTGTTAGTTTTCCCTTGATACACATTTTATGCTTTTTGTACGTTTCCTATGTATGAGTCGGGTCACATATAAATACGATATACTTTACATTTTTATTCAGCTACAATGCTATTGAATTAAATTGGATACGTCAAAATGTGCGTTTTCATATGTTTAACGCATTACATAACGTTTCGACTAATCTATTCGATGTTTGCAATGTACTTGCGCCGCAACGCACGCAGGTTCCCACTGTCTTTGCCTCCCTGCCCCCATACGTTCACGATGTTGCAATTGGAGCCCCTTGACTTTGGTATATTCAAAGTTTTATAAAATGACAAATTTAGTCCCTAAACCTTCTACTTTGGATTTCCAAAACCACAACCTCATCTTTCAAACTTTGCTAGCACCAACCCTCTACTTTGGTTTTCCACCATCACCCCCTTAGCTTTTACACAGTTACGCCACCAAACCTCTTCTTTTACATTTCCACCAACACCCCCTCATCTTTTACACATTTCCGTCACCACCCCTATACTTTTACTCTCTTTTTTAGACTTTGCGTTTTTACCCCTTGCACTATTACTCCATTTTTACACCGGCCAAACTTTAAAAAAATTGCAACTGTAACCCCTAGACTACAACTCATACTTTTGCAAATGACAATGCATTGTGTTTTTCGAAATGTCTTTGGCATTGTTTTGTACACTTTGTGTCTACCTTTGTGATTTACATTTTTTTTGTAATTCTCTTTTACGCACTGGGTTTTACGAATCGTGTTTTGTCTTACTATATGTTTCCACCCGTCGTGTGCCGCCGCAACGCGCGGCAGGCAAAATCCTAGTTATTACTTATTTTAGAAGTTGCACCACAAAAACAAACACTTAAATTGTTAGTTTAAGTATAATATTATTATATTTAAAAAAAAAACAAATTGTTGTGATGCTTTACCATATGATTATATTGTTTATCGTTATAGATTTATAATGAACATTGTGTTATTTTACCATTATAATTTATAATAGTGTACCAGAACACTGCCTTTCAAAAAGAAAAAAATGGCACCAGAACACAAGGTGCAACTTTCCCTATATATGAACAAAAACACCTTTCAACAAGTGTTAAGCTATATTTTACATATAACAAAAATAATAATAAATTAGATGTCAACTTTATTATTCTATACATCGTCACGTTTACAAGAATCGTATACGTCAAAATCTAAGAAAATTATAGATGTGTTGTCTTTCGTACGCTGTGATCTAGCCTCACCCAACAACGCCTCGGCAATCCTTTCTGTTGAACTATGTTCAGAACTCGCAGCATTTCTCTCTCTTTCCTGCAGAAAAGAAAAAAACTCATGTTACAAGTGACTTGATAAGAACTAATCGCTTTTGGTTTTGGATGAATGTGTAACCTGATGGACAATTTGCATGGCCTTCTTCGTGTTAACCACGTCCCAAAACCCGTCACTGCATTCAATTCAAAACCATTTTAACTTCAGACAAGTACAACACGAACCAGTTTCATACCCTAAAGCCTAAACCCAATGTTCATATTCAATACTAAAAACCTTTAACAAACTGAATCATTCTTCACAAGTAGAACCAAGCAGGCTCCCCTTGGCTTGAAATTTAAACGAGCAAGCTCGTTTGTTACAAGTAGGGGTGAGCATACGAAAACCGAAAACCAAACTGAAATTAACTGAAACCGACTTAACCGATAGGTTACGGTTAAGATATGGCCGAAACCGAATCATTCGGTTATGGTTTTGGTTTGCCCTTCTTCCATAACCCAAATAACCGAAACTGAACCGATAGTTATATAGTTATGTGTTTTTCATGTATATCCATGTATTTGAAACATATTTTCATGTAATTCACGTATTTTGCATGTATTTGAACCACATTTTCATGTATTTCCTGGGTATTTCATGTATTTTTCATGTGATCTCATGGATTTGTGTGCTTGAAAATGGTTCAAAACACTTGACCAACTATTTTAAGTTTATCATTTACAAAAGTTTTGTTTTTGGTAATTAACCGAACATAACCGAAACCGAACCGATAACCGAAATATTAACCGAATTAACCAAACCGACTTAACCGATCGGTTTCGGTTATAGTTTTTGCTAAAACCGAAATTCGGTTATCGGTTCCAGTTATTTGTAATAAACCAGACATTTGCTCACCCCTAGTTACATGTTGATTTCAAGCAAGCTATAAAGCATAAAATATTAACTTTACCTGGCCATTATAGCAAAATCACGGCTTTCTGAATTCATGTACACGACCTGACTTATGTAAGGTTCAGAACTAAATCGCGCATCTTGCTGCTTAAGAAACTTGTCTCCCAGCATTCGTCCAAGGTTTAACCCTGAACGTGTATCCAAACTTGCTTATTGAATAAAGAAAGTAATAAGTAGTTAAAGATGCGTAATTATTTATAACAAACCCTCGATTACCGCATAGTCGTGTTTCCCCGTCCTTGAGTGGTTCTCCAGCTGCTGCCATCCGCAGTCTTTCAGTGTGACTGGATATGCGATGGTCTTCCGACATCTTAACGAGTTGCCCTTCGATACTGCACAGTAATACCAAGGCTCAATGTTAACAAAACACAACAAATCATTAACAATGAAAATGTATGAGCACAAGATATACTTTGCAATACAGCTTGAATCTCCAACATTTGCACATTGAGCAAAGTAATTGTCATGACCATCAGCCCATATTAGAAGCACTGTTGCAGTACAACCCTGAAAACAGTTCGATTAGTAACTTAAATCATCATAAGGGTTAACGACATTGCCCGTTTGCCCTTTTATCAAATAAAGATCAAAGTGGAGCTTTATGTTAAATGCATTGTTGTCAATAGCTGCTATAGCGACCGCTATAGCGCGCTATGTAGCGAGGCGACCAAGTGTCGCTATCTGGGTCATAGCAACCAATAGCGTGCATAGCGACAGTTAGGTTTTTTTTATGTAAATAGCAATTAGATAAAGCTAAGCTGGATTTACAGGTTTTTGTTAAATATACATGTAAAATGGCATATATACCAAGGTATTTTGATATAATATACATATAAAATTTTCAAAATTCTTTTTCTAGTGTATCGCTATTTATAAAATAGCGGTCACTATGTGTCGCTATTCGCTATGTAGCATATAGGTCCCTTGTCGCTATTTGTCGCTATTCGCTAAATGTTAATCAACTTCACAATGAAATATTACAACTTTTAGCATAAAAACTGAACTTCTACAGTTTTACTAAATACATAAAAATATAACAAAATACATAGGATAAATTATAATCAATAAGTGATCCACATATTTGAAGACGAGATAATTTGAATAATTATACATACTATAAAATATAAATATGCTATTTTGTCCCATCAACCAACTTTGGCCCCTCAACTTTGGCATTAACTAACTTTAACCCCTCAACTTTAATAATGACATGTTTAGCCCCTTAACTAAAACAACATTAGCCAATCAACTTTAATAATAAACAACTTTAACCCCTCAACTTTAGTAATGACATGTTTAACCGCTCAATTTTAATAATGACATGTTTAGCCCCTTAACTACATCAAACAACGTCAGCCCCTCAACTTTAATAATAAACAACTTTAGCCCCTCAACTTTAATAATGACATGTTTAGCCGCTTGACTAAAACATCATACAACTTTAACTCTCGTGATTTGCTTATTTTCATCTAAGTTTCGAACCCACTGCGGAGCGCGGGTGGTAACCCACTAGTTTATAATCAATATGCGATCCTAATATTTAAAGATATTAAGATAGAACATATTTGAACTTATACAGAAGTGAAGGGAGGGGAAAACCTCATATAAGTGGTCCAAATGCGCTTCTGTTTGAGAGAACGCTTCTCGAAGAACATCTGAAGCATCACACCGTGAAAAAACCTTCTCTCTTCTAAGCGTATCTGATAAGATTCTAGTAACCATCTCAGGCATTAATCTGCAGAAAAAAAAATACAAAAAATATAAATAAATAAGCCTCCGCAAATCACAACGCAGATCAAATGGGCACATGAAAAAAAAAGTTAGCTAATAGGGTAATTCGGTTTCACTTAATTCGGTTGTTGCTCACATTTCGGTTCGGTTTACTCAATTATCGGCCCAAATTTTGGGTTTCGGGCCTTTCGGCCCAACAAACATCATCTCTTTAGTTTGTGTGCACATATTTCGCTTAGACCTATGTCTAATAAACATCAATTTACGCCTTAAGTCAGACACATGTCACACATCTTATTTACTAAATAAACTACTTATTGCTAAAACAATAAAAATATATTAAAAAATTAACGGAATACAAACTTGCTGGCAGATGAGGCAGCAGCCACTCCGCCATGCCCGTCACATATGCCAAACAGTCCAAACTGCAAATGAAACATTGTATATATTACTAGCTTTTTGAATAACGAGCATAAGTTTGAAGTAATGAATTGGAGAATTAGGGTACCTGATCAGCCCCCGACAAAGGCCAATGGCAATAGCATACATCTTCCATTGGTAGTTTCTTACCACCTCTACGCGCACACATTGGATCTGACACTACTCCAATTCCAAATGGAAGCTTATTAATTTGAACCTGCAAATTGATCCAAAACGTACTGATTTTTAAAATAAATGTGAGAGTAAGCTTTGAATGAACTTAGGTAAGGGAAGTATTTTCACATGATAAAGGTATATAGTACGGGTTTAGGATGAGCAAATGGTACCCGGTACCGGTACCGAATTTACCGAACCGGATACATTTTCGGTACCGATTTGGTACCGACTTTTGACATTTTCGGTACCGGTATTTACCGGTTTTTACCCTCAAATACCAGTACCGTACCGGTACCGAACCGTACCGTACCGTACCGGTATCGAACTGTACCGTACCCGGGTATATTCGGTACCGGTACCAGTACCTACTTTTGGGGATTTTCGGTACCGGTACTTTCGGTTCCGGTACCGAGCTCTTCCCTAGACTACGGGTTACTTTCATTCTCCCTGTTACGCTATTAAAATAATAAAAATAATAAATCTATAAAAAAATCCATGTGGTTAGAATTGCAAACGAACTAAATTTTCAGCGAACAGTTCGTGAACCATTAGGGGGGGCAGTTTGTTTGTGTTTGTTCATTTAATTTAATAAATGAACAAACGCGAACAAGAAATTTCGTTCATTTAGTTAAATGAACAGACATGAACAGAGGCCGTGTTCGTTCATTTATGTTCGTCAACGTACGTTAACATGTTCCTTTATGCTCGTTTGTGTTTGATAGTCTATTAGTGTTTTTAACTTTTATATTTTATTTAAATACTTAAAAATTTCCGATAAATAAAATATTTAATAAGTATCTACTGTATTATATATTATGTTCATGAACACTTGTTTGTGTTCGTTTGTTTTCATTTGTGTTCATGAACGTTTGTTTGCATTCGTTACCTAAAATTAACAAGCGAACACGTTCATAATCTCGTTCGGAAAGTGTTCATGAACAGCTTGTGAACACATATATTTTCTTAACAAACAAACACTTCGGTTCGTTTGCAGCCCTACATGTGTAATGATGTGAATGTGTATACATAATAATGAATAAGCATAAAAGTAAAACTTGGCATGTTGACTCACGGATATCTTTGAAGTTGTGCCAAGAGTGATTACGTCTCCGCTACTCAGCTCCACCGGATCACCCCAGTTTCTACTACCGGTTTGAGGATGGTGAACTGCGCGTGAATTCAAGAGAGTTCCGTTCAAGCTACCCATGTCAACCAGCTCCCATTTCAACTTCTGAAATAAATATGCATGATAAAATTAGTGATTCAATCTCGACACCCAGGCCTGTAAAACGAACTGAACGTTCATGTACTTGTTCGGCGGGAAGTTCGTTTATTAATAAACGAACGAACATGAACACATTTTTTGTTCGTGATCATCCGTTTATGTTTGTTTATTTACATTTGTTTATGTTCGTTTCAATTTATATACATAAGTAGTTATAATTATTTATAAAATATTAAACATAAAAGAAACTTTCTAACTACTTATACTTCATCATCATCATCATCATCATACTCAGTAAATCCCACCAATAGCAAAGCTAAGGTAGGGTCTGAGGAGGGTAAGATGTAGACAGCCTTACCTCTACCCCATAGGAATAGAGAGGCTATTTTCAGTGAGACCCCCGACTCCATAGTAGTTTTGCATCAAGCCTTAGACACAAGGTGCATAACTCTCGGCAAAAAGGCCGATTAGTGCATGTACACCCTTGTCTTTCGGCTATCAACGCCACTACATGATGCATGATTAACCGTTCCCCGCTTTTACCGTTATTTTCATGATATTAGTAAAATAAGGTTAAAATTAGTGCAATTCCACCCCCCCCCCCCAGGGCCCACACATATATACATTATGCGTGCACACCGCAAGCGGGGCGTTAACTACTTATACTTATAATTATATAAATATTAAACATAAAAGAAACCTTCTAACTACTTATACAAATATATAATTGGTAATTAGACTTTCCAGTAATAAAAATGGGTTTTCCAATGGAATTGTATTAATCATAGTTGTTAAAAGCCATCGCCTCTTGCGCCTAGGCCCAATTTCCCAGCGAGGCGAGCCAATTGCGCCTTAAGTCGAGGCAATTGCGCTTTAATTCTCCATGTGATGGTTCATGCGCAGATTCCGGCCAAATTCTCTAAATTCCAGCAAGATTACAGCTAGATTTCTACTTTTATCTAATGAAATGAAACTACTTTTCTACACTAATAAACTAGCATTTTATAACTTTTGGTACTAAATAGACGATACTAAATGTTTATAAAAATAGTATTAATTTTCTGTTATACAAAAATATTTTAATTTTTTTATTGTGCGCTTTTTTTTTCTCAGGCCCACGCTTTATTTGCGCCTTGCGCCTAGGCCCCAAGCGAGGCCTATGCGCCTTGGGTGCGCCTAACGCCTTTAATAACTATGGTATTAATCACTAATTTACATAAATATCACTTTATGTTTGTTTATATTTAGTCAATTATGTTCATTTATGTTTCTTCAATTATGTTCATTTGTGTTGTTTATTGTTTGGTAAATGTTTGGTAAATTATGTTCGTTGAAGTTTGTTTGTTTATGTTCGTTTACGTTCGTTGAAGTTTGGTAAATGTTTGGTAAACAAATGAACATAAACGAACACGAACATGCTCATTTTCTTAATAAACGAACATGAACAAATAAATGTGTCCGATTATATGTTCGGTTAAAGTTAAATGAACAAACACGAACACGCCTTTGTTCATGTACGCCTTTGTTCATGTTCGTTCAGTTCATTTACGGGCCTATGACAACACCAGATAAAGGAAGCAAGTATAATAGGCTCTTACATTCAGGTTCCAGTTAATCATGCTATGCTTTCCCGATACTTCAGAATCTACAACTAATACATCACTTGGTGAAACTCTTCCGAGAGTCAACGGGAGCTTAGACCTGTCTGTTGATTGTACAAAGTAATGTGCACCGCACGACGGACCAGATATAACCTCCAAATTAAGGATGCTTCCTGCACTTCTAACAGAAATACTTGATGACACGTCTCGCAAATTCAACCAACAAGAGACAGAATCATGGAACAAGTGGCTTAAAAACTAATCTCACAAGCATAGAAAGAAGAAATTACTTTGATATGCAGAAGACCTAGATACTGACTGACTGGAACTACCATTATTATTCGATCTGTAACTCGTATCATCCTTTGCATCGTATTTTAGTTCTCCGGAAGGACGCTTTAAAGTTTGACCAATCACAACACCCTCAGAATGGTCAGACATATCAAACATAAGGGTGTCACCTGGAAAGAGTGTATGAAGAATGAAGATCGATTCTGTTTACTGTCAAAAACTTTACTCATGACAAAATAAAATGAACCATGCTATACCATGTGACAATTGCGAAGGAGTGGGTGGAAGCCTGTGTTTATGAGTGGGGCCATGGGTTCGCGGTGAACTGAGATGCAGCCCATCAGTTTGATGACATGAATCTTCAGAAGCGGAATTGCTAGAATGCTCAGTGATGTTGCTCTCTAAATCTTGAGAAACGAGAGGCTGTTGTACGTCTTCGTCAACCTAAACAGGATATCAGACTGTGTGTAAGCAGCAAGATATACAACAATGCAAACGTAGCAGACATATATTTCATGAAATTGTTCAAAAGAATCACAATTTAAGCAGCCTGTTGGCAGGGTTATACAATTTTCTTTTTTCTTATTTCCCTTAAAGCAAATCATGGACAAGAAAATATAAACAAACACCAACAAGATGTAAAAAAAATTCAAATCAGCATGCCTTTCAGATTACGATACGCTAAATTCACTAATAAACGCCGTAGCTCTATGCAACAATAGGCTAAAATAAATGATGTCATGACCTTAGCATGGATTATTATAATTATTTAAATATCACGTCTATACCACAACATTTACAGTAAAGACATTATATATACCCATAACGAACCACTGTAGAAACAGAATATATTCAACATTCCATACTGGATTGATGAGTAAGTGAGGCTATGAAATCATATTTTAGGTCTAAACATTCGAGTAAAACTTGTTGATAGAGATACATCATTAAATCAACTTGCTACTTAAATTACCCACAACATATATTTCCTTGTTCATCTACTCTAACGGTGGTACTCTCTTGTACATGTTGGTTTAAGATGACGACATTATTGTTACCATTAATAATCAGAAAACTATGAATCACGTTGAATTACGTTTGGGTGTTGCTTTTGAGATCTCAGAGTCACAGACTAAGTAGGCAGTTCTTTTCAAATGGCACCCTACCTCGCCCTGATATCACTTCACAGTTAACAAAGTGTACTAGTTTATGCATTTTCCATAAGATAAGCATTGGTTTGCTGTCCTACCATAGTGTATTGATTCGCCATGCCTCTAGACTCAATCCTCATTCAAACCTCTAACGATGCCTATTGATAAAAAGAAAAGCAGAACAAAATTCAAAAGGCAGTCTTAGATTTAAACGGGGTTCACATGGGGGTGCTAATCTTACTTCATGCACAACCCGTAAACAACAAAATTTTTATAGATCCTCTAATGAATCAGAGTGCAAAGCACGTGTAAATGCAGTTGCTCAACTTGATTAGCTTCAAGCTCTTCATCATAAACTTACAAGTTTCTTTCACCAAAACAACCTCTGATATAATGATATTCTAGTGTGATGAATGATGATATTGGAGCAACTTATCTCTCCGCTAATCCAATAACTCATGCTAGTAAAAAACATGTTAGAGATGATTTCCACTTCATTTGTAAAAAGCTCTCATATAAAAATATTTGAATTTCGATCAAACTCATTTCTACAAACAATAAGAGTGCAAATGTTTTCTGTAAACCGATCTCAACTCCCTACAGTTCAAATTGTGTATTAAACTAATACTGTTTCTATGTTTGTTAGATAAAGTGAGGATACCTAAGTGTAGCTTGGTAAACTATATTAACTCTATTGTATTCCTTGATCAGTCAATGAAAATCAATTATCTTTTGGTGGATCGGCATATGGTAAGAAGAAACTGACACTCATAGCCCACCACTTATTTAAGGCAACCAATTTATGCTGAATGAGGCCACACAACTTGACTTTCTAATTCAAATTAAAATTGATGATTTAGTTTAACTTCATTCCTCACATAAAAAACACAACTACAAAAATAAATAAACAAACATATGTATAGTGCAATATTAATTCAATCTTAGTTGCATGTAAAGTAGTGCTAGACTACTAGTGTACTTCAGATGGTTCCACTAAAATGAACAAAGTTACAGGACCTATGAAGGTATTGCTCAAAATAATAAAGAGAGTTGCTTCCTTAAACTCCCCAAAAAAGAATCACGATCCAGCTTGTTCTATCCTTCTTTCTTATTTCCTATACCGTTCAAAAGTGCAGATCATGCTACTTGCTAATAGCAAAGTGTGAGATATGTTCGATTAAACCAACCAGGTGCCTTTTCTTGTATGCATCATTATGTGAAGTTGATACTTAAGTTTACAAGGTTATTATGTGCATCAGTGTTGTTAACATTGACATTAAGGTCTGATTAGAGTTTTTATCAAATGAATACATACAAAACGTATCGAAAACCGACCAAATCAATAACAGCATCAACATTCCCAGTCTCTTCTACTAAACCTTGTTCATAAATGTGCATACTTGATCGATACAAAACAACCTCACATCGTTCATTTAATCATGTATTCAATAACACACGATTACAAGAATTTAAATTCTAACAAACATCACCGCAACAAGATCAGATCGCAAGTTGAGATTCATTTGAAAAAAAAAATAAAAGAAGAACAAAAACCCTAAAAAGAAAAATCATACAATAAGAAATGATGCAATTGATCAACGATGAAATGAGAAACATACATCGGAGGATGCGGTGGCCTTGATGGTCTGCGAACGGAGATTACGAGAGAAAAATCGCCATGGTTTACAGGCGATGAAAATGATGAGGAGGAGGATGAGGAGGAGCGTGGAGAGGAGGAGGAGGAGGTAGGGTAGTAGAGCGGCGTGTGTGGTGGCAATGCCATGAACCACCGCCATGATCGGCTGCATCGCCATCGTTAGGGTTGAGATGTATCTATAGGTCTATCTGTCTGTGTCCGAGCCCTCACCCTGGGCGCAGGTGTCTCGATGAGTATCGTGAACCACGATTTGAGATGATTCCACTGAAATGAGGGATAGGTTTTGACTAATTGGTGTGGTTGTATGGTTAGGTGGATTCGAACACCAAACTCTTTTAGTCTATCGTGTTTGGAGTTATTGTTCGATACAGGGTGAGCAAATTAACCACCATAATCAATAATCAAACCATAACTGACATAACTAAACTGCTATTAACCAATAACCAACATAACTGATGGCAACATAACTGATGGTTATGATTATGAAACTTTGATTAACCGACCAATTGGTTATGGTTATGGTTATGAAGCTTTGGTTAACCGAAATAACCGAATCGAATTTGTAATGTTAACTCTATATAATGGATTTATGTTTTACGGTAACCATATAGAGGTTTTTTTACTAAGATAAACGTATGTTAGTAACAAAAATGATCTTGATATACATGACTACAAGCCCCTTATTTTGATGAAGAGCTTAGGTGTTATGATCGTAATTTTTTTTTTTTTGTTAAGAATTGCCTTACTAAAAAGAATCACACATCCGTACTTTAACCAAAAAGTGTAGTCTTGGTTATCTTGTAAAAGAGTGCTCAAGCTTTGTCCATACTGTGAACACCCCTATTTATTTCAAACCTTGTTCGAAATTTACGACGGATAACAAAGGTATACAAGTTATATATCGTGTAAACATGACCTAAAATAAAGTGGTTAGTAGCAGAACCGGCCTACACCCTGTGTGGGCGGGGCCACCGAACAATGGTAAGCGTTATGTATTAATAGGTGGATGTTGGTTCGATTCTCATCTCATGCTTCTTCATTGTCTTTTAACTCAACTTTTAGTTATAAGGTTTTTAGACCCAAACTTCTCTTATTAGGGTTTCACTTTTCAGTTTTCACCGAAGTTTACAGATTTCTTTATCATTGTTCACATCTTTTGCCTTTGCGTTTTGAATTAAAAAACTACAGACTTTTCAATCATTGCTCGCATCTCTCACCCCTGCGTTTTGAATTCAAAAACTTTCTAGGGAGTTTATTTAATTACGGTGTGCAACATTGGAAGTTTAAAGCAGTTGATTCATCTGTGATAGTGTGTTTTAATGTGAGAACCTAGAGAGAGAAACATACCAAAACAAACCTATGATAGGTCGCCTAACCTCTCTAAATAGGATTTGTTATGAACAACTAACCACATGTAATATGCGAAAACTACTACACATTCATACTGAGTAGATTATCAATCAGAAAGAGTAGAAACATATGATTTTAACCAAAATTGCACTTGTATAAACACACAGAGAAAACACGGAGTTTTCTCAGATCTACAAATGCCTGATAAGTTCTATTGAATACAAGTTACAAACCATACTTATACTTGGTACTATGGAACTAACACATGTTATGTAGTACCCATCTTAATAATACGGAACCAAAATAACAAAACAAAGATTGTTCCGAATTACTTAGAGTAATTCAGAACTTACACTAATACGGAATACATGTAATACAAACATTGATTAACAAAAGTTACACTAAGACCCTTTATCTTCTCAGGTTTGTCACATCCAGCACTTCATCACTTTTAGTGCACTTACAGACTCTCCCTTGATGAATGCTCGGATCTTCAAAAACTTTTGTTGGCTTGTTTTCATTCACGAGATGAGAAAGCACTTCCAGCACATACTCCATGTTTAACACAAAACTGAACAAATTTGATATAGTGCACAACTAACGTTCGTGTATCATGTGTGTACTTTAAAGAATGTCTTTTTAGCTTCTTCAGATCTTCCATCTTCATATTCACCAGCCACATAGGATCCAGAATATGAACTATTTCATCCAAGACATTTTTACACATGATCACCCCTTCACCTATTTTCCCGTCTATATACCAACTGTTAATACCTTTCAAGATATTCAAGTCGAACTCCCTCATCGGTATTTTTCTCAAACACCTAGCCAGTTTATACACCATCATATTAATTCTTTTGCCGGTCACCGAATCTTTGCTTCTAACACGTCTCCAAACAGCAGACTTAAACATCTTCCATTTACTATCACGACTTCCAGCTTTCAAGATATTAATCAAACGTTTAACATTTGCGTTAGACGTTCTGTGGTTGAGATCAATTTGAACTAAGTGATACAGATTTCTCGCAGGCAAGCTTCTCAAATACTTTGTACGACACTTGAAGAATTAAATTCCATTTGTTCTTTGTTGATGTTAGAAACTGTGTGTAGCTGAAGTTATCCAAAGACCAAAAGACTGCACGACGTTTGAAGACAAAGTTACACGATGAAGCTATTGTCAATGAGGAGTCTATTGGTGCATATTTTGTGACAACAGCTTAATAGTTTAAGTTTTTAGTCTTTGGATATTTTGTATTGGGCTTAGCATTATTGGTTAGAGAGTTAATTATTGTAATGGACTTAGAGAATGGCCTAGCCCAGTTAGAAGCCCAGTTCACAAACATGTGGTATATAAACATGTTTTATGATTAGGGTTTGTAACAAGAACTATAGAAAGCTTTAGAGAATTCTAGAGAGAAACAAATTAGTGTGATAAGCAAGATCACAGAGATAGGCTGTGAGGTTGTGTGAGTCTTGAGTTGATTGTAAAACTGCAAGTTTAGATAATCAATAGAAGATTGTTTAATTATAATTTTGTTTCTACTATTTTTTGTAACAATCTGATCTAGAGAATTCCGCACTCTATGTTAGATAGAAAATTCTGTGAAAGATTCATAGGATTGAGGGACCTACAATTGGTATCAGAGCATTAGGCTCTTGATTGGCTCGGTTCAGAATTGTTTGTTGGGTTTTGGAGAGTTGTTGAAGGCTAGTTCGAAATTTTGGAGGTTGTTCTTGGGTTTTGATACGGGAGTATATTCTGAGGTTGGACACGCGAATAAGTTAAGTTCTTAAAACACTAAATCTCATATCTCGAAACAATTGAAGTTTGTGTGAAAATTTATGTGGATCGGTATGCTCACAATCTAAGTGACTCGTTTAGGACTTAAAGTCTTTAAAGGTCAACGATGCTAGTGATTTGTCATAAACTGATATGATCCTCTGACGCGGACTCAAACAAAAATATTGTCTGTAAATATTTCTTTACTGCTTTATGTTAAAGAAAATTTACAAAAAGATTTTTGGAGTGTTTTAGCATAAACTTTGTGAAAGAATAAAAGATTTTGTTTCTACTTTATGTTCGACAACCGATGTTTGAAAGTTGAGTTTCAAAATCTTAATATGTTGAACATGTCTCTAAAAAATAAACAAGTTCATTAATTTGAAAATTGAGGTTTTATCTGAAAAATTCAAAAATAGTTTGTGAAATCTCCAAGGTCATTAATTTGGACTTGGATGATTAATCTGTGAGGATTTTGTATTCTTTCCCGGTCAGATATCTAGTTATTTGATAGGGGGAGAGAGCCAGGTTATCTGTCCTGAATAACCAAAGATCTTTAACTGTTAAATATTCGTGTTTAGAGCCAGGTTCTCGATTGTAACACCCCGTGTTACGGAAGTCAAAGTCAAAGTCAAGATTGAAGTCAAAGGAAGAAAAGATTGCTAATTGCGATCTGTCACTCCTTGCTCAACTCCTGCTTTGACTTCTTTGGCTTGTAGATAATCTATTTATTTTATCGCATTAGTTGTATTATGTGGAGTACTTGTTAATGATCGAGGTTTAATCGTTATTTATCGCATGTTTTATCGCTTTATCGCTTATCGCATCGCAATCGCATGCGCAACTCGACTTATGCGTTCTGGATATTGTTTTACGTGTGTGTGTTATTTATGTGTTACTTGTGCATGTCTAATTATGTTTATGTTTGTGGTGATTAATCGAAACGCAATTGCAACTCTATCGCAATCGAATTATAAACGCTAAACGCCAGTTATTTATGATGATTGTATGTTAGATATAGTATTTGTGTGTTTATTAATAATCTATCGCATCGCTCGCTCGAAACGCATCGCAACGCTCAACACGCGAATCAAAACGACAAAAACTCAGCACGCCGGACACCAGGATCGAGTGGCCAACCGATCGAGTGGCCATCCGATCGGATTGCCATCCGATCGGTGGCCAATCTGACCCTGCGCACTTTCCTCTTTTGGAAACCCTATAAATACCTTCCTGTCACATCATTTGTGATGTGACAGCCCCTCCACTCGACCAGCTCGCTCAAGCACTCATTTCTCGCGATTCTTGTAAGTTTTCAACATAAATATTGTACTTCTATGATCTACACGCATTTCTTCATCTTTTTCTCTTTTGAATCTCAACTTTTAACTGTGAAATCAGTGGTTTAGAGGTGTTCTAGGGTGATGTCATCATGGGGTTCTTATGAACTTCAAGTCTTGACATCATTCCACCAAGAGCAACTCAGATCTGAAGGATTCCCACATGATTAAACAATGTTTTCGCATAGATCTACACATATTAATGGTTAAAAGGATTGAAAGATGGTTTTCTAACTTTCTTTCAACTCTTTTACACTCAAAGCACTCAAAACCGATAGAATCGGAGCTCGTTCTGATATTCTACTCCTTCTTAGGGATGTGTCGGTTCAAGATCTGATTTCTATTAAAGAGACTACCGATTTTGGGTTAAACATTAACAACCGTCTCGAACAGTTGACTTATCGGACTAGGGTGATTCCTGTTCGATCGGGTCACTTGGGTCTTGATGGGGTTTCTGTTGTTTAGCACGTTATCACACCGTCTCGATCAAAACTACAAAACCTTCAAAATAAACAAGTGTCAAGACGATCAGGCCGTTTGGGACTGATTGCTGTCTGATCGGATTGCCATCCGATCGAACAACCATCCGATCGGGGTGCACTTGGTCTCAACACTTAAACAATTTTCAACATGTTCAATACATTGTCAGTTCCAACGGATTGCCATCCGATCGGATTGCTATCCGATCGAGTAACAATCCTGCTGTGAACTTGTTCTCACTAAATGTCCTACCAATCGGATCGCTATCTGATCGAACGACCGTTCGATGGATCGACCTGAAGGGTAGAGATACTTCTCTGATTTCAAAATGCTACAACGAAAACTTCAAAGCCATCATACACAAATACATCCTTACCAAACGATGCCAATCCAATTGAATGGCCATCCGATCGGGTGACCATCCGAACGGATTGACATCCGGTCGACTGGTCATCCGATCGGATTGCCATCTGATCGGATTACCATCCGATACTTGATACTTTGCACCATTTTACGCGTCGCTTATCGTTTATGCTATCGTTAACTGTTCAGGCTAATCTCTCAGCGCTCCCTTCAATCCAAGAGAGTGTTTATTTACTTAAACACAATCTGTGAGTATACTCGAACCCTTTTTGCTTTACGCACTTTTGGGGTGTTACATACGTACTTATTCTAAATCACAATCTACACACAACGCAAACACTATTTATACGCTGACCGTTATTGCATGCTACGTGTTATTCGATGAATGCTTGTATGTTATGTTAACACAGTGATTGTTGTCTGACACCTTAGCAACGATAGTACTATAGTTTGGACTCAGCACCTGTCGCGGACAGGGGTTGTTAAGGGCTTTACTTCATGTATCCCAGTGGGGATATGTGTTGCGCATTCTACAACTCACAGTCACGTCTGTGCATATTTCTCTGTCGATAACCTACTTGCCTTCACTTTGTACATGTTACATGCTGGTTATGCGTAAACTATTTTGAACTCTATTATTATTATCAAACTTGTATGCTCACCTTTACACTATGTGTATTGACCGTATTTTAACGTATGTGACAGGTGTCTGAATGCTAGGATGTTGCTTGTTATTTGCTGGAATCAAGCTAGGATGGAGTCTAGAAACGAACCTAATAAAAATCTGAGTTGTCGAAACAGTTTGCTTGTTTTTTAGACAATTATCTGTAATAACTATTTTTACTTTATCTGTTAGTAGTATTGGATATTAACATTAAGGATTTGGTAATTTAATAGTTGTTGTGGAATCTCTTGAACAATCTGTTTCGCTCAGTGCCATGCCCCGGTGTTTCCGCCATCGGTTGGGGTGTGACAAATTGGTATCAGAGCCATAACTATAGGGAATTAGGCAAGACTCGACCTAGTCCCGGTCGAAGTCTTAGAAATGACCTAGTCTATAGTATAAGTACCAACAGACCGCTTTGTGCGAACCCGTTAGGGGTTACGTACGAGCCTATTGCTATTTCTCGATCGACTCGCGCTTACACTATACCATCACACAACCTTTCCTAAGGTAGTCGCACTGCACTATTTACGAAAATGAACCAGTGATCGGATCGAGATTAGGTGTCAAAACCGCAAACTCTCGATTAAATCGCTTGTTCGACTCGTATTTTTACTATAAACACGAGAATTTGCGTTGAATCAGGAGTGAAATCCGTACTTCGACGCAGATTCTTCTCTCCATCTCGTGATTTCATCGCACAAACAGGAATGAAGTCCCTAAGTTAGGGGTGAAACCCAAACCTTGATGACTCGTTCTGTTCTTTAATTTAGTTTTACAAAACTCTCACCAAAGTCTCGATGGATTCCAACGACTCGAGTTGCGTATATAGCCAAAAGGATGCGTGCCATTCACCGTGTACTGCTGATAAAGCACAGTCCATTATGCCAGAACGTGTACTCGAAGTCATTGGGAATAGTCGAACCACTTTGGGTAGTCAATGTCTATCGAGCCTTAGACAATCTATTTTCGATTTCAAGCTCGCGATCACTGATTTTATGTGTTTCGATTCTGAGCCCGCAACTGCTAACTCTGATATTTGTCGTTTTATGTGGAATTTTATGTGTTTTATGTGGTTTTTGTTGGTGCATGTTTGTGACAACAGCTTAGATTTGGTCTTTGGATATCTTGTAATTAGTTAAACGATAAACAGTTAGCGGGTTTAGCTTTGTAATAGTTAGTTGTTATGTTTGGGCTAACTAAACCCATTTGGGTCAAGGGGGAACGAATTGGGCTTTGCCCATGTAGGAAACCCTAGCCCAAATAGTAAACCTTGTGTTATATAAACAAGGTTAGGCTTTAGGGTTTAGGTTGATCAGTTAATCAGTTAATCAGCCAAAACAGTTGTTAGAGAGCAATTTCGTGAGAACATTAGGGTTTGGACGAAATTAGGGTTTGGTTAGGGATCTTGGATTGATTGTAATCAGATTGATAGATAATCAATAAAGATCCGGTTTGAAAGTGAATTGCAGTTTCTGTTTCTACACTTTTCTGCTAATTCTGATCAAGAGGATTCCGCACTCTTGATTGGAAAGACGATTCTGTGACGATCTATAAGACTCAAGGGGACCTACAATTGGTATCAGAGCGTTAGGCTCTTGATTGCTCGGTTCAGAATTGTTTGCTGCAGAAACAAGGAAGAATTTTCGAAAATTTGAAACCTGAAAAATTAGGGTTTTGAGATGTTCGAAATTTTTGTGTGTTTTGATTCTGATTTTTGATTTTTGTTAGCTGTTTTGATCTTCTGGTTTGTTTGTTTGGTGGTTTGCAGGTTTTTTCTGGAAAGATTTGGCTGATTCTGGAAAAGTTTGTGGCTGATAGACTTGAAGATTCGAAGACTGTTCTTCGTGTTCTTGAGTTTATTCAATCTGTTCTTGATAAATTTTTGAAATTTTTTGCTGATTTGCTGCTTTAATTTTGCAGGAAGTTGTTAGAGAATCAGAAAAATCTTCAAATTTTCGAACAGATCAAGTTTCCAGATTTATCCGGCGAATTTGACCAATTTTGCTGACTGACCAGCGAATTTAAAAGTTCCAGCAAAGTTACCGGCGAAGCTAAATCCAAAGGCGACTTTGGTGACCGTGTAAATTTTCCACAGCGAAATTAACACGGTTTCTCGGCGAATTTACTGGTCGTCGTAATAGCGAAATTGACCAGCGAATTTGACAATTTTGGAGCGAAGTTGTCAGCGAATTTGACCTGCGAACTTGACCTGATTTTCCAGCGAAATTGAACTTGGACTGACCAGCGAACTTGACCTGATTTTCCAGCGAAATTGAACTTGGACTGACCAAGCGAAATTAACTTAAAACCAGCGAAATTAAGAGAGAACCAAGTGGTGGAATTTCAGTTGGCAAGCGTCGGAAATTTTTCGGTGTTTTGCAAATAGAAATTGATCCGTAACTCGTTAGACAGAACCGTTTGCACCGTTGAACTCGTGTGATTTTTAGGACAAAAAAAAAAAAAAAAAAAAAAAAGAGTCTGGAAAATCCCGAATTCGGTTTTTGACATTATATATCATTGGATTCGTCTTTTCGAGACGATTCTAACGGTGTAATTTGATAACCACTGTTTTCGGAAAAATTTTGTACGGTTTTCTCAGTCTGTTAACGTTAAAATGTCGAACATGTCTAGTTTGAACGAGTTGTTGAGAATGGAGCATGAGGTTGGTACTACCAACAAACCACCTAAGATGATGAAGGTGGAGAACTATTTGACATGGAAGGATCGTTTTCAGTCCTTCATTGAATATCAGGATACGCGCATGTGGATATGCATCGAAGATGGATACGTGAATCCAACACACGACTTTGAGGGCAGACCACGTCGAACAGAATATGTGAACATGCAAGACAATGATAAAAAGATGTATGAGGCTGAAAAGAGAGCCTTGGCTGCAATCAAAATGTCGTTGCCTGATAGCATCAAACATACCTTCAAAAAGTACACTAACTCAAAGGATATGTGGGATGCTTTGGAGAAAAGATACGCTGGTAATGCTGATGTCAAGAAGAACAAGATTGATCTACTGAAGAAGCAGTTTGCTGTTTTCAAGTACATGAAGCATGAGTCACTTGAAGACGTCATCACTCGTTACTACCATCTGATGTCAGAAATGGACAATTATGAGATCGATTGCTATTCTGATGTAGAGAAGAATGACAAGCTGCTAGATGCTTTGCCTACTAAGTGGGATATCTACACTTTAATGATCAAGGGTGAAGCAGATTATGAAACAAAAGAGCTTGAAGAGGTTGTAGGAAAGTTGAGAGCTTATGAGCTCAGCATGAAGAAGAAAGATACTGGATATGATCAGGTTCAAGATCCGGCAGTGTACAATGGGCTTACATCTTCTTCATCTCACAACGCTTCTAGCGACTCTGCTACTGCGTTTTTATCATGTGAGAATGAGCAGGTTATGGTGAATCAGGATGGTGATGTGTGTTTTGTTGCTGCTTCAGGAGGATCATCAGGAGTTAAGAAATCGTCAGCTTCTAAGCAGAGTACTACTGCTAAGTCAATGCCAATGAGTGTGAAGTCTGCTGAAGAGCATCTGGCTCTACTTGCTTCGTTTGTTGCTTCCTATGAAAACTATATTCAGGGAAAGATTTCTGATCCTGCTACTTTAGATGAAGACTATGATCAGATTGACCCTGATGATCTTGAAGAGATGGATTTGCAATGGCAAATGGCCATGATTTCTAGGCGTGTGAAGAGGTTTATGAATAGAACTGGGAGGAAATTTGTTGGAAGGAGCGTTGGTTTCGACAAGACCAAAGTGAGGTGCTTTAATTGTCAAAGTTATGGGCACTTTGCTAGGGAATGTCAGAAACAAAAGCAAGATAATTCGAGCCAGAGTTCAAACAACAGAAATGCATCAAACAACTCTAGCTCAAAGGCGTTGATTTCTACGGCAAGAGAGGGTTCATATGATTGGAGCATTCACTTAGAAAATGATGGAGATGTCTCTCAAGCATTCATGGCAGAGATTACTCCAATCGATGATGGTGAAGCTAAAGTAGATGATGCTGAAGTGAAAGAGGTTGCTGATGTGAAGATGGATGCTGATGTAAAGGTGGATGCTGAGGTGAAGGTAGAGAATAGAGCTGAAGAAAAGAAAGTTGATCAGACAACAGGTGCTGAAGATGAAAAACAAAAGTCAGAATATGAAAGAGAAGCTGAGGAAAAGGATGCTAAGTATAAACAATTGGAAGCTCAGCTTGCTGCTCTAATGGCCAACCTTGACAAACAAACAGGAGAGGTAAAATCTAATTCTGTGTGTTTAAAATGTCGTGAACTGCAGGGTGAGGTTGACAGGTTGTCTGCACAAAACAAAAGTTTGGTAAGCGAAATGTCTAACATTAAAGAATCAAACTTTTTTGCTAAAAGAAACGAAACGTCATACTTGAAGAAAATAAAAGGTTATGAAAGTGAACTTGAAGCCGTAACCTGCAAATTAAATGAAAAACTTCAAGTCATTGACTTAGCTCATGACATGATGGCTGAAAAAACAAAAGAGATTTCTGATAAAAACAAAGAGTTGTCAGATGCTCAACTCAAAATTGTTGAACTTGAAAAGAAATTGGGTCAATTCAGGGATTCTGCTTTTGTTATGAAACACATGATGGGTGGGTTAAAGAAGAGTAATGACAAGACGAGTGTGGGATTCCAAGGCTTTAATGAAGTCCCACCTCCTCTTAGTCATGATTATTCATTCCTACCTGATGAAGATGAGCTAACCAAATTCATGTCAACAGCACCGAGTAGTTCCACAGCAGGTCGAGGAGAGGAGTCTGAGAGAGATGAGGCCAAGAAGGATAATAACAGCAAACCTGTTTTGAAAACGAAAACCTCACAACCTAGGAATAAAAACTCAACTTCTGTTAAAAAGATTAGTTTTGTTCAAGGAAGTGACATGAAAAACGAAACAGCTGTTATTGAAAATGAATCGAACATAGAGTTTGCTAAAAATAAAAACAAAGAAACTTCTGAAATTAAGCAAACTGAACCAAATCCTTCTGTGCCATCATCATCAAAACCTGAATCTAGTTCAAAGGCTTCAGATAAGAAGTCTTCGAAAAGGATGTCATGCTTCAAATGTCACACCAAAGGACATGTAGCTAGCTGCTGTCCTAACAAAACGAATGAAGCACAGATGAATGAGAGGAAGAGAGAGAAGTCACCAGAGAAAAATGGTGATCAGCAGGAGAGAGTGTCCAACTCTCCAAAGAAATCTGCTACTAAGCAACCAGAGCCAGTTGCTGTTGGTGAGGATAAGGCTGAAAAAGGAACTCCACAAGTTCCTCGTTTTCAAAGAAATCAACCTAGATTTCAGCCTAGATCTCCATCAGGCAGATTTGAGAGACCTAGAAGCAGTTCACCAAGAATGAACAATCAAAATACAAATAATTTCAGAAGTCAAGGTCAATATCAAAATCGATACCAAAATAATGGTAGTCGAAATTTTTATAACAATGGCTTTAGAAATTATAACTATAATGCTTCTTGGAATCAAAATCCAAATTTTAAAAGGTCAAATAGTCCAAACACACAAAGGAACCCTCAGGACCAAAGACCTAGTGGAAGTCAAAATCAATTTCCAACAGGTCTAAGATCCAAGACTCCAGTTAGGAGTAATGGATATTGGATGGACGTTCCGGTGGTTGGTGAATTTGGACGACCCAAGACCATTAAGGCTTGGGTCCCCCAATCTAACTAATTTCTTGGTTGGTGTGTGCAGGAGCTGCTAAGGAGGATTATCAACTTGTGGTATGTTGATAGTGGCTGCTCCAGGCACATGACGGGGGATGCGAGGTTGTTGACTGAATTTGAAGAATATGATGGAGGACAAGTGAATTTTGCGGGTGCAAAAGGTGGTAGAATTACAGGTCGAGGAAAGGTGACCAATGGGAAGATCACACTGGACAAAGTGAACTATGTTGAGCAGCTTAAACACAATCTTATGAGCGTGTCACAAGTCTGCGACAAGGGTCACTCGGTCCATTTTACCAAGAATGAAGCTTTAGTGCTGAAACCAGGTTTGAAGATACCGGACGATTGGATAGTGATGCGAGCGCCAAGGAGAAATGACACTTATGTCATGGACATGGGTGCAAAGGATCCAACTGCAGTGGTGGCGTGTTTACTATCAAAAGCATCTGAAGCTGAATCGATGTTGTGGCACAGACGCATGGCCCATATTCACTATCGCAAAATGAACTATCTTGTTAAAAATGAGCTAGTGAGAGGGGTTCCATTGCGGAGGTTTCAAGTGGAAGACAAATGTCTTCCATGTCAAAAGGGAAAACAACACAAGAAACCTCACAAATCAAAAACAGTAAATTCCATAGATGCCCCTTACGAATTACTTCACATGGATTTATTCGGTCCAGTGAACGTGAGGAGCATAGGTGGAAAGTACTATTGTTTAGTTGTCACTGATGATTACTCACGTTATTCATGGGTTTTCTTTTTAGGTACAAAAGATGAGACAGCAGAGATGTTGATAGATCTTTTTACAAAATTGGAAAACGTCCATGATGCAAAGATCAAGAGGATAAGGAGTGATAATGGCACGGAGTTCAAGAATCGTATTCTAGATCTCTATTGTCTTCGCAAGGGAATTGAACATCAATATTCTGCTCCTTATACGCCTCAACAGAATGGAGTTGCTGAGAGGAAAAACAGGACGTTGATTGAAGCCGCTAGGACAATGCTTTCAGATTCTAAGCTACCAGTTCTTTTCTGGGGAGAAGCTGTGAATACAGCTTGCTATGTCCTAAACAAATTTTTGACTGTTAAACGTTTTAACAAAACTTGTCATGAATTAATGTTTAACAAGAAACCAAACTTAGAAGGCTTTGAACCATTTGGATTACCCTGCACCATTGTGCGAAATAAAGATAAACAAAAATTCGGTGAGGTGGCTGACGAGGGCTACTTTCTAGGTTACGTACCTGGCGCACCGAATAAAAGGGTTTTTAATCTAAAAACTGGTAAAATTGAGGTTGTGTTTAATGTTGAAATCACTTCTTACAAACCTCAACAGTCAACGAGTGGACCAGCTATATTATATGATTATGAAAGTGTCTTTAAATCATTTAATATTCCTGAGTTTTCCAATGCAGATGAGTCTCAGCTGATTCAAACAGTGATTGGTGATGATGAAGGCGAGTTCATGCCTAGATCGAATGTTGATACAACAGATGCTCCGGGACCTTCCCAAGATGCTGTTGATACTGATTCAAGTGACGATGAACCCGAACCAAATCAGGGGGAGGATTTCATTAATCCGTTTGCGGATCAGCATATTCAGGGGGAGGTTGGCTCAAACCTTGGTGACAATATAGAAGTCGATGCTGTTGCTACTACACGAGCAAATAGAGATCATCCAGTTGACATGATACTGGGAGATCCTACTGCAGGTGTTCAAACAAGAAGAAGCATAGCAGCGAATACAGGGTTATTTGTTTCAATTGAGAAGACTGGGATTGTGAACGAGTGCTTGTACAGTTGCTTTATTTCCCAAGAGGAGCCGAAGAACATTCATATGGCTCTTAAAGACAATTCATGGGTTGAAGCAATGCAAGAGGAATTGGCCCAGTTTGCTAAGTTGAAGGTTTGGGAGTTGGTTGATCTTCCTAAAGGTGAAAGAGAGATTGGCACTAAATGGGTGTTTAGGTGCAAGAAGGATGAAAGAGGTATAGTCACGCGAAACAAGGCTCGATTGGTGGTCAAAGGTTTCAATCAGCAAGAAGGGATAGATTACAATGAGGTGTTTGCACCAGTGGCGAGGTTGGAGGCAATTCGGTTGTTTCTAGCTTTTGCTTCTTTCAAGGGCTTCAAAGTTTACCAACTAGACGTGAAGAGTGCGTTTCTTTACGGGAAAGTCCAAGAAGTGGTGTATGTCTCACAACCAGATGGGTTCGTTGATCCAGATTATCCAGATCGAGTGTACAAACTTGATAAGGCTTTGTATGGGTTACATCAAGCTCCCAGGGCGTGGTACGAGACACTGTCTACACATCTGATAAAGAATGGTTTTGAAAGAGGTCAGATTGACAGTACACTGTTCATCAAGAGGAAGAAGGAAGATTTTCTGCTGGTACAGGTGTACGTGGATGACATCATCTTTGGGTCATCTGATGAAAGCATGTGTAAAGAGTTCGAGCAGGTGATGAAGAGCAAATTCGAAATGAGTGCCATGGGTGAGCTGTCCTACTTTCTAGGATTACAAGTTGAACAGAAGGCGGATGGGATGTTTATTCATCAAACAAAGTATGTGTATGACATTTTGAGTCGGTTCAAAATGAATGATTGCACTACTTCCAACACACCCATATGTGAAAATCACAATCTTGGCCCAGATCATGAAAGTACTGAAGATGTTGATCCTACTCAATACAGGGCAATGATTGGTTCTCTAATGTACTTGACTGCTTCAAGACCAGACATCATGTTTGCCGTATGCTTGTGTGCCAGATATCAGGCGAATCCTAAAGAGTCACACATGAAAGCAGTGAAGCGAATTATTCGTTACTTGAAGGGGAAACCTAAACTTGGGTTGTGGTATCCAGCTGATAGTGATTTGACGTTTGTTGCTTACACTGACTCAGACTTTGGAGGATGCAAATCGAACAGGAAGTCTACAACAGGTGGTTGTCAGTTCTTAGGAGGCAGGATCGTGTCTTGGCAATGCAAGAAGCAATCCTGTGTGTCTACCTCTACGTGTGAAGCTGAATATATAGCTGCTGGAAGCTGCTGCTCTCAGGTTCTCTGGATACAACAGCAAATGCGCGATTACGGTTTGGATTTCACTCGTACTCCTATTATGATAGACAATAATGCCACTATTTCAATAACTAATAATCCCGTGAACCACAGTCGCACAAAACATATTGACATACGTCATCATTTTATACGGGATTGTGCTGAAAAGAGACCAATTGAATTACATCGAGTAGACACAGAGGATAACCTGGCAGATCTTTATACTAAAGCATTTGACAGGGCTCGCTTTGAACACTTAGTCGAACTCAACGGGATGAGGAATCCTGAATAACTGGTTTTTCATAAGAATTTTTGTAAATAATTTATTGCATTTCTTAAAAATAAAAAACACAAAAAAAAAAAATTGAAAAATCAAAAACATAAAAAAAAATTAGAAAATCAAAAATGAGTTATCACTGTGTGAAAAGAAGAAATGATAGTACATCAGCAAGTTAGACTGTCACACTGAACTTGAAATTAAATTGCTTAAGTGTGATAGCAGCTTCATCATACGATGTACCAGTAGGCAAAAAGCATGAAATAATCAACTTACCAATGTGATATAAACATAAATGAACTGAATATGAGTGGGGAACACATTAGTGGTGTATGGTTTAATGACCTTAATTCTTGCGTTGATAGATTGCCAAAATCTGAAGTTTTGGGTCTTTATACTGTTATTTCAACTAGGGATATCTTGGCTGTCTGTCTGTTAGAACTAAAATTGTACATGACCCCAGGAAAGATAGTCACTTGGAATTAGCTCATTTCTATTTGAATGTCTGTATATTTCCCGATACACACAATTTTGATCCGATTCTGAAATCTTCTCTGACAAAAGTCGTGTACCTCCTCTGCTGCATCCAGATATATGCTGACCTGGAGGTGCTAGGCAACGACAGCTTCTGCTGCATCCAGATACATGCTGACCTAGCTGTACGTTGTCGCACTATAGATCTAATACACCCGAAAGAGGCCCTCTAGTGCCCAAAAGAAACCCAATAAACCTATATCAAACTGAGAAAATCTCATTTGATTTGTATATTATACCATCTCTACTAAAGATCTATTCTGTTCTCTTCTCAACCTATTCCCAGTTAAGATTTCAGAAATCTGGATTGGACTTGTGAAATATGTGGTAGGGAAGATACTTGCATGATAGAATGTGCTGTTTTTATTTCCAGGATTTGATTAGTATTTATTTGGGTGTTCATGGTTACGAAATCAAAACATGATAAAACAGGTTAAATGCAGAACTAAACACAGACAGGATATCTTAAAGGATGACATCAGTATACTCACCTACTACGATGAATCTTTGTGCATACCTTGATCGTGGGGGTATATCCTGAAGTGGGACACACTAATATATCAGTAATTAAAATTACCTTAACGTATCATATGGTAATGGTACTTGAAATGTTCATGCATTTTGTTTAAGTGGACAAACATACTGGTAATCGTCTTGAACTGCTTTTCAGGAAAAATTAAATAAAGAATTATATGATTGTGTGAAACAGTTTGCTTGTGCTGATATGATCTTCTTACCAGTGATTCTCACAAAAATAGAGTGTTTATTGTTTTTGTTATTTACTTGCTTTCAGAAAATATAAAAAATCCAAAAATAATGTCTTTTTCTGTTTAAAAATTCTTAATGTACGGAAAACTGTTATTCTTGGAGGAATTGTTACTGATAGGGGGAGACGGTGTTAGAAAGTGAGCTCAAAAATTTTAAAATCTTGCAGGTTGAACAAAATGTTTTGCGTGTTGGTGATGAAATTGAAAATGCTTAATCTGTTATACAGTTTAACTAATCTCTTGAAAAATAAAAATTTATTTAACTATGTTGAAAAATTCTTATGGTTTCTCGAGATGTTTGTTTTATAGTATACAGATTGAAGCGGGTTGTTGCTGAGAAGTTGCTTGGATGCATGGTAGAACCTCCTTTCTATATTGCAGACAAGATTGAAGAGTGTGAAGATTGCTGTGCAAATGCTGAACTGGAGTTTACTCAAACGCTATCGTGTTGAAGATTTGGTGATTGGATGCATCAGCTTAGGGGGAGTCTGTTGCTGACAGAAGCTATTGAAGCTGAAGCTATCCAAAGACCAAAGACAGTGCAAGACTGCATGAAGATTGCAAGAAGACCGAAGACAAAGTTTTGACTCAAGACAAAGTTTTTATGAAGCTATTGTCAAGGGGGAGTTTGTTGGTGCATGTTTGTGACAACAGCTTAGATTTGGTCTTTGGATATCTTGTAATTAGTTAAACGATAAACAGTTAGCGGGTTTAGCTTTGTAATAGTTAGTTGTTATGTTTGGGCTAACTAAACCCATTTGGGTCAAGGGGGAACGAATTGGGCTTTGCCCATGTAGGAAACCCTAGCCCAAATAGTAAACCTTGTGTTATATAAACAAGGTTAGGCTTTAGGGTTTAGGTTGATCAGTTAATCAGTTAATCAGCCAAAACAGTTGTTAGAGAGCAATTTCGTGAGAACATTAGGGTTTGGACGAAATTAGGGTTTGGTTAGGGATCTTGGATTGATTGTAATCAGATTGATAGATAATCAATAAAGATCCGGTTTGAAAGTGAATTGCAGTTTCTGTTTCTACACTTTTCTGCTAATTCTGATCAAGAGGATTCCGCACTCTTGATTGGAAAGACGATTCTGTGACGATCTATAAGACTCAAGGGGACCTACAGTTTTACCTATTTATATGTTTTGATTTTGGTGATTTATACGCCTTTCGCTATACTCTTTGATCGACACACACAAATCGCACTGCACATCTATCTCAAAACGCTAACAAATCGTGCCACTATTGAATGATCGCATGCTATGTTACTCGCTTACGTTATACTCCTCGCTGTGTACTCGCTAATCGCAATCGCTATCATCGGACGCGCGAACTTTGAATGATAGGTTTCTGTGTTCTGACTGTCTCATGTGCTTCTGTGCCTTACATACTTATGTGCTCCTACGTGCTTATGTGTTCTGTGATTATGTGCTTGTATGGTTGACTATGTTCCTGAGCTTTAGTAGTAGTATGTTGAGAGGTAAGATCGATTATATAAGCGTTCTGAATCCTATGGCGCTGTCTATTGCAGACAATGTCGTCATTTGGATCATTTCATTCCCGCTCCGCTCGCCGCAATCACGATGACAAGCGCATCGCCTCTTTGGTCGCTAAGTAGATAGCAAAAGTCATCCCACAAATTGTTAGCGAGCTGAATGAAAACGCTAGCAAGTCGTTGATGTGTGCTAAACAGACTATAAAAACTAACTAAATTAGACTCTCTAAGCTAGACACGACAAAGCTTTAAATTCTAGACTCGACCTAAACCACACAATCGGCAAGTGTACCGATCAATGTAGTATAACCTAGGAAGTCCGGATATCGAACCACAGGACTCTATGTATCACGTAAATTAGACTCTAGTAGACACTGACAGACACGACTTAACTTGTTTATTTGCTTGGGGGGGGGGGGGTTACGGAAAATCTAGGAAATCTATATTAAACTACTAAATTAAACTAGAATTAACTAATACGAAATAAGACTGAGGACTTTCTTATGCAAGAACGAGACCACCTAGACAAGAATCCTGGATTGTTTTTAAGAGATTACCGATTAAGTTAAATGCAAGAGTTATGGAACCGGGATCTTAAAATACTAAACCTATTAAGACCCATCGAGGCCCCTCGACCCTTCTCAAGGAGAAACCTGTGGAACTACCTAGGCCGTTAATCCTACCGGTTATTAGACGCCTTTCCAGTTGTCTAATTATTGTGTAAGTACCCTAATGTTGACCTATTCTCTTCCAATCCTAGGTCTAGGGTAGTTTGAAGTAATTAATTTGACTTGATAGACTAATAAGACCGACAGGTAAACCAAGACATGACCTTTTCCAAGGACTATCTAAAGCAATTCGCCGGGTAAGACCTACCAATAGCCCCTCACTTTCCAGGTATTAGGACTAGTAGAACACTAAGAATTAGCAAATTATTACTAGTTACTTCTAGGGTTTATTGGCCAATTCTCCCTAAAGAGTTAAGGTTTTCTTACGTGATATAGACACTCACCGAAATCCTATACCCTAATATGACTCTATGTTGTGATATAGACCGTCACTAAGAATCATATGAAGCAAGTAATAACAATAAACCAACTCAAAGCATGCATATACATCAAATCATTAAATCAAACCTTTTACAAATCACGATTAATCCATAACAATCTTGCAAATAACATAAACGGTAAAAACTTTATTTTAATCCATTCATCAAGTCTAGGCGGTTAATAAATCTAGCCGAGCATGTTCATAAACGAAAACAATTCAAAGAAGTTCAACAAAGAATTCATTGTAACAAGTTTCGGAAGGAAAAATCAAGAACAAAGAACTAGAAAACCCGATTAGATCTTCAAGTCTTCTTCCCCGAACTCGTACCGATGATTCCTAGGCTTCAAGATCCTCGAAAAAGCTCCAAGAATGCTCAACGATTGCCCAAGAACTCCCCAAAGTCGAATTAGGGTTTTTTTCCAAGTTTAGGATGTTTATATATCTCTTTCTATAACAACCCCTTTTAATTTTCGTAATAATTGCCAGCCAGAACGTTCTGGCTGGGCGCCAGAAAATCAGGGACTGGGTGGTGGGGTGCCACCTTGTTTTTCAGCTCATGTACTAACTTCAGACTCTCGCCAGGTGCCAGAAACTTGCTTAGTGGGTGATGGGGTGCCAGAAAGTGATTTTTCGGCTTTTAAACTCTATTTCAACTCCTCGACCTTTCCAACATGCTTCAAGACTTGACACTTCAATATTTTAACTCGTTTTACTCGGTTTCTCGCATATTTGAGCATCAAGACCTGCGAAACACGATTTGATCAATAGTATACATATTCTAACGAAAATCAAAACTAAATATAACTAAAACTATACAAACCGTACACGAATAAAAGATGTATTTTGCAATACATCAGTCGTCTGAAGAGTCCCGAACAGATTCGCCAAAGTCTAATTTTAGCTTCAAGCAGTTCAAAGCTTGCGGTCCAAAAGAATTTACCGGCGAATATGGTCCTACGACCATGTTTCAATGGTTCGATTCGATTGAAGTCACCCTGCGTCAGAGCAACTATCCTGACAATCTCTAAACTGTTAACGCCACCGGCATCTTCCAGTCCCACGCTTTAGACTGGTGGACGGCGGAGAGAAACAAATGAGGAAATGACGCAGCTTACGGATTGACGTGGGATGAGTTGAAGGACCTTGTAGGATCATTTGTACGACCAAAACGAGTCGTTCAGAAGAGTTCTAATCAATACGTGAGGCGGAAACAAACGTATTGACCTTGAAACAGCTTGATATACACTCTAATTGTTTTGTTTATTGATATAACAACGTTTTACAGGCAGTAGACACTTCGGCAGCACCTCGGCACCGGAATCAGAACCTTACAAATGAATTGAACAAGTCAGGTATTTATAGGCAACCCATTCCGCATGAGATGGTTCATGTGAAATGATCAGTGCATTTCGTACGAAATGGCAACACCATTTCGTGCGAAACGGTCAATGCCCATTTCGTGCGAACTGGTAAATCCATTTCGTGCGAAATGGATATGTCCCACATTTATCTTAATTTTCTCGTACTTTGTGCCCTGATCTATCATTCTAAATACAAGACTCGATACAAGACGAAGTCGACAGACATATGCACCAACAGACTCCCCCTTGGATGTTGACGAAGTCTTCAATGTCGAGTCTTCAACGTCTTCAGTCTATATGAGTCTTCTTACTCTACCAAAGTATCTGACAGTGTACACATTCTCAATCTCTTTCTCTTCTTCTTTCTCTCTTTTCCAGAATCTCAACTCTGACTCCATCTTCTCTTGATCAGATCTCTTGATTCCTTAAGTTTATCGGCATCAGCAGCTTGTGTGTTCAGCAGGATTCAAAACTGGCTCTCTATCATTCAAACTCCCCCTTGAATGTTGATCCATAATCTGTATCTAGCTCTTATATCTTCAAACTCCCCCTTTCGATAAGCTGGGATCGCAGTCTGGAATAGCTCTTGTTCCAAGCTCGTGACCTGGCTCACACTCTGCTCAGGCTTAGACATGGGGACCTGCACAAATCTCTACCTCAAAACATAAATTTTACAAATTTAAAATTTGACAAATTTATTCTCTGCTTACCACATTAGAAACAAACTCAAAACATCAATTATTATAATATGATATTTCTCAAATTATCTCAATCTTTTAGCTTTACTTTTCATCTCGAACAAACTCTATCAGTTGTCTAAAATAAGATGAAATAAAATCTTTTTGGGTTTTCAAAATTTTATGCTAAAATACACTGAAAATCTTTTTGGAATTTTAATTAAAGAAAAACAGCAAAGAAATATTTACATACAATATTTTTGTGAGTTTGTGTAAGAGGATCATATCAGTTTATGAGACAAATCACTAACACCATTAAGCTTTAAACATTTTAAGTTCTAAACGCTTCACTTAGATTGTCAGTATACTGATCCACTTAAATTTTCACACAAAGTTCAACTATTCCGAGATACGAGATTAGTGTTTTAAGCACTTAAACTTATTCGCGTGTACCACCTCAGAATATACTCCCGTATCCAAACTTCTATATTCAGTCTTACAGGTGAATGTACACTAATGATATCTGTAAACGGGTAAATGCGAGACCATGAGAGCTCAGGTTAGAACTTTCGTTCAAACAAAGAGATGATGGCACGTCTTTCGGTGTGTCCCGTTTGGGGATCTTTTCTTCAACAGCACATGATTAGCATTATTCAATGTTTCATCATTTTTTATGCTGAGGGTTGGCTTTAAGATTAAAGCTGTGCAAAGTATTATACGAGGACTAGGTTATTACTCCCGCAAAATCAGAAGTCCTGGTATAATACCCCAGATATCATCACGCACAAAGACCTAGTATGTCAGAAATAGAAAGCCTTTCAAAGAAGATTTCGAGGGTTACCCATATATCCTAGAGATGTTCCCCACGAAATAAGTAAGCATTTGATATTTATGTTTATATCTCGAAAACAATCTACTGAATGTATAAAAACCTACTGGCGTATCGTCAGTGAGATCGTTTATCACATTTGCGTTTCCAATTCTTTAGCGTGCTGTGGTAGTACACTAATGTACTATCATTTCCTGTTTTTCACAACAAAACTCATTTTTGAATTTTTCGATGTTTTTGGATTTTTCAAATTTTCTAAATTTCTAAAATTTTTACTCCCCTAAAATCAAAATATGTTTCAATTTTTGATTTTCTCGGAAAATTTGAAAACAAACTGTACAAAAAAAGTGACAAACTGATGAGAATTACTTCAATTCTCCATTCACTTGGCATAAACAATCAGAACTCCCCTTTACAACAAACTATTTTCCAATTATGATTTCAAAACGCTTAAGTTTGTTTTAATCAAAATGGGTTTTCCGAAAAATTAGTTTTGTTGAAATTCACCAACCACTTGTAGGTTAGGGGTTTCATCACATTGTTTTTCAATCAGTTATATGAAAGTTAAATCAAGTTCAACTTAATGACCTTGATTAACCGCTTGTGGGGGGGGGAGTGCACGGTCCTCCCAACCGCCGGAGTGATCTCACTCCGGGAGCCGCTACCCGACCAAGCTAGCTCCGCGGTGACTTCCCCATGCCGAGTTCTTACCCTGGGCGACATATGTCACTCCCAAGACTCGAACCCGGTACCTCTGGGAAGAGGTGGGTGTCGGTGGCCAACTGGGCTACCCCACTTGGTTTTGATTAACCACTTGTAGGAACAAACACTTGTATGTTCACTTCAACAATACCACTTGTAAGTTGAAATATGACATTTTTGAGTTTTACCACTTGTAGGTTTTCCAAACAAAAATATTTCAAGAATGATGCCGATTCCTGCTCCACGATTACCAACTTGAGAGCTCCGGCAAGTCAGGATTTTAAGCAAAGAATACAGACACCCAAGCCTGACCAGCTTTGGGTGTGACCTTCTCAGTTTCACTCGGGGTTTGGACATTCCTTTTTGCTTCATAAAAATCTTTTACCCCTTTGGCCCTTCCATCGACCATTTTCTCAAAAATATTTTTCACTTTTCCATTAAACACCTTTTCGACATCAAATTCTTTCTTTTCAGAATAGAATTGATTCGAAATTTCCACTTTCCCAACCTTTGATTTTAAGTTTTCAGCCCTCAATGGTGGAAAGTTGACATCATCCATTGGTGGAACTGAGTTTTCATTTTTTACCTCAACTTGTGGCTCTTCTGACTTTGACGAGTCAGATTCATCGCCAGTTTTCACATCTGATTTCTTAACAACCCATGTTTGGTTGTTAAGATTTACTCTTCTTTTGTAAAATCTTTTCGAAGACTCACCAACTTCATATGTTGAGTTTTTAAACACTTTGAATTTTTCAATTGGTGGTTCAGTTTTATCAACAACTTTTCTTTGAGTTTAGAAACAACTTCCTATTTTGTGTTGGTTGCCTTAGGACAGTTCCAGGCAATATGACCAACTTCTTGACATCTATAACAGGTTCTTGTTTCCTTTTTGTAATTAGCTTCATTCTTTTCAGACTTTTGTTTTTCTGCAAGAAATGCTTTGTTCGACTGCTTCCAGAATGAGCTCTTTTCTTCTTCCTCAGAACTTGTCCCTGAAACAAATACTGTTTTTGTTTTAGAAATTTTCTTATTTTTATGATTTTCGGGTGGAGTAAAACCCAATCCCTTCTTTTTGAAATTACCGTTATGGTTTGGTTTCTATTGAAAATCAGAACCAGAACTGTAATCTTTTTTCTTGTTCAATCTTTGTTGAACTCTTGAAGTGTATTTTTTAGGTTTTTCAGTAAGATTTACATCTTTTATTTCAGAAATATTAATTTCTGTTAATTTGAAAACCATTTTGATCTTTTCAATTTGAACACTTCTTATTGGAAATTCCTAATCAGAATATAATTTGTCTGAATCATTCAAAGTATATGCTACTTTGATTGGTTCATCATTCAAATTATTTTTTGATAACAGAAATTCTTTATTATAAACCCGTTTGACCGATGACTTTGAACTGTCAACTGATGAACTTGAATTCTCGGATTCGAATTTTGACTCTGACTCCTCATCTTTATCCAACACCTGATCGACCACCTTTTTTATTAACTCAGACTCATGATCAGTGTCAGACGATGTGAATGTGACGTCAATGTTTTCTGGTAACTCATCAGTTGTTTCAGACTTCAATTTTATATTGATTGCCTTTTTGACTTGTTCCTCATTTGGTTTTCGGGGAGAATAACCTTCCCAGATCGGAGGCGGACACTTGTTATAATTTGCACTTTGTTTCTTACCCGTATCCTTCTCTTCAGTCTTCTTATCTTGAAATGCTTCAAAACCTGCAACACTTGGATAAATTCTATCAATCAAATAATCATAACTAGAATAACTTTGCAGCAATCGTCTGATTCTTTCATTTTCTATCTTTTCTGTCTCCAACTCCAGCTTCAACTTTGCACATTCTTCAATATAGTGATTGATAGCCTTTTGCTTAGACATCATCACTGCATTCATCATAGTTAAGGCATCTTCTCTTTCAGAGTTTGTCTTTTGCAAACTATTCACCGTTCCGTTCAACACATCATACGACTCTTTCACGTACTTAACATTGAACAATAATTTTTCTTTCATCTTGTCAAGTTCACTAAACTTCTCATCTTTCTCTTCACAATGTTTGCATGGTTCCAAACATTTTAGACAAGGTTTTGTGATCTCAACAATTTATTTCAACTTCAATAATCTTTTCAACTTCAACCACCTTCTCAACTTCAACCTCCTTCTCAGCTTCAACCACCTTCTCAGCAACTTTAACTTCTTCACTCTGTTCAGACTTCTCTTCCTGAGCAACATTCTTACATTTTTTATTTTTCTTTTCTTTTGCTGCTTGATTCTCCTTTAGTTTCTCCAATCTATCTGCAAAATAAAATTTGAAACTTTCAGGAGATAAGTGAGTTTTTCCAATGTTTATTTGTATTTCTTCTTCATCATCACTGCTATCAGTTGATGATTGATCAAACACTTGTGTCTATTCTGAGTTTTCTTCTAAAGAAACAAACTCATCATCTTGACTTTTCTCATTATTGGCAAACACATCCATCCACTCTTTCATCAAATCTGGTTCTTGAACTATTTGTACAATGAATGCTCCGAACTTTGAATCAGCCGGAATGTATTTGTCCCAGCTTAAACCTTCTGCCATTTTTTCATCATCTTGATTAACCAGATAAGCTTTCTTCGTTCCATCTTCAATAGCATGGGATGATGAAGGTTGTTGAGCAACTTGTTGATATATAGCTTTCCGATAATAATCATTATTCCCGAACGCATTCTGAGCTCCACCTGCTTCTCGATTGGTACATTCCCTCTTGAAATGTCCTTTTTCCCTGCATCGAAAACAAGTAACTTTAGATTTATCAAAACCTAAAGTAGAAACATTAGCATCACGAAAGTCATCTCTTCCTGTAATCAGCTTAAATTTCTCAGCTCTCATCAACACACTCGCTAAACACCACTTAATACTCATTAGCTCCATTTCCTCAGCATCGATCTGATTGTAATCCTCTTTTGTCAACATAGGATTTCCGATCCTTCCTGCAACCAAACCCTCATATGACTCTAACACTGTAGCTAATAATGCCATATGACCTTTAGCGACTTCTTCAGAGAAATTTTGACCATTCTGAAGATGCAACGCTATGTTGCAGTGTAACACATGACCATTACTGTTGTTTGAGCCTTGGAACTGATGATTTGAAGTTGTAGCATTCGGATTAACACTTGGATATGAAGAAAAACCACTGTTGTTGATTGGACTTTGATTGACTGATCCGGATGAGTTTTCTACGCTGAAAGCAGTTTGGACCTTCGAACTTGCTTCAACATTCTAAACATTCCCTTTGTAATACATCTTGATGTCTTGTTGACCACTTGGATTATTCATTCTAGCAATCTTTTGTTGTTCAAGATCTTGTCCTTCAATTTTTTCAACGAACTAAGAAATTGTCAATTTATCATATTCTCATGTGTTCTTTAAGATCATCAGATATGTACCCCATTCTTTTTTAGGTAAAGCATCAGCTAATTTGTCAACCCATTCTTCTCGATCTTTGTTTATTTCTAACAGTGACATTGAATGCACTAAATGACAATATCTCTCAATCAATTTCTTTGTAGTTTCACCCTGCAAGCCAGTAAACAAATCAAATTCTTTCTTTAATAATGATTTCTTACTCCTGATCATCTCTGTACTTCCCTCAAACTTAATTCGAAGTGCTTCCCAAATCGAACGTGAAGTACTATCATGTTGAAGTAATATAAAAATGTCTTCTTTCACAGCTTGCTGAAGTAGTCTGATCATCATTTTTTTTTGCTTTGTACATATCTCTTTCTTTATCAGACAATTCAGAAATAGTTTTGATAACTCCCACATCTGTACGAGGTTTAACATACTTTTTCTCAATACACTCCCAAGACCTCAAATGATTTGCTTGAACCCAATTTTCGAACCGGTCTTTCCAACCATAGTATTCTTCAATACCCATCAACTTTGGAGGTTTTTGTAACGTTCCTTTTTCATTTTCCATGTTCACACTCTGAGCAATAGTAACAGGAGTACTCGGGGCAGTAGCAAACGCGTTGTAAAACTCTTCTTCCATGATTCGGTAAACAATTTCACAAACTCAGCTTTCAAACGAAATGGCACTATTCACATGAATTGGATTTGATGCGGAATGGATCTCTTCAAACGAAATGGACCTTTCAAGAGAAATGAACTTCTTCAAACGAAATGGACCTCTTTATGCGAAATGGTTCACTTTCAAACGAAATGGGATCACTTGATGCGAAATGGATGATTTCGTACGAAATGGCTAACTTTCAAACGAAATGGACCTCTATACCCACTTCGTGCGAAATGGAGTGTTGATTCAAGCGAAATGAAGGTTCAATCCGTGTGAAATGGTGCTGATGTCATACTCTCGGCCAGATTTTTGTCAAATTGATCAGGTTTTAGGTTGATTTTAAGTCTAATTCTTTCAAGGATTCATTAAAACAGTGTTTCGCACGTTATATGTGAAATTCAATTCATTTTAACCGTAAAATCTTATTAATTTTGAAAAAGAAGGTGTAGAAGTCAGATTTTTGATGAAATCAAGCTGAATTCGGTAAAAACTCTTCCTCCTGAGCTCTGATACCACTTGTAGGATCGTTTGTACGACCAAAACGAGTCGTTCAGAATAGTTCTAATCAATACGAGAGGCGGAAACAAACGTATCGACTTTGAAACAGCTTGATATACACTCTAATTGTCTTGTTTATTGATATAACAACGTTTTACAGGCGGTAGACACTTCGGCAGCACCTCGGCAGCACCTCGGCACCGGAATCAGAACCTTACAAATGAATTGAACAAGTCAGGTATTTATAGGCAACCCATTCCGCACGAGATGGTTCATGCGAAATGATCAGTGCATTTCGTATGAAATGGCAACACCATTTCGTGCGAAATGCTCAATGCCCATTTCGTGCGAACTGGTAAATCCATTTCGTGCGAAATGGATATGTCCCACATTTATCTCAATTTTCTCGTACTTTGTGCCCTGATCTATCATTCTAAATACAAGACTTGATACAAGACGAAGTCGACAGACATATGCACCAACATACCTGATGATGAAAGAGTTCTACCCTCCCCACGAGCTCCAAAAGTTGGAGGACGAGTTCTGGCATCTGAAGTAGAAGGATGGTGACAACGCTGCTTTGACGGCTCGCTTTAAGCAGCTCAGCATAATCTGCCCTGGTCAAGTGACTACGCCCGAAATCACCATCAAAAAGTATATCCGTGCTCTTCCGGATTGCGTGGCTGATTTCGCTCAAGCTGCCAAGACGTTAACCATCAAGGAAACGTTTATACTCGTTGCTGAGATCAACGACAAGCGAGTCAAAGCTGGGTATTGGGATAAAGCTTCCAAGAATCTGCATCAAGCCACCACCGCTGCAACCGCTGAAACCGCCGCCACGCTGCAGACCTCAAAGACCTCGCGTCGCAAGAGGAAGAAGAACAACAACAGTAGCAAAAGTTGCGCTGTCACCACTGCTGCCCCGCTACAAGCTGTACCTGCTCAGCAGCAGCCTCAACACCGCCAAGTCGCGGCACCGGTTACTCAAGCACCGCTGGCCAAGCGTGCTTACACTGGTCCTCACCCGGCTTGCCCGACTTGTACTTATCACCACCCAGTGGGAATCGCCTGCAGATACTGCGTGCAGTGCAACATGTACGACCACTTCACCGCCAACTGCCGTACAAGTCCTCGTCAAGCTCCAGCTCCAGCACAAGGTCAAGCTCCTGCTCGTCAAGCTCTACTTCCCGCTCCTCAAGGCCAGCCAGCAGCTCCTGCACCCGCGATCCACGCTAGAGCTTGCTTTGCGTGTGGTGATCCCAACCACTTCGCAAACATGTGCCCGAATCGAGTGGTGAAGCAAGAGCCACTATAGCAGCAGCCCCAATAGTAGCAACAACAACAACAACAACAGCAACAGCAACAAGCAGCGCGCAGACGCACTTTCAACATCAACGTTCGCCAAGCTCAGATCGACAACGACGTCGTCAATGGTACGTTCCTTGTGAATGGTGTATATGCTTCGTGTTTATTTGATACTGTAGCCGATAACTGTTTTGTGTCGTTAGAATTCGAAAAGCTCCTTAATCGTAAGCGCGCCCATCTCCCCTCATCATTAGATGTTGAAGTTGCCATCGGAAGAACTGTCGCTGTCAATTCTGTTCTTCGTGATTGTACTCTCGAACTCAACAATCACATCTTTCCTATCGACCTTATCCCGATGCAGCTTGGTAGTTTTGACGTCATAGTAGGCATGGATTTTATTCGTGAGAATCGTGCTGAAGTTGTTTGTTTCGATAAGATGATTCGCTTCTCGCTCGCCAATGGTGATTTATTGTGTGTCTATGGTGAAGTCGCGTCGAAGAAACTCCAACTCATGTCGTGTGTCCAGGCTGGCAAGTATCTCTGCAAGGAATACCAAGCTTTCTTGGCTCACGTAGTAGTAGCGGAGAAAAAGGAAGTTAAGGCAATCGATAAGGTGCCTGTTGTTCGTGAATTTCCTAATGTCTTTCCTGATGATCTACCTGGTTTACCGCCGAGTCGTGATATTGATTTTCGTATTGACCTCATTCCTGGAGCCAACCCTGTTGCTAAATTTCCTTATCGCCTCGCCCCGTCCGAAATACGCGAACTCTCGAGTTAACTCCAGGAATTACTTGACAAAGGCTTTATTCGCCCTAGCACCTCTCCTTGGGGTGCACCAGTCCTTTTCGTCAAAAAGAAGGATGGGTCGTTCCGAATGTGCATCGACTATAGGGAGCTCAATAAGCTGACAATCAAGAATCGCTATCCCTTGCCCCGAATCGATGATTTGTTTGATCAACTGTAAGGTGCTACATGTTTTTCGAAGATCGATTTACGCTCAGGTTATCACCAGTTACGCATTCAGGAGGAAGATATTCCGAAATCCGCCTTTCGAACTCGCTATGGTCATTATGAATTCGTCGTAATGCCCTTTGGTTTAACCAATGCACCTGCGGTTTTCATGGATTTGATGAACCGTGTGTGCAAACCATTTCTTGACCGCTTCGTCATCGTGTTCATCGATGATATCCTTATCTATTCGAAGTCGAAAACTGAACACGCGCAGCATCTACGTTTTGTTCTCGAGTTGCTCCAAGGGAATCGACTATATGCCAAGTTCTCCAAGTGTGAATTTTGGCTAGAGGAGGTTCAATTCCTCAGTCACATCGTCAATAGTCAAGCTATTCATGTCGACCCCGCGAAGATCGAAGCTGTTAAGAGTTGGGTTACTCCAAAATCACCGTCTGATGTTCGTTCGTTCCTCGGATTGGCAGGCTATTACCGCCGATTCATTGTTGACTTCTCGAAAATCGTTGTCCCGCTTACTTCCTTGACGCATAAAGACAAGCCTTTTGTTTGGGGAACTGAGAAAGAGACTGCCTTTCAAACTCTCAAGCATATGCTCTGCAATGCTCCCGTTCTTGCTTTACCCGACGGAAACGATGACTTCATTGTCTATTTTGATGCCTCGAACCTTGGTCTTGGTTGTGTTTTCATGCAACGAGACAAGGTTATCGCTTACGCATCTCGTCAGCTCAAGATCCACGAGAAGAACTATACAACCTATGACCTCGAGCTAGGCGTAGTTGTTTTTTCGTTGAAGATTTGGCGACACTACCTTTATGGTACCAAGTGTACGATCTTCACCGACCATAGGAGCCTTCAACATATCTTCAGCCAAAAAGAACTAAATATGCGTCAACGCCGATGGGTAGAACTTCTCAACGATTACGACTGTGAGATTCGTTATCATCCTGGCAAAGCAAATGTCGTCGCCGACGCTCTCAGCAGACAAAGCTATTTGCATAGTGTTCGTAATGTTCACGCCCAGCATCATCTTGAAACCCTCATCCGTGACACTCAGCATGCCTGTTTCACCGAACACACTTTGAAGAAGGAGGAGATCTATCATAATGGCGAGCAGTTAGTGAATAAATCGAATGGGATATTCCATTACTTGGACCGAGTTTGGATTCCCAAACGTACTAACTTGCGACAAATCCTGTTGGATGAAGCCCATAAGTCTCGATATTCTATTCATCCTAGCGCCGACAAGATGTATCATGACCTTCGTCAGCGATACTGGTGGCCTGGAATGAAGAAAGATATCGCTATCTACGTTTCGAAGTGCCTGACTTGCTTGAAAGTCAAGGCCGAACAACAAAGACCATCCGAATTGCTTGAACAACCCGTGATCCCGATGTGGAAATGGGAAGCATAGCCATGGACTTTATCACGAAACTTCCACGTAAAACCTCAGGTCACGATAGCATCTGGGTTATCGTTGACTGTTTGACTAAATCCACTCATTTCCTGCCGATACGAGAAGACTTTAGGGTGGAAAAATTAGCCTGAATCTACACCAATGAAGTTATCTGTCGACACAGTACGCCTCGTGACATCATTTCTGACCGCGATGGTCGGTTTACCTCCCGTCTTTGGGAAACGTTTCAATCTGCTCTCGGTACTATGCTTAATCTAAGTACCGCATTCCATCCCCAAACCGACGGTCAGACGGAAAGAATGATTCGTACTTTGGAAGACATGCTTCGCTCGTGTGTCATAGATTTCGGTGGTAATTAGGACGCTCACTTACCTTTAGTCGAATTCTCGTATAATAACAGTTATCACTCTAGCATACAAATGGCACCATTCGAGGCATTGTACAGAAGAAAATGTTGATCGCCGATTGTGTGGTATGAGATCGGAGATGCGCAACTAACCGGTCCTGAGCTACTGCAAGAAACAACTGACAAAATCCTCCAAATTCGAGACAACCTGCTGAAAGCTAGGAGTCGTCAGAAAAGTTACGCCGATAGACGACGCAAGCCCCTTGAATTTGACGTTGGTGACCATGTACTCCTAAAGGTATCACCTTGGAAGGGTGTGTTCAGATTCGACAAGAAAGGAAAGCTCGTGCCTCGATATGTTGGACCCTTTAAGATTCTGGAAAGGATCGGAAAAGTTGCCAACAAACTCGAACTACCGGAGGAACTTAGCAACGTTCACCCGACTTTCCATGTATCGAACCTCAGAAAGTGCCTAGCCGAGCAGGATTTACAAGTTCCGTTGGAGGATCTCCAAATGGACGAAACATTACACTTTGTGGAGAAGCCTGTCGAGATCATGGACCGAGAAACCAAGAAGCTCAGGCGCTCACGCATTCCCATTGTGAAGGTTAGCTGGGAAGGCAAACGAGGCGCGAAGTTCACCTGGGAACTCGAAAGTGACATGAAGGTGAAGTACCCGTAGTTGTTTGTTATGGCTTGAGCCTAATTTCGGGACGAAATTCCCTTAAGTAGGGGAGGCTGTATCACCCCGTGTTACGGAAGTCAAAGTCAAAGTCAAGATTGAAGTCAAAGGAAGAAAAGATTGCTAATTGCGATCTGTCACTCCTTGCTCAACTCCTGTTTTGACTTCTTTGACTTGTAGATAATCTATTTATTTTATCAAATTAGTTGTATTATGTGGAGTACTTGTTAATGATCGAGGTTTAATTGCTATTTATCGCATGTTTATCGCTTTATCGCATTGCAATCGCATTCGCAACTCGACTTATGCGTTCTGGATATTGTTTTATGTGTGTGTGCTATTTATGTGTTACTTGTGCATGTCTAATTATGTTTATGTTTGTGGTGATTAATCGAAATGCAATCGCAACTCTATCGCAATCGAATCGCAAACGCTAAACGCCAGTTATTTATGATGATTGTATGTTAGATATAGTATTTGTGTGTTTATTAATAATCTACCGCATCTCTCGCTCGAACCGCATCGCAACGCTCAACACGCGAATCGAAACGCCAAAAACTCAGCACGCCGGACACCAGGATCGAGTGGCCAACCGATCGAGTGGCCATCCGATCGGTGGCCAATCTGACCCTGCACACTTTCCTCTTTTGGAACCCCTATAAATACCTTCCTATCACATCATTTGTGATGTGACAGCCCCTCCACTCGACCAGCTCGCTCAAGCACTCATTTCTCTCGATTTCTCGCTATTCTTGTAAGTTTTCAACATAAATCTTGTACTTCTATGATCTACACGCATTTCTTCATCTTTTTCTCTTTTGAATCTCAACTTTTAACCGTGAAATCAGTAGTTTAGAGGTGTTCTAGGGTGATGTCATCATGGGGTTCTTATGAACTTCAAGTCTTGACATCATTCCACCAAGAGCAACTCAGATGTGAAGGATTTCCACATGATTAAATAATGTTTTCGCATAGATCTACACATATTCATGGTTAAAAGGATTGAAAGATGGTTTTCTAACTTTCTTTCAACTCTTTTACACTCAACGCATTCAAAACCGATAGAATCGGAGCTCGTTCGGATCTTCTACTCCTTCTTAGGGATGTGTCGGTTCAAGATCTGATTTCTATTAAAGAGACTACCGATTTCGGGTTAAACATGAACAACCGTCTCGAACAGTTGACTTATCGGACTAGGGTGATTCCTGTTCGATCGGGTCACTTGGGTCTTGATAGGGTTTCTGTTGTTTAGCACGTTATCACACCGTCTTGATCAAAACTACAAAACTTTCAAAATAAACAAGTGTCAAGACGATCAGGCCGTTGGGACGGATTGCCGTCCGATCAGATTGTCATCCGATCGAACAGCCATCCGATCGGGGTGCACTTGGTCTCAACACTTAAACAATTTTCAACATGTTCAATACATTGTCAGTTCCAACGGATTGCCATCCGATCAGATTGCTTTCCGATCGAGTGACAATCCTGCTGTGAACTTGTTCTCACTAAATGTCCTACCAATCGGATCGCTATCCGATCGAACGACCGTTCGATCGATCGACCTGAAGGGTAGAGATACTTCTCTGATTTCAAAATGCTACAACGAAAACTTCAAAGCCATCATACACAAACACATCCTTACCAAACGATGTCAATCCAATCGAATGGCCATCAGATCGGATGACCATCCGAACGGATTGACATCCGATCGACTGGTCATCTGATCGGATTGCCATCCAATAGGATTACCATTCGACACTTGATACTTTGTGTACCATTTTCCGCGCCGCTTATCGTTTAGGCTATCATTAACTGTTCAGGCTAATCTCTCAGCGCTCCCTCCAATCCAAGAGAGTGTTTATTTACTTAAACACAATCTGTGAGTATACTCGAACCCTTTTTGTTTTACGCACTTTTGGGGTGTTACATACGTACTTATTCTAAATCACAATCTACACACAACACAAACACTATTTATACGCTGACCGTTATTGCATGCTACGTGTTATTCGATGAATGCTTGTATGTTATGTTAACACAGTGATTGTTGCCTGACACCTTAGCAACGATAGTACTATAGTTTGGACTCAGCACCTGTCGCGGATTGGGGTTGTTAAGGGCTTTACTTCACGTGTCCCAGTGGGGATATGTGTTGCGCATTCTACAACTCGTAGTCACGTCTGTGCATATTTCTCTATCGATAACCTACTTGCCTTCACTTTGTACATGTTACATGCTGGTTATGCGTAAACTATTTCGAACTCTATTATTAATATCAAACTTGTATGCTCACCTTTACACTATGTGTATTGACCGTATTTTAACGTATGTGACAGGTGTCTGAATGCTAGGATGTTGCTTGTTATTTGCTGGAATCAAGCTAGGATGGAGTCTAGAAACGAACCTAATAAAAATCTGAGTTGTCGGAACAGTTTGCTTATTTTTGAGACAATTATCTGTAATAACTATTTTTACTTTATCTGTTAGTAGTATGGGATATTAACATTAAGGATTTGGTAATTTAATAGTTGTTGTGGAATTTCTTGAACAATTTGTTTCGCTCAGTACCATGCCCAGGTGTTTCCGCCATCGGTTGGGGTGTGACATCGATCTTGAACCTAAATTGTCAAATATTTACAAGTAGTTTGAAATTGTTAAATTTTCAGATGATAAGCCAAATTATGATCATGATAGCGGAGGCTAAGGGGGAGTCTTAAGACGAGCTCAAAGCAAGGGGGAGCTTGTAATAGAACCAGGTGTCGATCCTGAATAGCCGCTGGAAGCTTAAAGAAAGGGAGAGCCTGGAGAGAGAGTCTGAAGATGGGGGAGCTGCTGAAGCAGGACGCAGAATCCAGAGAAGCTTGTTAGAGCATTGGGGAGTCTGTGGTGCTAAAGATGTCAAAGCTTCAAAAGACTCAAAGAGAGAGAGAGAGAGAGAGAAGATAGAAAGTTATGAGATTGACTGCTGCAATATCCAAGGGGGAGTCTGTGAGTGCATATGTCTATCGCTTCCGTCAATCACGTATCGTAGCTTAATCAGATGAGACAAGATTGGTACTGAACAGAGAAATTCATAAAGTTTATGTATGTTGAAGTCCATCCATACGAATGGAGGATGTGTATTCGAACGACTGGACATATAGTCCATTCGGACGAATCAACAATGCCCATCCGTAATCTTCATGCCCATTCGTAGGTGCATTCGTCCGGATGAGGTCCATCCGTAGGTAGTTTGGTCCGAATGGGCAGCTAGTATAAATACTTATCATGTCTTGTTCATTTGGTATCCTTGTAACTTGAGAGGGGGAACTCTTGTCAGTTGATTTCGTGGTTGTAAACTGTTAAATCATTAATAGAAATCAACAGTTAATTACTTTTTTGTGTTCAATCTACACACGTACTTGGATTCCGCACAAGATACGTGTTCTACACATTCAACGGTTAAGGAATCGATCCTCAGGGCGAATCTACAAAACCAAAGGTTGAGAATGTGTATACTCACTCTTGTGCTTATGTTTGTGAGCAGGGTGAAAACAAGCAAAAACATGTGCATAAACATCAAGCACAAAGAAGACAATCACGACCTTCAGGGCCTCCGAAAATCTCACAGGCTGAGCTGAATGTTTTTTTCAAGAAACGATAAACATGTTTTAATTGTGGCATTTTTGGGCACATAGCTCAAAATTGTGTTCATCGTCCATACATACCAGCTTATGCGAGATTTGCATCACATTAGAAGGCTATGCCCAATCAACACTATCAAGTTAGAGATTCAAAGGCTAAGCCATCCGATAGGGATTGGAACTTAGCAAAGACTCAAAGATAGAAAAGTTTTAATCATCAAAAAAAAATTCAAAGCAGCCAATGAAAACTGGCACTCCAAAGGAAATAAAAAGGTTTTCTAATAAAACTGAAAATAAAATTTGGAAACCAAAGTCTTTGCTGATCAACTATGTAAATCATCACAATCGTCCTCAAGTTCTCAATCTTCATCTGTTTTTGATAACCATGAGAACATGATATTGCAAGAAGTAGCTTACACTAATAATCAGGGATTACCTAGATTAACAATGGCGTAGGTACCAAATTCTAACTAATCCCGCTGATTGTATAGGAACGGCTATGGAGGACTATCATCAGACTTTAGTACGTTGATAGTGGTTGTTCCAGGCACATGACATGAGACATTTCTCAACTTCATAATGTTAAAATTTTTGATGGAGGATTTGTCTTATTTGTGGGAGGAGAATCAGGAAAGATCACAATGAAGGGTACTGTAAGAAATGGGGTTCTTAGTTTTGAGACGTAAATTACATTTAGAATTGAAGCAAAAATCTTTTAAGCGTGTCTCAAATATGCGATAGCTTTCCGTTCATTTTACAAAGAAGGGTTGTTTTGTATTAAAGCCAGGGATCATGATTTCTGATGAATTGTGAGGAATGGTTTTTAGTGAAGGCGGAAAGAAAGGGCAATGCTTATGTGATTGACATGAACAAAAGGCTAATAGAAGTAATAACATCTCTTCTTGAAAATTTCAGAACATGATGCAATGTTGTGGCATTGCTGTCTCGGTCACGTCAATGTGAAGGACTTAAATCATCTTGCTAAAGGAGGTTTAGTTAGAGATCTATCGATAAGAGACTTCATAATGATAGAAAAGTGTGTTTCATGTGCATTGGGTAAGCAACATCGAAAGCCTCACAAGCCAATGCTTATGCATTCTACAAGTTCAATGTTGGAATTACTCCACATGGATCTCTTTGGTCCATTGAATGAGAATGTACTGAGCATCTCTGTAAGGCCGCCTACGTACCTCGGACACTCGTATACGGATCTTTTGTTCGACACACGTGATGTGCGAAAATCACCACGTGAAACGCACCGCTCCGTAAGTCGCGTGACAGAAGGTGCAGAAGAGTAGAGATGAAACCGATCTGTGAATACACCGAGTATTCACAGATTATGCAGCCGTCGATTACACACGGTGAGCACACACACTTGTTAGGGTTTGTTTCTCTCTCTAGAAAGTTAGCTTGCACAGAAAGGTTTTCCAGAAAAAATCTCTTCGTCATTGCATACCATTCAAGTTAGCTTGCACAGAAAGCTTACCGCCAAGAGGGTTAACACAATCAACATATGCACACACAAAGGAACAAGCCATTAGGTGGTAATCATACATCTAGTAGCTGTAGTCATAAAGTACAATCTTAAGAAAAACATGTTGCAGTTCCAGTAAAGACAATATCATAGGGTCAAATTAAATTAGTCAAAAGTAGATTATAAATGAGTACATGATTCACCAATCTATGCCAAGATTTCTTGACTGGAAAAGCTTGTCAATATACATAATGACAATAGCGGACGCAGTAACATAATTTTGCATCTCAGTCCTTGCAGATACTTCTGTAAGTAACAAAAAAGTGTGGTTAATAGTCATTACCAAAAACAATAATCAAACAAACAACAACAATGATATACTACCAATAGTCAAATACGCATGCATCAATGACAATGCCATACTACAAAGAGTTGTTAATAGTCATTACCAAAAACAATAATCAAACAGGCATGCATTAACCGCCTGTGTAAAACCCCCCATTTTCTCATTCACACCTCTTAACAGTTCCTTAATCTCAATCCTTAAGATTCCAAAGTTTTTCATCATGCATCCAGATCTGCATTATCATGTTGCCTATTTTCATAGATCAACGTCATATGAACAACAAAAGCCACATCTCATGGTATATCATTTTGTATGTCCATTTCCCGCACATGCATAATCATATTAAGAAAAATCTGGTCAAGTTTGACACATTTGAAGCTACTATCACAAGCTTTTTATAATCCCTAATATGACGTCTTATATCATTTATCACCTTCGCATATATTTGTAGACTTCTTTTGTCATGAAAAATCAACCACATCACTTCCAATGGCACACCCTACCACATGACTACTCAAAATTAATATAGATACATACATGTATTCCTTTTATGTTGCATACATGCAAATCTGGTAACGTGTCAAAACGGGTCATTTTTTGTTTGGGTTGATCCAAAACACTTCTTCCCAAAAAAACTGAAGTTATTTCTTCTCTATAACTAATTAGTGTGCTTATACTTGCACATGGTTTAGAAAAACGGTTGAGGCATGCGCCTCGAGACGAGGCGGTAAGAAAAAGTGTATGAGGCGGCGCCACATGGGGTTATGCTTGTACATATGCCTCTATAGGCCGAGGCGGTAAGGAAGTTCTTTGTTTGATGTTTAGTATTTTTATTTTTTATAAGATATATATTTTTTAGATTTATTTCTTAATTCCGCCTCCGTTCTTTAAAACCTTGTATTTACATAAATTATATAATCCCTGTTATAAATAACCAGTGAGTCTAAATTTCTGAAATACAGATCAAGTGACTTTCAAGTTTGATCCATTTGAAATGTTTCCTCTGAAGCTGTTTTTATTTTTATTTATGTTGATCATTGACCCATTTAAAATAAAAATAACCAAAATTGACCCGTTCTTATAACTAAATAGGTCGCAATTGCCACATTCTGTGTTGCCTATCCCTTGACCAGATGTTTAATTAAGAAAATAGCCTTTGTTGTTTATCACCCTCCACAACACACAAAATTGATTCCTAAACATTGTTATTATCGGTTCAAAGATACGCTCAACACTCGAGTATTTATGCATGGCTTATAAATGTGATCTTCCAATTATTTGTGCAACATGGTATATTTCATCCATTCTTGTAGATGAAGACCAAATTATATGATCTAGTGAGTCATACAATTGTCAGAACTCATCATCTTTTCAATTAAGTCCTCTGGCCATTAAGTTTTAGATTACTAATTATAAAAATATAAAAAGTCAGTATAGAACTTTCCATCTAGGAGATTAATTTTGATAATTAGCAAAGCATGGTATCTCAGTTACATAAATCAGAAACTCACCATCTTCATTAAGTTTTTGCAAGAGTTGCTGCTTTGTGGGAAGGGCATACATTCCTGCAGCAACGGCTTTTCGTATAGCCCATCCATGATACGGAGAGAATACTTGCCCATAAGCTTTCGATGCTGGATTCTTTAAAGAATTATCCCTGCCAAAAACAACAATCGCATACATAAAGCTTATCTAGCTAACACAAAGTCTTATATTATGTTTAATTTAACTAAAATACAATCCAAATTCTAAACAAATATGCATTGTTGCATCTTAGAGTCCAATATTGACTTGTTAACTATATCAAAGATGGATTAGGATTAACAATCTTTGTTGTTTTTAACGGAAATTTCATTATATCTTTTATTACATTTGTAAAAAAGTGTTAGATTATTAAATACTCTTAAGCCTATTGTATACTTTTTATTATTTTATTATTGCACTTTTCTTTTCTCGGGCGAGCCCTTCGCACCTTGGGTTCGCTTTTAACCACGCGAGAAACTAAACAAATCTAGAAACAGCGAGTCACTAAAAACTATTATTACAATAGCGATCAGTTATGCTTTTAAATAGAACAATTTGGGGGTTATAAAGAACACATGACGTAGTGGGATACTTATATCCTGCTCAACCTGTTTGGGATATTTCCAGGACAGAGAGCTTAAACGACAGCAGTAAACACCAATCCATACAATAATCTTCAGCATCTTGATATTAGTTAAATAGTTAAATGTGCAAAGTATTTTCACCAGATTTAAGAAACGTCCAATGGATGTAATCTTCATACTAATGTCTAATACACCTTAGAAAGTTTGTGAGAACCATTTATTCTTTATTCATATCCTTATGGACAAACCAGGTCTACTTTCTTTTCAAGTATTTGTATTCTTGTAATAAAAAGAAGCAGTAAATCCGTAATTCAAATAGTTGGACCCTAATAGGCTAATAGTATATAACTTCAAGTTAAGCATCTCCATGTCATTGTTCATGTAAGATCAGATAGCCTTGATATATCAATGGGATGTTTCTAAAGGTTTTTCGGCTTTCAACAAGTATTTGCAATAACATTTTGATTGTTAGCCAGGCCTTGTTTGTTCAGCTTTTATCTAGGACCACTTGCTGTTTTTTTTCTTCTTCAAAAGAGTAAGCAATAAGCAAATGTATGACCAACATTTTCAACCGGTTTACTAAAATCACCTTGTATCAAAGACATGTTCAACCACACTGCCATCATTTGGTAGCATGATTTTTGTGAACATCGACCTGCTTGAGGAAATGGAGATGCCCTCCAGTCACATAACTAAGTAAAACCATAGTTGTTGAAGGTGCAAGGCGCACTCAAGCTGCAAAGGGTGAGCCTTGGGCCTCAGTGCAAGGTGCTTTAAAAAGCAAGGGCTTTTTTAGGCGAGGCGTGTTGTAAGAAAATACAATTTTTAGGGGTTTTAGACATGTTATTTCTTCTTTTTTAGGGCTAGTTTAGGTTGATTCCAGGCTTGTTTAGGGCTGGTATAATTGTTTCAGACAATTTTGGCCGAAATTTCGTCAAAACTTGGCCTGAAAAATGCGCCAGAGAGCCTGAAAGTGGGGCTTTATAGCGAAGCGAGAAGGCTGTGAAGGGCCTGAAAAGTGGGCCTAAGCGCGTGCATGGGTGAGCCTTGACAACACATAGTAAAACCATATTCTTAAGCATAGTTTAAAAAAACGGCTGAGTTGTGCGCCTCGAGGCGAGGCGCCCAAAAAACGAGTCTGAGGCAGCGCCGCCTTAAGGGATTATTTTGTATGTGCGCCTCATAGGGCTGAGGCGGTAAGAAAAGTTGCGCCTCAGGGGGTTTTAATGTTTTTGACTTTTTGTGTCAATTTCAAACATTTCATGTCTTTTTTATGTCTGTTTTTGATGAATCTGATGATGAAAGTTAGTATTTTATTTTTTTATAAGATATATAATTTTTATATTTATTTTTAATTCAGCTCGGGCTTACGCCTCGGTTCACCTCAAGGCATACGCCTCGTGAGGCGAAGGAAAAACGCCTCGAGGCACGATTCCGTACAACATTGCATTTAGCAAATGCTTTCAATCTGAACCATACAAACATTTACACTTGTCTGAGTCTCTATAAAACTTGTCTCTACAATTGTGGATGGTCAAAAACCCTATGGTAAATATTCCAAATCTCTAAGCTAGTGACCAAAAAATAACAGTGCAAACAGTTATTATTCTAAGATAAGCATAGTAAACAAAGTTAAAGAAAAACTTACTCTGAAGCTAGAATCTGCTCAAACAACACTCTAACCATATCCAAACCACGCTTTACCCTCAAAAGATTCCTGGTGTGACTACCTGGCTTCCTCACACAATTGTTTTCAATATCCTTCGCCATCATCGATTGCAAGGTCAAAATTGACACCGAGGTCTCACACAGATCATTCACCTAGATCCACAATCAATCAAATTCAACGTAATTTACAAACAAAGAAAAAAAAACATAAAACCTAAATCATCACCCGCAAATAAAATCTAAATAACCTAACACACATATACGAAATCCAATCGACAGATTCGTAATACTACAATCACACACAGATCATCCACCTATGTCGACAATCAATCAAACTAAACATTATTTAAAAAAACATAAAACATCACTCGCAGATAAAATAAAGATAACCGAACATACATACACGGAATCCAATCGAACAACTCAAATTACCACAATCTCACACAGATCATTCACCTAGGTCCACAATCAATCAAAAACACAAAACCTAAATAGCCACTCACAGATAAAATCCAGATAACCTAACATATGCAAAACCTAATCGAACAATTCAAACTACCAAAATCTTACACAGATCACTCCCACAATCAATCAAATTCAACGTAATTTACAGAAACACAAACCTAAATCATCACCCACAGATAACCTAACATACATATACAGTTGATGCATAAATGAGTAGTTTGTTTGTATGTGAGTGATTGTACCTTGGCAACATAGTCCATTTCGGCGAACTTGAATGCGATACCGAGGCATCGGAAGAGAGGAGAAACGAGAGAACAAGCGCGAGAGAAAGAGGCAAGTTCTAGGTCCGGTTGTTGGTGCTGCGAGTTGATAGTGTTGGCGATCGCGTTGAAGGCTTCGGAAATCTTTCTAAGAGGTTTATCGCCGGTGCCGGAATCCATTCCGCTCGATTTCCGGCTAGTCAAACTTAGTTGTACTTGGGCTAACTGCTTGGTTTAGCGGACGGTTCACAAGGATCATGATGTTAACTATTCTTAAATCCGTCGCGGCAAAATCACAATAAAAAACTGTGCTTGTTTTTCCGAAAACGTCATTACGAGTTCTTGTTGCAAATTTAGTCCAACCACTGCTAAGGTCTATCGAGGGTTAAACATAACCATCCATAGGATGGCAAAAAAGTCCACGCCCGACGGGTATACCCGAAACATACGGGCCGGGTATAGGGCCGTTCAAATCGCTCGCTGCTCGTCGCTCGCTCGACGCTCATTCGGAAACTGCTCGGAAAATGCTCGTTCGATTTGACGCTCGATAGTAAACGAGCCGCTCTGCTCGGTTCGGTTTGTAAACGAGCCAAGCATGAGCAAAGGTCCGCTCGGCTCGGTTCGGCTCGAATTATTATTTTAATTAGTATACATATACATATACCTATGCACATACATATTTTTATATGTATATACACACATATATATACACGAATATAAATTATACTTAATACACACTTACACATACATATATACATAAATATAAATTAAATTTATAGTTTTATATATACCACTCTATTAGATTTAGATCAACGATATACAAATTTACAACAATATCTATACGTACTAGCCCAACCACGCCAATAAAAAAATTAATATTAAAACTAAAAGTTAAACCCTAAACCGATAAAAGATAGTTTGTTCATCGCCTCAATGTTTCATGTCGTTACCCTAAGTCGATCGTCTCCTGCTCTCAACGTAATTGTTCGTGCCATATGATCATCGCCTCGTCGGCTACAACATTGTTATTAATAAGAAAAATATTGTGCCATTAAATGTGTATGTTTTTAAAGACATAAAAACTTGAGACCCAATATTGTCACAACCTCTCTCAGCAAATTTAAATCGGGCGACACGGTTGTCCAAATCGCTCGACGCTCGCTCGGAATTTTTATTGCTCGAAAAATGCTCGTTTGATTTGAGGCTCGGTTTTAAATGAGCCGCTCCGCTCGGTTCGGTTTGTAAACGAGCCAAGCACGAGCAAAGGTCCGCTCGGTTCGGCTCGGCTCGTGAACAGCCCTAGCCGGGTATACCCAAAGCCCAATGGGTATGGTCCGGGTACGGGCTTAAAAAAGAAAAAAATCGGGTACGGGTACGGATATGGGATTTAGTGATACCCGGTCCATTTACCCGAATAATACCCGAAAGTATCACATTATATTTCCATATATAAACTTAGTACATGTAGTTATTACCTTCTCTATAGTCACATGTGGATATGTATTTGGCAGGTGCTTAGTGAACAAATAACTTATTTTTGAGCATGTATATTGGATATGGAAGCTATCACCCTTTATTATGTGGATGTTTATGCAATTAGGTGGTCCTGATACAATTACTTAATTAAGTAATCGTTTTGATTTAGTTTGGTTATATGGTCTGAATATGATATGTAAATTATTAATTATATTTTCATTTGTTATAGTCATTAAAATAGTAAATTATATAAACATCAACGTAAAAGTTAGACATTTGTCCCAACGGATATTTTTATGAAATTAACGGGTATTCCCGATACCTGCGGGTATGCCTGATACCCGACGTTGAATGGATCCATGTGGCCTAGAAGTTGTCATTGTTGTCTAGTCTGGCATCAGCGGTTAAGTTGAGATCGTGGAGCAGTGGTCGGCGCACGATGATTGGTGTCACGTATGTGTCCTTGTGTACTTCTGGTCACCTGCACGATTGCTTATCTTGCAGCGTGGTGTGCGTTGAGCGTGATATGATTTTATTAATATTTTAAGTTCCTTTTACGCATTAGTAAAGTTTTAAATTTATAAAACACGATATTGTACTAACTGTGAAAACCGTCAAATTTCCATGTAATTCCATACATGTTAAACAGTAACTTGTGCTTTAATGACTGTGCTTGATCTAAATTAATGACATGAATGCTTTCTGGTTATTGTCATATGCATACAAGTGCATCCCATATTGCATGGTTTCATATCATTATTGCATGCAACACTTTATGATTCAAATGATGCACGAAACAAAGTTAGCACAACTATCAGATAAACTAGAAGTACTGACGGGAGTTCAGTACCCAGACAGACATGATGTTAAAACACTGAATGAGCCCGGAACCAAGAGTCACACTAGTATAGTGTGTAGGAAAGTAGGTGTCACGACCCCCGACCCCATCTGGCCGGAATCGGTGCCGTGAGCAGTCCAGTGGTACCGGTGATTATTTTGAAAAACTTTGCAGCGGAAATTTTATCAGGACCGTGAGTTAGGAAAAATATCAGAGTTTAGAAACACCGGATTTTCTTTAAATAGATGGAATAAATTCCATTGTTACAAAGGTAGCTTTTGATAAAAACAATATTTCTTAATTTGATATAATTAATAAAATAAGCCACTTCTTGAAGTCTTTTAGTGCCGGATCCAATCCTTACTCCAATCTACTGTAATTACATGAAACGCGTTTTAAAAAGGTTTTGTCAGCGGGAAATACTGAGTGAATCATTCATTTTACTGAAACGACACATTTGTTATAATTTACAGTATTAAGAGTTTTTACATATGTTTATTATCAACCAACTTTCAAGAATAGGTATTTGTCACAGACCAGCTCTGTGACTGTGGTCATATCACCATTGGCTGTCCCAATGAGTGACGTATATCACTTAGGCTCGCCCACCTAATGTGAATGAAACAATAATAATACTGTGCACAATACCCCACATACCGGCTGTAATTTGGTGATTACATAAACTTAATCACTGTAATTATAACTCTGAAAAAAATGATTTGGAGTATTGTAAAACAGTTAATAAAAAGAGAATGACTCACATTATAATCATGCAGATTCATACGGCCAAAGTTTTAGTCTACAGATAAGCCTTGATATATTGCAGATTTACACAGGCAGAGCTTAGCTTATTGATTTAGCCTTGTAATCTAGTGCATACGAACTAGGTAGGTAACTTAATACAACAATTACGATAACTCACAAGATCAAATTCTCACAACGAACGACAAAGTGCGATACTTAAACATCCATCGAATTAACGACGAACGACAAAGTATAACCCTAATGTGGGTGGCACTTAAACATCCATTGGATATATTGATCGGTCGGAAAATGAATCGTAATAGCGATCGAGTTAATACCCTGTATCGTAGCAGCACCCCCTCTACTAATTAGTGATTTGGAGACTGTTTCGGCTATATCTCGACGTACCAATTGAATTTGATCGTCATACAAATGCAAGAAATCAAGTCTCGATGCCTGCTATTTATACACCAATTTTAACAGGCTTACGGACCGTAAGCCTAATCCCTTACGGTCCGTAAGGGGTACGAACCGACTATAGGGTAGCCACGTTTGGGACTAGGCCTGCTGACTTTATAGTTTTGTCCAATCAGATTTAGACAACGAGTTTCTATTGATAATCATCAACTAGGGTTTATCCCCCCCTGAGTTTTAGGGGCCCTGATCCTAATTCTGTTTGTTATGAAAATTTTAGAGATTGTGTAGAATTACTTGGGTGTCTCAACTAGGGTTTCCTATTGAGTAAATAAAATAGTAGATATGACTTTTGGTGAGAATAGAATAATAAATAATAGTTTTGGGTAAATTACAAAAAGAGAATAAAATGGTGGGAAAAATGAATGGACCCACTGTGTAACTTTAGGGTTCAACTAGAAGGACTCCTGGTATAAATTTTGAGTATAACTTTTAAGTGTTAAAAATATATAATGCACTCGTGTTAAGTATAGTACCCCTAATTCAACCTTGTCCCGAAGTCCCGAGATAGAATCCAAACGAACTTAGTCGGGCAGAGCCTTGACATGCGTTATGGGACTCAGATCAATCGGAAAAGGTAGCGGTGATCGGAAGTTACAATACTTAAAACGGGGCAGGGCTTTACTATTACTTTACTATTATTATAGTTTTTAATATATTAAAGAAAATAAATTTTGAGAAAGAGAGGGGAAAGTTGATCGATAGAGAGAGAGAAGGACATGAACAAAGTTTTGCTTCTATTTCACCTACTATTTATAGTTGGTGTGAGCCATAGATTCCTTTGCCTAAAATAAGACACGTATCTTTTGTATTCCACCTATTACTTTCATTAATTGCATATATACACATGTAGGTCATGCATTTCTTTTCAACTTTGCTTATGTAGTATTACATGTAGATTTTTAATTTGGTATGGCTTATTATTTTATTCAAAATTTTCGATAACTTTGTTAAATGATACGTATTTTAATTTAATTTAATTTCAACATTCAAAGTGTTATTTTATTATTGTTTTATTTAATATATATTATAATTAATTTAACTGATTCACTTGTTTGGCGCGTATAACTTCTAAAATATGACGTTTTTATAAAATAATGAATATGTCATCAGAATGAGAATATTTTTGTCTACATTTTGAACCAAGTTTCATTAAAAACAGAGTAGGTTCAAAATACAATGTATTTTTATAATTTAATTATTATATGGTTCCTAGGCCTGTCTAGGAACTTCATATTTCTAATAGTCAACTTACCCGTAGACTACCCGTCTAATAATATAAGTTTTTATATACTTTTATTTTATTAGAAATGTCAACCATATACAGGCCAAATAATATTTCAATTAACTATATATAAAATAGTGTTTAAAACTATTTGGGTTGAATATTTATATTAAAAATAAACTAGTTACTAGTGGTTAATAAATTTAACCAAACCTTATAATTTATATAATAAAAATAGGAATGTTACATCCTTCCCACCTTGTTTTAAATCTCGTCCTCGAGATTTGGGTTACGATATTTCTTTTAGACTTATGTCATATTTTAGTTAATAAAAATAATATTAAGGTAGATAACATAGAATTAAAATATCAAATTTTGCGAGTACGAGTTATACCATGAGTAGGATTCAATGGTTCAACTGAATTAGTTTAAGAAATCGATGTCAAAGAATGAGATGAAATGGTATAATTTTCGAAAGTGACTAGGTTGAAGCCAAAAGATATATGATCGATAGATATTTAAAATGAATGTGAAGGACTTTTTTTAGAATCAATAAAATTATTTGTCAAAAGAAATCTTATTTTGATTGGCAACTGAGGAAGACTTAGAATCGACGGGTTCAAGATGAAATAAAAGTATGAAAAATGATTTGTCAAATATTGAATTTATGATATGAGTAAATCAAAGTGTTTGAGATGGGTGGTTTGCAAAAATATACCAAAAGATAATAGAGTTAGCGTATCATTGTTTAGAGTTCTCAGTTGTTTTAATTATGAAACAATGTGATAGTATATTATTAGTGACTATATTTTTCATACTATGTCATAGAGATGGAAATATAATAAGAACAAGTTGTTTTAGCCTGACCAACTATTATATTATATTAGTAAAGCAAATGTAATATATATTATTTGTTTCACATTTTTATTATATGTAAATGGTTACCACTTTCAAATAAATATTATTTTAGTATTTTTACTATACTATGTAAAATAACTATGTAATACAAAATACTGCAATTTATATTTACAAAATATTTTAGTATTATGATTTTGTAAAAGAATCATTATTATTTATAACGTTAAATGAAAGTTATAAATAAAGGTGTAAAAATATTTACTGTACAAAAGTATTTGTAAAATAATTTGTAAATATATATCTATACTATTATAAAAAGGAGAAGTGACGTACAAAAATGTAATTTTACATCATGTACAACATTAGAAGCAGCATATACAACATTATGTAAGCAGAGAAAATAGGAAAGTCTTTGGTATTTTAAGACGATGGAAGGGCACGATTGACAATTCACCCTTGACTTTAATTGCCAGAGAAAGAAACGCTTGTATTTACTGAACTTAATTGCCACCTTCATTTAAACTAACCAACCCTTTTGATTCCCTTTCTTCCTCCCATATCGACCTCATCACTCTCTCTCTCTCTCTCTCTGTAACTTTCTTCGTTTTCTTAATGACTGTTACATTTTGTGTAATCTTTAGGTCACACATTCAAGATTTGTATCAATGCAAGAAAGGCTTGAGTGTTTCTACTTTGGTGAACAGTCGGAATCAGAAACCCTAGCCGGAGCCGTTTGTCGCCTGCACTGAAGTAAGAGAAATTTATCCTCATATCTTGATGTATCTTCATATTATGATATTAGTTGTGTGATTTACTGATTTATAGATCATGTTTAAACTTGTGGAGTATTAATCCTTTAGGGTCTATATTGGTTTCAATCTGAAACGAACATGATTAAGGTGAAACTGCATTACACTGAATGGGTTTTGAGTTGCATCTAATCTGGTCATTTAATTTTAATTACGACACCAAAAAGATAAATAACCCATCTTCAAAAGGCATGTTTTTTTCCTTTCAGTTTGATTGATTTTTGTGAAATTGTTGTAATTTTGGGTGTTGATTGAATTGGGGATATTGCAGATGGGAAGAATAGTGATGCTACTAGGTCCAAGCATTCGATGACGGACCAACATAGAAGGAACAAGATTAATGAAAGGCATGTGTTTGTTTTATCATAATTATTGTTTTTGTATTTGATATATTTAAGTTTATACCTTGTGTGGAGTATATTTAGTTTGTTATAGTAATATATACTCAGTTTAATAATATGTTTTTGGCCATTGGTGGATTTTAGTTTGTGATTTGATGAAAATAGTTTGATTATAGTGGAAACGCTCGAAATGAAATGAAAGGGATATATGTAGCAGGGTTAAAGTAATCATGAGATGAAGGTATGAAAGACCGGTGAAAACCTAGGTCATCAATGGCGAAGAATCTCATCTTCCCTCTAACCGAATCTTAAAGCTTCTATCAATTGGCCAGATGTGAGATTGTTCAAAAAATCAAGGGTTCGATGTCAAAACCGCAAGGTGAAAACGAAGAATCAAGTTGATTTGAGATCCACCTACGAAGATTCAGAAACAGGTAACCCGTAACCCTAGGTGCTTCGTCTTACAAGATTAATTTGCTTGTTTTATTTTTGGTTTCTCACTCAATATTTGATAAATCATGTTGATGTGTTTTTTATGCCGTAATGGATCGAATTGTATGTTGATAATTGAGAAATTTTGGTTTTCAATGGGTTTACTTTGTTGAAATTGAAGCTTTGAAGACGGGCTTTTAAAGCTTGTAAAGGATGTCGGTCGGTCGGTCATCAATACCCGGGAACTAGCCTTCAAAGCTTTAAATTGAAGCAAACCTAATTGAAGCAAACATTGATTCGGAGGAGGAAAGTACATGAAATCCAGACAGGTTCATCCAACCTCTGTAAAAATGCTGCTAACATGGGGCATTGGTGAGTGTTTTTGGTACTTTTCGCATTTTTTATGTATTCGTTAGGAAAGTATATCAAATCGCTAATGTTCTCTTTAAGGTGTTGTTTTATTTTTCACAAGAGCATCAAATGTTACTGATCTTTATCTTTGGCCGCTAGACCGCGAGCTCGTAAGCAGGTTAGTGTTGTTTTTGTGTATTTAATGTGTTTTTTCTTTGTCTTGTTCTAAATGTGAAGTAAATGTTTTGTTTGATTATAGTGAAGAATGAGTTGAACAGTTGGGACACTTTATGCAGTGAAAGATTACATACAAAAAGTTTCTTAAATCTTAAATTAACTCAAATATTAGTTGGCAATAGTTCGTGGAATAAATATTATGGCTAAAACATTACTAATGGTTTATCTTGTTTACTTTTTTTCGGCTTTTCGTAGGCATACACTATGGAACTGGAAGCCGAAGTGGCTAAACTGAAAGAACAGAATCAAGAATTGAAAAGAAAGGTAAAAAATGCTTGTTTTTTTCTATGAAAGAGATTTAGAACCGTACCAACTTGATAGCGTTGTTAAACTACTATAAAATGAAATTACAAAACTGATTCTTGTAAGAATTTTGAATGTTGAAAGTATGATGATGACATTGTTTATTTTCTGCAGGCTGAGATGATGGAAAAGCAACAGAATCAGGCAAAGCAATGTTTATAGAACAAAGAATGGTCCAACCTCTTCGATATCGTCGCCGATGATGTAAGTATTACTTAACTTATCATGGTTGATTTTGGGTTAACGGGTCAAAATAGGCCGGTTGTATGCATGAGTAGACTTCGTAGTGATATTATACATGTTACTCATTTAGCTATATCATTTGATTCGACCTGTTTTAAACATAACAGAACGGGTCGAATTGAGGTTATGTTCTATCTCAAACGGGTCGAATCAAAGGATATAGTTAAATGGGTAACATGTTAAAGATAACCTCATATGCAACCAGGTTGTTTTGACCTGTTAACACAACACACCCAAAATCGACAATGATAAGTTAAGTGATGTTTACATCATCTACGATATCAAAGAGGCTGGAATGTCTCTTTCTTCATGAAAGCTTGCTTTGCCTGATGAAATACTTTTGGGTATGGCTTTTAACTTGAGTTGGTGTTCATGTAATCACATAAAATCTTGCAATTCCATGCCAGCCAATCTCCGTTTCCAAGCTTTTTCAACCCTATAAGAACATCCTATGTTCTTACTCTATCCATGGAACACCTGCAAACCAAATACCCGCGTCACGCTTAAGGAAAAATAATGATAGCATGTATCCTTATCAATTTATTATCAGAACCACCAGTTCTTGAAATCGCCAGGGAAGAAAAGTATTGGGTCTGATTGTTACGGAAATAAGGCCAGAACTGGTGAGCCAATTTGGGATGAAACAACTTACAAAAACACCAAATTCATTTTTATTTTCTAAACTACATGAATATGGTTGTGTTTCAATTTATGTTAGAAGTTCTTGGACGAAGATTTGTTGCATGGAATGTAGATTGTAAGCCAAGCCATCCAACCAAATTTCAGTCCAATTGACTCCCCTAAACAAAACTCCAATACAAAACCAAATTAATCAAACCCAAACAAAATTAATTAACCGACATATCTGAACCGCTGTAACCATACCATACAAAAAACTGATAGTTTGGTTTGCATTTTCTAGAAAACGAATTTACTGAAAATTGAAAAAGACCAAACCAAACTAAATGACAAAAAAACGAATTTTACGGTTCGGTGTTAATTACGGGCTAATGTGATCACGGACATATAGAAGACTTGGTTGATGATTTGGAAAAAATAGAAGATGGTAATGATATTTCTCAACTTTTTTTACAATATGATTTATTTATTTTTTACCTAAATGTTAACGCATTATTTTGGGTCAATCTTTCAGCACAAAAATTTCAAGTCCAAATGACAACCAAAATAAACAAAACGGATTCCGTACTAATCGTGATTTAGATATGCCACACGCCATAGCTAAAACCAAATTGTATTCTTCGGTTAATCGGTTATGGCTTGACCGAATTATCGGTTAATTGTTTTGTTCGTTAAGGTTGGTTTAATTCGGTTATATGCTCACCCCTAGAACATACATATACTTGTAATATTAAAGCAGTTTGCTAGAACATACATATACATGTGTGTGACCATATCGCATATAGGTTCAATCACTATTTTTTGTTGAATGAGATAAAATGTTAGGAACTTGGAATGGGTTGTCGTTCGTAGTAGACATCATATTTAAATTTGATGTAAGTCGGAACACCCGCCGCAACGCGCGGGCATTCCCACTAGTCACTTAATAGGTCGATTCTATGTGATTACTTATTTTCATTTTGAAATCATATAACGTTATGAATGTATTTACAAATGTTGTAAATTGGTGAAAACGGGGACTATTACAATGTTCTCCTAACCCAATGTAGTTGATGATTACTATATTATTCTTATATGGTTATTTTCTTGCCAGAGTGTTATGATACCTAGTTAGCACAAAACATGTGATACACAATTTTATATAATTTTATTCGTCCCTCTAATTCTGGTATTGTTTTATGAAAATATGTCTTCTTCTTACAGTACAAAGTAATATATATATATATATATTTATATTATTAAGTTTTACTAAATAAGTATGATGACTTAATTTATATATATTATCTAGTCATTATCATGGGTGGATATTGGTTAGTGCTGCCTTGTTTAAGCATAGGTGGCCAGTCCATGCCTAACTAAGGCTAGGCTATTCAATATATGCCCCTGATAATAACTCTAGTATCTAAAAATAATACTAGCACTTCTGTTATTTATTACTAATAATAAAAATAAATAACTTAAATATAAACTTAAATGAGAGTATATCTCAATATAATTTTTATATATATAAAATATAAATTCTTTACTTCAATGGGTTAACAAAATTCATTAACTCGATATCAAAGAGTCACTGTTTTACAATAATGTGATTCATAGTGCAAAAAGCGAAATGATATTTGAGTTTTGATAAATCGAATGAAGTCCTCCAGTGGTCTTCATAAAGCAAGCGAATCATACTCGCAACAAACAGAGCATGCGTAACGTGTGGATTTACCAAGAATTGAAATAAATATTCGCTAAAGAAATCCTTATGATATGATGACTATTAGAGGAAGCAGAAATGCGAAAGTCAACTTATTATATGCAGAAGTCAGAGTTTTAACGAAAAGAAATATAAAACTTTATCTGGAATTTTGTGTGATAACTGTTGTTAAGTGACATTACCAGGGAATGTTGAATAAAATAAAATAGGGAATTTGCAAAGGTATATGACTCCTTTTGCAGTGATAATAATTATGACTCTGATTAAACTGTGCACCGAAAATTGTGAAATCTTGTTACAACGTACCTCAGCGAGATTTATGTTGGTTGTAGGATCATATGGCAAAGTGCTTCTTTTTTATTAGTAGTTTTTCTATTGACGGAATTAGCATTGGTGTCATCGTGCCTAATTTATATTTTTCAAAGGTCTTGCCTTGGAAGTCGTGTATGACATGTTTTAACGTCTGTGGACGTATAATTTAAGTTTCATGTGTTTTCTTGTGCATTAGCACAACTTTTAGATGTTTCTTACTTGCGTTAATAGTTTATGGTAACACATTGGAAATTCATATATTTTTGATGGTGTCCCAACTTAATGGGTTTCCAGTATTATTTTGTTGCACGAGTTACGAGGTAGATGATCAAACAAAATAATGTGTGATATTGGAAAAGAAATTCCTGATAAAGAAATCTAGACACAGATACTTGTGCTTTACTGTAGATCCCAAAACGAATCCGGATCACAGTGGTTGGTTGTTTTAACCCATAACACCTATTGATTAGGTGTTTGAGATATGAAAAGTTAAGAAGAATCAAAGATGAAGGTGAAGCTAATGGATTAATGAATACAACAAGTGTTGTATTGAATCCAAACAATAAGATATAACAATAAACCACCTTGGATATCAGATTTGAGCACAAGATCAACACAAGAATGTAACAACACCAATATTCATTGAAGAGCCAAAAGCTTGATTAGGTTACAATGCTTGGGGTATTTATAGTAGACTCCTGACTTGCCAGCAAATTTATAAATTTGCTGGAATCTTAACTACACCAGGTCAGATTTGCCACTATCAAAATATTACAATATTAGCCCCTAGACTTTACAAAGTCTAATAAACTTAACCAAAACAATCCATAACCATCTAAAGCAAGTACCAACGGTCTCATATGACCTAACAATATTCCCCCTAGACCGTTGCGTACTTGATCGTTCTTCATTCTTGTTTAGCGTTTTAGACCCCAATCGACTCAAGTACCTACGGTCTCAAAATGGTCTAACAATATTCCCCCTAGACCGTTGCGTACTTGAGCGTCTTCATTCCTTGACTCTGGTGACAGGATTTGTTGCGTCTTTTCCCATGATGTGCTGTGATGAAGTTTGCTTGTTATCAACTTCAGTTGCATCCTTCAATGTGACATTGTATGTGGATGACATTGGAGATTTAATTTCTCGGAATTCTGATTCTGATGAAAGAAGCTTGTCTTTTGAAGCAAGCGATTGATGATAACTTCTTTCTTCTCTCGAGCTTTGTCACACTCTTCCTTTTCTTCAATTTTTGTCTACCACATCAAGCATTTCTCTCTTCAATCTCCAGGCACGTTCTACTGCTCGTTGAAATAACGCTGCCTCTTCAAGGTTAGCATTGCCTGCTCCAACATTAATACGGCTAGCGTTCAACATGGTGAGATCTGAGAGCCCGAACTTAAACACATCCATCGGATCCAGAATGCGAATATCAACATTTTCATTCGACCTGATCACAGCTTCACCGGTTTTGCTATCGTAAAACCATTTCTTGAAATCCTTTAGAGCGACAGAGATTTCTTCTGGAAGCTTAATTCTAGTGACAACTTTAGCTGGGTTGATTACCCACGTCACTTTTCCTTTGCCTGTAACAGGATTGATGGTGGTTTTTGATACTCTGCGTCTAGGGCGCTGCGGAGTGTGATTTTGAAAACCTTTGTTACATTCTTTGGCGATTATTCGTTCAAAATCCCTCCCAATTCTTCTGTCTTCATGGTTTAGTAGATCTAGACGCCCAAGTTCTCGTAGATCCCATCTTGGAGGAGAGAAAAGATCAAATCCAGTTTCAAAGTACTGAATTACTCCACCGCGTCTCTTTACCACAAACATTCCTCTAGATTTATGCTTTGATTGTGCTTTAGCGTTTTATCCCATTCCAGATTCTTCACCATACTGATGATCTTGATCTTAACTGGAAGTGAATCTTGTACACGAAATTTCTTCAAAAATATAAGAGAGTTTCGGTTTCAAGGTTGAAGAAAATGGTTGTTATGTGAAAAATTTGAAATGAAACCGTTTATGGGGTTTTGTACGGAAATTGGATAGCCAGCGAAATAATAATTTCGCTAGCATCTTAATTTCGCCGACCCTGAGATATTTTGAGACAATTTTTAATTTCGCTCGTTGATTTCAAACTTTCTTGAAAAACGTGCCCATTTTTTATTAAAACATTGTTTATTTTGAAATATTCACAATAGTGCTAAAAATTTGGGCCATTTTGACTCCGAACTTCAAATTTCTTGCTTTGGGAGGTTCCACTTAATGCAAATTTCCTTGAAATATCCGACGCCCACCGAACTTACCTGCAGAAGATCATATTGCCAACACTTGCCAAATTCTTAATATATTATTATTATTTTACTAACCAGGGCACAAGAAAAACTGCCAGTATGTTTGTCCACTTAAATCCATGCATCCTTCTTTCAACATGCCTTCGGAGAGCGCTTTTATCATGTTTTCGGTAATATTGACAAGTCTTCGATGGCCCCCACACAAGCTATTGAGAATAGAATCATTACGCCCTCGTGAGTCCCACATCAGGACATACCCCCGCGATCAAGGTATGCACAAAGATTCTTCATAACAGGTGAGTATATTGGCTTCATTCTCTTCAACGATAGAACGGAGATCAGGTCTGTACTTTCGTACAACAGAGATCCCAAGAGCTATCGAGGGTTAAGATAGATAGTTCGGTGAACAGGTCAGTACCACTGTACAGCAGAGTTACCAAACTGATCTATCAAAGTATTTGGCCAAAGATGGCACTTATTATGGATTTTGGCCAAAAATGGCGCTTATTAGAAAGGGTTAGGCCTTTTTTTTTTTTTTTCTAAAGGCACTTATTATTTGAAAGAATATCATAGCGTCTAGGTCAGCATGTATCTGGATGCAGCAGAAGAACAACTATGATATCCTCCGAATGAAATACCAATATAAAGACCCGAAATCTCAGACTTTGGCAATCTGTCAACGCAAGATTCAAGACCATTAAGCCATATGCCGCAACGTGTTACCCACTGAGATGCGTAATGCCTGAGAAAAGCCAGAATTCTTGTGTAGACATTATGTTTTGCTCCCTAACAGCAGTTTACTCGTCGGTGTTGCTGAATCTACCGACATGTCGTTGCTTGGTACCCCGATTTCTTTTTGTTTTCTGTGATAGCAAGAAATGATAGAGTGTTAGCAATTTTCTATCACTTCCTCTCGCAGGAGTCAGATATAAGCAATCGTTTGGATTTTCTGAAAATATCCCCCATAAAATCTTTATTTTCGTGAGTCCATTTGCCCGAAAATAAAATTTTAAACAGAAAATCTTTTTGGTGGGCGACGTTTTTTTTTTGATACTTGTTTTACTCTCAACAAACGTTTTTTTTTTTTACAAGGGATAGAGTATTTACGGACAGTGTGTGTAACACCTCGAATTTTTGTGTCCAATGATGTGTTAACACGTGTCGTTTGATTACACGTGGCATTTATATTAAATAAAGGACTAAATTTGACAAATCTTGAAAGTATGTAAATTCGAGGGTTATGAATGTCAACAAGGGTAAATATACGGTATAGTAACCCTAAATAATGATTGAACCTTCAAACGAATAAATCATAGATCGAACGAAAGCGAAACGCGAAAGAAAGTGAGAGATTACAAGCTACAGGGATTAACGGTGTCAACATGTTTAATTATACCTCTGAGTGGCCCTTTAACGTTCCCAAGGCTTTGTAACGGTATTATACACTCACTAGAATGTAATATATAAATTTCGCGAAGTTTCGTTATGAAACAAGTAAGTTACGATCGAATTCGTAGGAGAAGGGTTAAAAGCGTCAATAATATAAATTAGGGCCTTCTGGAATATAAATAAATTAACCAGGGGCTTAACGACACGGGTAAATAACGCGAGGTCCCTAATCTTAATTAATCAAGGGCCTTATCGCAAAGTTACCCCTTCAAACCCGAAAGGCCAGGTAATTAATTACCAAGATTTTTAATCATTACAAAAAGATTTGAAAAAGATTTAATTTTAACCCCTTACGGACCGTAAAGGGTATGCCTTACGGACCGTAAGGAGGGGGAATGATTGCTGAGATCCGCCTATGGCTTACGGACCGCAAGGCCGAAGCCATACGGTCCGTAAGCAGCGCCCAGCGACAGATTGTTGGCTGTTGGCTGATTTAAGCGCCAAGACATGAATTTATGGGTTTTTCAGAGGTATGGTTGCCCCCTACTCGACCCATAACCCTCTAAGACACATGCCACTGATCCACATTCATCCATAGCATGAGTTGTAATGATCTAAAGGCTTGTCCTTGACTATAAATAAGCACCTTATGCTCACAACATTCATCACAACTCAAACACTCTCATCTGATCATTCCAAAAGCTTTCAAGTCTTCTTCTCTGCTCTATAATCAAGTCTTTACTTCTGTAAGTTGCTTAGTTCCTTTGTAGTTCAATTTATGCTTAGTAAAGCACTAGAAACCAAACCGTCGTAAATACGGTTTGACTTTCAAATAAATCCGTGATGGTTCTGTCTTATGACGAATCAAAGGTAGTTATGAGTTGGTATTTATGTGGGTAATAACCCTCTAAAAGGGTTCCCTCTGATCACCACTCTAACTATGTCAAATGTCGAGTCAAACGTGTACTTACAAAGTCAACAGAAAGCTATTTTGCCGTTTTATACATAATCTGTAATATATATGCTATGAAACCTGTTTAAACACTCATAAAACATGATATTAAGTATAAAAACTTGTTTGCGCTCGTTTGAATCGACCATTTGCTATATTGACCCGGTTCGGAGCCGAATGTCGCAAAAGTTTGACTTTTGCTTTGACTTCAGTTCTGACCCGTTTTAGTGAGGTATAGATATGCCTTAGGATACTCTTAGGACCAGGTTACATGATGGTATAGACCTCTGTGATCGGTTCATGATTTGTCCGAGTCTTTTGCGCATTTCCGTTAATCGCCTAAAAGTTGACCGTAACGGCCTTTTAAAAATAAAACGAGTATTTCGGACATGTGAACGGACCATAACCTTGCTTATTAAATTATAAGAATGTCCTTAAAGTTTCACGTCAATCCGAGATCTAGAATGAGAGTTATGCTAAAAAGCGCAATTAAAGTAAACTTTTGTAATTAACGGCGCAATTAGCATAACGCCCATCTAAACCAAGATTTCGTCACCAAAACTTTTACCCACTGTAATAAAATAATATTTTTTGGAATTTTAAAGATTTTTAATAATTTTTACCTTGCTCATAACCTGCGGTTATGGCTACGGTTCGGTAAATACCGAATATGCCCTTTTCGGCCAAAATTTGAGTTCTACAAGGTCTTTTGACCCGATTCCAGTTGCTACTGATTTTAAATAATAAATATAGTAATTTAGACTTTACAAACTAATCGGGAAACTCAAATTCCCTGTAGAACTCGAAAAGCCCTTTAAAAGTCTTTAAAACGACCGAAAAGCCCCTACGGGGCATAATATTAACTTAAACTCGTTACGGGCATCACGGAAGGTATCCTACTGATACCACAACCTCTTTAAGGCATATTGACTTAGGAAATAAGCGTAAGACTCTCATGGTTAACCGTTTCGCCTATTGCGCGCACGGTTCGGCTTATGAAACTAGTTTTCATAAAATAGCCGATACGGGTCAAATTATATTATTTAGACCCCAAAATCCAGAGTGTGAACCTTTAATCTTTACTACGGTTTTACGCGATGTGGTGTGTCTATTAATCTTTAACCCGGCACGATCCGGGCTACTGAACGCATAAAAGAACATGTAATACGTTCACAAGATTTTAATAATTTTCCCAAGTTATAAAAGAGTTTGTGCCTTGTGCATTCAAATCAATTTTAATAAACATTTTCAAATGTGACAGTTGAATGTATTTACCAGTGTAAACTGACGTATTTTCCCCAAAAAGATTAAGTGCAGGTACTATACGAAATTGGCTGGTATTAGCTTCCTAAGCATCACGAATAGTCTCGCAAACTCGATGCCGTATCTGAATGAACAATATTTTATTATTTTGATCCGCTGTGGATACATTCGACTTCTGTAATACATTTGATATTACCACCAGAGGTTGAAGTATATATTTATCTTTAAAGCTTCCGCTGTGCATTTATATAATTGTGTGGTTTGACTATATTGTTGCCAACTACGTCACGGTAATCCCCCCACCGGGCCCACCGGTGATACACGTGGAAATAGGGGTGTGACAGGTTGGTATCAGAGCCAACGTTGAGCGAATTAAACACTATCCTATTGTGTTTAATCTCAATGACACAATTGCACATACTTGAGTCTAGACAATAACTTAGGACAAATTCGGATTAATACTCCTTTTTGTCTTTATTTTCATTTCGATTTTTAATAAGTTTTGGAGCAGGAAAAATGCCACCTGTTATATTTCGAGGAAGAGGAAGGGGAAGAAGAGGCAGAGGAGATATCATGACACATCACGATCACGAAGCTGGACCGTCAGGTACAAGACCTCCTTCGATGACAAGGAGCGAAGAACCACAACAACGAAGAGACCTTTACGAACCTGCGAGGCATTCCACCTCGCACAGCTCAACGCCATCATACCGGCACTCCTTTGGGCCAAATTCAGAGAATGATCCCAACAACCCGCAACCTTCCTTCATACCTTTACAACGTTCGGTATCACACCGAAATTACGACGACCCTACCCCATACTTCATATGTCAGTTTAATCCAGCTGACTACATACAGGAACCTTCAGGCTTTGTTCCATTAGGGCCACAAGATCACTTCTCCGAAGACCATATGGATGAAGATACTGATCCAACAGAACCTGCTCGTGGTACGCCCACGCATCCGATAGAAGTCTCTGATGGGTCATCCTTCCATGGCACACCCTATCAGGGACCAGATAGTTTTCAAGCGTTGTTCGACCGACATGAGTGGTACTACACACCACCTCAACAGACATCACAACAACCGCGACATCCACAGGATCCCTCTGAGGATTCACGCTTTGTGGCAGTTACGCCACCACCTCCGCCACCGGCGCAACCAGTAATGCCTGATCCGCCAAGGCGTAGGAGGACGAATGCGCGTATGTCCACACGAGGAGGAGGGGGTATCCACTTCAGCACCCCTCGACACTCTAGTAGTAGCCACTATCCGCCACTACAAGAAGAAGGACCTTCAAGTCCTATACAGGAGGCGAACTCCGCACCAGCTGCACCAAATTCGCCACCATTTGGGTATGACCAACCCATACCTACTTACACGGGTCCAACGGCTTACAACCCGTTCGAACCGTCTCAGGCACATTACAACTACAATTATGAGCGCGACCCATATGTGGTGTCGGCTAGGTATAATGCACGCTACCTTGACGGAGCTCATGGGAACATGGGAGCCCCGGACTACTCAGCTCATGGGTATCCAATACCTCCCAGACCTCCAGTTCCGCAACAAGCACCACAACCACGTTTCTCTCCTCCTGAACATGAAGAGATACTCCATCGACTAGATCGTGTGGAGAGAGAGTTCGAGGAAGAGAAAAAGAGCCACCGAGGATTTCTCAAAGGCTTAGCAAACCTACTAAAGGGCAAAAAGAAGAAGCGTGACCACTAGCCCTTAATAGCTGTACTAATTTCTACTTTGAAAGAAGTCCCTGCGTGGACATTTACCGTATTTCAGTCCCTACGTGGACTTATCTTTTAGTCCTTGCATGGACACTTATTTTATGTTAGTCCCTGCGTGGACTTGTCACTTATTTTAAAACCCCTATGGAGGTATGTACCATTTGAAAGACCCATTTAGGGCAATATGCGATTGTATTTGAGATTATGGAATGTATGTTATGAGTTTTGTTTTAATATGTATGAAATAAATCAAAAAACCATTCCTTTTAAATTGATCTGCCTAAGTAAAGAATCTTACGAGTGAAACCTAGCCTGGTGTCTTTTAAGATCCGGCCAAGATGGTAGGACTTAAAGATTCAGATTCCCTTAACCGCTGCAAGCATGTTAACAATCATGGCAGATGTGATTCGTTAAAATCACGCACGTCATTCTTATACAATAATCCTTTAAGGATTTCAAAACCCAACTAAATGATTTATAAATCGTGGGATAAATCACCAATGAAGGTGATCAATCATATTAAACATCCATTTGTGATGTAGTGCCTACGGGCCAACCTTATTAAAACGTCCATTAAGTGATGTAGTGCCTACGGGCCAACCATATTAAAGCATCCATTAGAGGTGTAGTGCCTATGGGCCGTAATAATTGTCTTATAAAGACAAAAGGCAGTGGTGGTCTATGACTCCCTGTCAGAAAGAGATAAAAAGGAACTACGGTTCAAATCTCTATGCCTTTGATTCTCTGAAATCTCGGCTAATAGTATAAAACATCCTCGTGACTAGGGTTTATGCCGCCAATATTATTGGTATAGCAAAAATAGGATATATTCAAATCCTAAGATTAAATGAGTAATAAGTTAACCAAGTATGGTCTCTGTTACCATGGTTGACAAATTGTCATAAAAGACAATTATATAATAATCTCCTGAATAAAATTTTGTTATCTTCTGTAACAGATTCAAGTTACAATGGCGGATCCCAATGGAGAGAATAGCCATACAAATGAAGATGACTACGACAATGCGCCAGTGCATATGACAGGCGCGCAGTTAAAGGCTCTAATTGACAATGCTGTTCAGGCAGCTATGGACCGTCAATATACCGAGTCCCAAGGCAGAACCGTATCAAAACCACCCTCCAAACCAAAGACACACTCCAAACCACCCTCTCAACCCAAGAAGGATGACGACAATCACTCGTCAGCTGAAAATAGTATTCGTCGTGAACGAGAGTACACTGATGCATCTGGTGCCAAGGGTTGCACCTACAAGTATTTTGTATCTTGTAAGCCCCGGGAATTTACGGGGGAGAAAGGTGCTGCTGATTGTATCACCTGGCTAGATGAGATGGACACTATTGTGGACATCAGTGGGTGCACAAAGAAGGATGTGGTGAAGTTTGTGTCCCAGTCATTTAAGGGCGAGGCCCTGGCATGGTGGAGGGCGTTGGTGCAGGCATCAGGTAAGTCTGCTTTATACAAGATGACATGGGAGGAATTTATTGCTCTCATTAAGGAAAACTACTGCCCTCAGCATGAGGTTGAGAAGATTGAGGCTGACTTTGTGTCACTGGTAATGACGAACCTGGACTGCCAGGCTTATTTGACGAGCTTCAATACGATGTCTCGCCTGGTTCCGTACCTTGTGACACCAGAGTCTAGAAGAATCGCCCGTTTCATTGGGGGCTTGGAGCCTGCGATAAAGGCTAGCATAAAGGCCTCTCGGCCGACGACCTTCAGGTCAGTTACTGACCTCTCCTTGTCTCTCACTTTAGATGCTGTCCGTCTAAGGACGCTAAGGAGCAAGGAGGCTGAGAAGAGGAAACGTGAGGATGATACCTCACGAAGGTCTGGAAAGAAGCACCATGGAAACGGTGACGGCAAGAGAGGGGCTGAGACGAAGAAGGATGGGCAGGCTGGTGAAAGACCCAATTGCAAAATCTGCAAGAAACCCCACTCTGGGAAATGTAGGTTTGCGTCGAATTCACAGTCGCAGCCAAAGACTTCTTCCTGTGGACTATGCAAGTCCAAGGATCATAAGACGGTGGATTGTAAGAAAATCAAGGACGCAACCTGCTACGGTTGCAACGAAAAGGGGCATATCAAGAGTAACTGCCCTAAAAATGCCAAGAAACCGGAGGGGACCAAGAAGACAAATGCTAGAGTCTTCCGCATGGATGCAAAGGAAGCAGTACAGAACGACAATGTGCTTACAGGTACTTTTCTCGTAAATAATATATTTGCAAGAGTACTTTTCGATTCTGGCGCTGATAAGTCCTTTGTAGACCAAAAGTTTTGTAAACTATTGAACATGCCGATCAAAACCCTAGATATGAAATACGAGGTAGAGTTAGCAGACGGCACGATAGAAACCATCTCCACTGTGCTAGAGGGATGTGAAATGTCCATTAAGAACCATTCTTTTCCTCTATCTCTACTTCCTTTCAAACTAGCGGGTTTCGACATTGTTCTAGGCATGGACTGGTTATCCCGTAATCAGGCCCAAATCATTTGCGGCAAAAGGCATATAGTGTTAAAAACTCCGAATGGTGAATCGCTTACCATTCGAGGAGATACACAGTACGGATTGCCCGAAGATGTATCTATGCTCAAAGCTTCTAGGTGTTTGAACAGGGGCTGTGTCATTTACATGGCTCAGGTGATAATTGAAGAACCTAAGCCGAAGATCGAGGACCTTCCTGTCATTTCTGAATATCCCGAGGTTTTTCCTGAAGAACTACCTGGGTTGCCAACAGATAGACAAGTGGAATTCAGAATAGATATCATTCCTGGAGCAGCTCCGATAGCAAGAGCACCTTACAGGCTAGCTCCTACTGAAATGAAGGAACTAAGAACCCAGTTAGATGAACTGTTGGCAAAAGGTTTTATCAGACCTAGTTCGTCTCCCTGGGGAGCACCTGTCCTATTTGTAAAGAAGAAGGACAGATCGATGCGGTTGTGCATCGATTACCGTGAACTGAACAAAGTTACCATAAAGAATAGATATCCTTTGCCAAGGATCGACGATCTGTTCGATCAGCTGCAAGGAGCAAGCTATTTCTCGAAGATCGACTTGAGGTCGGGCTATCATCAGCTAAGGGTCAGAGATGAAGATGTACATAAGACAACATTTAGGACTCGCTATGGTCATTACGAGTTCCTAGTGATGCCTTTTGGGCTCACAAATGCATCGGCTGCGTTCATGGATCTCATGAATCGCGTCTGCAAGCCGTACTTGGACAAATTTGTCATCGTCTTCATCGACGATATCCTTATATATTCCAAAAGCCAAGCTGACGACGAGAAGCACCTCCGTTGCATTCTTGAATTACTACAGCATGAGAAACTCTACGCCAAATTCTCCAAATGCGAATTCTGGCTAAGAGAGGTTCAGTTTTTAGGTCACGTTGTAAGTGAACGTGGTATCCAAGTGGATCCCGATAAGGTAGAGGAAGTCATGAACTGGCAAGAGCCAAAGACGCCTACCGAAATTCGTAGTTTCCTGGGGTTAGCAGGATACTACAGGAGGTTTATTGAGAATTTTTCGAGGATTGCTGCGCCCTTGACTTCCCTAACCAAGAAGAAAGAAAAGTTTATTTGGGGCCCAAAGCAGCAAGAGTCCTTCGAAGTTCTGAAGCAGAAGCTAAGCAACGCACCTGTGTTGACCTTACCTGAGGGTACAGAAGAATTCGTAGTTTACTGCGATGCATCACACACAGGAATGGGGTGTGTGCTTATGCAGAAGGGCAAGGTTATTGCCTACGCTTCACGACAATTAAAGGTGCACGAAAAGAATTACACCACCCATGATTTGGAGTTGGGTGCCGTTGTATTTGCACTGAAATTGTGGAGGCATTACCTTTATGGTATTAAATTTATGGTTTATTCTGATCACAAAAGCCTCCAGCACCTGTTCAATCAGAAAGAGTTGAACATGAGGCAGCGCCGTTGGATGGAGACCTTGAATGACTATGATTGTGAGATCAGGTACCATCCCGGCAAAGCGAATGTAGTCGCTGATGCCTTGAGCAGGAAAGAAAGGGTAAAACCTATTCGAATCAATGCCAAGAGCATTGAAGTCAAGAATAATTTGATTGAGAGGATATTAGCTGCACAGCGAGAGGCTGTGTTGGAAGCTAATTATCCTAATGAAAAGTTAGGAGTAACTGAGGAGCAGTTGACTCTTAGCAAGGATGGAATCCTTAGACTGAACGGACGTATATGGGTTCCGATTTATGGAGGACTACGAGATGTTATCCTCCAGGAAGCCCATAGTTCCAAATATTTGGTCCATCCTGGAGCGGACAAGATGTATCAAGACTTAAAGGCAAACTATTGGTGGATAGGCTTGAAAAAGTCTGTGGCCGCCCATGTAGCAAAGTGCTTGACTTGTGCCCAAGTCAAAGCCGAGCACCAAAAGCCGTCTGGCTTGCTACAACAGCCTGAGCTTCCCGAGTGGAAGTGGGAATGTGTAACTATGGAATTCATAACCAAGTTACCCAAAACCAGGAAAGGAAACGATACAATATGGGTTATAGTCGATAGGCTGACTAAATCAGCTCATTTTCTACCCATCAAGGAGACGTATAGCTCCGATATGTTAGCCCAACTTTATGTTGATAAGATTGTAGCTTTACACGGCATACCTGTGACTATTATCTCCGACAGGGATACCAGGTACATGTCTCACTTCTGGAAGAGTTTCCAGCAATCTTTGGGCACGCGTTTGAACTTCAGTATGGCTTACCATCCACAGACGGACGGTCAGAGTGAGCGTACTATACAAACGCTAGAAGACATGCTTCGTGCATGTGCGATCGATTTAGGTGGTAACTGGGATAAGAACCTACCCCTAATCGAATTCTCCTACAATAATAGCTACCATACCAGCATAAAGGCTGCGCCTTTCGAGGCATTATACGGTAGGAAATGTAGATCGCCTGTTTGTTGGGCGGAAGTAGGAGAGGTCCAATTATCGGGACCAGAGATAGTTTTCCAGACAACGGACAAGATTGTCCAGATACGGGAACGTCTCAAGGCTGCCCGTGATAGGCAGAAAAGCTACGCTGATCTGAAGCGTAAGGACCTTCACTTTGAAGTAGGTGAAAAGGTGTTGCTTAAAGTATCACCCTGGAAGGGGTGATGCGTTTCGGAAAGAAAGGCAAACTGAGTCCGAGATACATAGGACCTTTTGAGGTCATTGAACGGGTCGGGTCAGTCGCCTATAAGCTGAACTTGCCTGAAGAGCTCAATGGAATTCACAATGTGTTCCACATCTGCAATCTCAAGAAGTGCTTCGCCGATGAATCATTGGTGATTCCACAAACAGATGTGCTTATAGATGAGAGCTTAAAATTCGTAGAGAAACCGTTATCGATTGAGGATCGACAGGTGAAAAAGCTTCGCAGAAAGCACGTACCGATTGTAAAAGTCAAATGGGATGCTCGTAGAGGTCCCGAATATACGTGGGAAGTCGAAGCCACAATGAAAGAAAAATACCCCTATTTATTTGAGTAAATCTCGGGTCGAGATTTATTTTAAGGGGGTGAGGATGTAACACCTCGAATTTTTGTGTCCAATGATGTGTTAACACGTGTCGTTTGATTACACGTGGCATTTATATTAAATAAAGGACTAAATTTGACAAACCTTGAAAGTATGTAAATTCGAGGGTTATGAATGTCAACAAGGGTAAATATACGGTATAGTAACCCTAAATAATGATTGAACCTTCAAACGAATAAATCATAGATCGAACGAAAGCGAAACGCGAAAGAAAGTGAGAGATTACAAGCTACAGGGATTAACGGTGTCAACATGTTTAATTATACCTCTGAGTGGCCCTTTAACGTTCCCAAGGCTTTGTAACGGTATTATACACTCACTAGAATGTAATATATAAATTTCGCGAAGTTTCGTTATGAAACAAGTAAGTTACGATCGAATTCGTAGGAGAAGGGTTAAAAGCGTCAATAATATAAATTAGGGCCTTCTGGAATATAAATAAATTAACCAGGGGCTTAACGACACGGGTAAATAACGCGAGGTCCCTAATCGTAATTAATCAAGGGCCTTATCGCAAAGTTACCCCTTCAAACCCGAAAGGCCAGGTAATTAATTACCAAGATTTTTAATCATTACAAAAAGATTTGAAAAAGATTTAATTTTAACCCCTTACGGACCGTAAAGGGTATGCCTTACGGACCGTAAGGAGGGGGAATGATTGCTGAGATCCGCCTATGGCTTACGGACCGCAAGGCCGAAGCCATACGGTCCGTAAGCAGCGCCCAGCGACAGATTGTTGGCTGTTGGCTGATTTAAGCGCCAAGACATGAATTTATGGGTTTTTCAGAGGTATGGTTGCCCCCTACTCGACCCATAACCCTCTAGGACACATGCCACTGATCCACATTCACCCATAGCATGAGTTGTAATGATCTAAAGGCTTGTCCTTGACTATAAATAAGCACCTTATGCTCACAACATTCATCACAACTCAAACACTCTCATTTGATCATTCCAAAAGCTTTCAAGTCTTCTTCTCTGCTCTATAATCAAGTCTTTACTTCTGTAAGTTGCTTAGTTCCTTTGTAGTTCAATTTATGCTTAGTAAAGCACTAGAAACCAAACCGTCGTAAATACGGTTTGACTTTAAAATAAATCCGTGATGGTTCTGTCTTATGACGAATCAAAGGTAGTTATGAGTTGGTATTTATGTGGGTAATAACCCTCTAAAAGGGTTCCCTCTGATCACCACTCTAACTATGTCAAATGTCGAGTCAAACGTGTACTTAAAAAGTCAACAGAAAGCTATTTTGCCGTTTTATACATAATCTGTAATATATATGCTATGAAACCTGTTTAGACACTCATAAAACATGATATTAAGTATAAAAACTTGTTTGCGCTCGTTTGAATCGACCATTTGCTATATTGACCCGGTTCGGAGCCGAATGTCGCAAAAGTTTGACTTTTGCTTTGACTTCAGTTCTGACCCGTTTTAGTGAGGTATAGATATGCCTTAGGATACTCTTAGGACCAGGTTACATGATGGTATAGACCTCTGTGATCGGTTCATGATTTGTCCGAGTCTTTTGCGCATTTCCGTTAATCGCCTAAAAGTTGACCGTAACGGCCTTTTAAAAATAAAACGAGTATTTCGGACACGTGAACGGACCATAACCTTGCTTATTAAATTATAAGCATGTCCTTAAAGTTTCACGTCAATCCGAGATCTAGAATGAGAGTTATGCTAAAAAGCGCAATTAAAGTAAACTTTTCTAATTAACGGCGCAATTAGCATAATAACGCCCATCTAAACCAAGATTTCGTCACCAAAACTTTTACCCACTGTTATAAAATAATATTTTTTGGAATTTTAAAGATTTTTAATAATTTTTACCTTGCTCATAACCTGCGGTTATGGCTACGGTTCGGTAAATACCGAATATGCCCTTTTCGGCCAAAACTTGAGTTCTACAAGGTCTTTTGACCCGATTCCAGTTGCTACTGATTTTAAATAATAAATATAGTAATTTAGACTTTACAAACTAATCGGGAAACTCAGATTCCCTGTAGAACTCGAAAAGCCCTTTAAAAGTCTTTAAAACGACCGAAAAGCCCCTACGGGGCATAATATTAACTTAAACTCGTTACGGGCATCACGGAAGGTATCCTACTGATACCACAACCTCTTTAAGGCATATTGACTTAGGAAATAAGCGTAAGACTCTCATGGTTAACCGTTTCGCCTATTGCGCGCACGGTTCGGCTTATGAAACTAGTTTTCATAAAATAGTCGATACGGGTCAAATTATATTATTTAGACCCCAAAATCCAGAGTGTGAACCTTGAACCCATATAAAACAAGTCTCTGAACTTGTTTGGGGCAGAATCACATTCCATTCACGGTTTTCGCCTTTTCGCGCGATTAAACCATATTTATATTCCGGAACCAACCGGTCTAGGCTACGGCCAATATAAAGACCCGTTAGGATTCTAAGAGGTTAATTAAAACCTTCGTTCCAGATTAGGAGCCCAGTAAAAGCTATCGGTGATTTAATCAAATTAAGGAATAATACTTGCAAAGGTAAATACTTTTAACTTATTTCCCCTATACGGGCTTGGGTTACGGTATAATATTTACCGCTTGATTGAGCATCATATATTCCGTCGCTTAGGTGGTTAATTAAATATTATGATCGGCTCATTTAAACAGTTTTGTTTCTTAAAAGCCTTTGGGGGGGTTAATGACCGTTGTCCCGGATATCCTTGGCATCATTTTACGAAATGGCCACGACCATCGACATCCCGGTGTAGGCGTACACCCGGTATATATTGTCGACATTAAATTAAAAGACGTAGCCGTTGGTTTCTATACTACGGTTTTACGCGATGTGGTGTGTCTATTAATCTTTAACCCGGCACGATCCGGGCTACTGAACGCATAAAAGAACATGTAATACGTTCACAAGATTTTAATAATTTTCCCAAGTTATAAAAGAGTTTGTGCCTTGTGCATTCAAATCAATTTTAATAAACATTTTCAAATGTGTCAGTTGAATGTATTTACCAGTGTAAACTGACGTATTTTCCCCAAAAAGATTAAGTGCAGGTACTATACGAAATTGGCTGGTATTAGCTTCCTAAGCATCACGAATAGTCTCGCAAACTCGATGCCGTATCTGAATGAACAATATTTTATTATTTTGATCCGCTGTGGATACATTCGACTTCTGTAATACATTTGATATTACCACCAGAGGTTGAAGTATATATTTATCTTTAAAGCTTCCGCTGTGCATTTATATAATTGTGTGGTTTGACTATATTGTTGCCAACTACGTCACGGTAATCCCCCCACCGGGCCCACCGGTGATACACGTGGAAATAGGGGTGTGACAGTGTGGATCACAAGATTCATTTCCATTCAAGGAAATTAACCATTTCCAACCCGGTTACCAGCTGGTTGAAACGGATTTTATCAAAAGCTTTCATGAAAATATCGGCTCGCTGTTGTGTTGTATTCATTGGCACCACTTGAATGTACCCCTTCTCGTATGCATCTCGAATTGCGTGAATTCGAATTTCAATATTCTTTGTTCTGGAGTGATGGGTGGGATTCTTCACAATTCCCAGACATGCCTTATTGTCGATGACTATTGGAGTCTTAATGATGTTGATTCCATAATCCAATGACTGATTTTGTATCCACGGAACTGGTGAACAACAACTGTAGGTCGTGGTGTGCTTTGATTTTGTATCCAAAGCAGTGACTCCGATTCTGAAGCCTTTGAGATCAAACAGGTCAGGTTATCATTTGTCTTGACGTTTTTCATGTTGAGCACGTGTGTGTTGTTTTGTCTTGGAGCAGTAAGCATGATCATTTCTATGTTACACTCATGAGATTGTAGCACAATTCTGGAACATAGTTGACATTTTCCAACGTGAGGGTTTCAGACACCACATCTCCTATTCCAACGATCTTTCCTCCCTTCTCGTGTCCAGCGAAAGACACGAAATTACCATTAATAAAACTAAAATTCTTCAGAAGCTCCTTCAAGCCTGTCATGTGTCTTGAACATCCGCTTTCGACATGCCAAATGTATTCGATGAGCATTCGAAGCCATTTCTGGAGTTTATTCTGAAATACAAGAATATACACAAATTAGATTGATTTGGGAACCCAGACTTGCTTCATTTTGAATCTATCGTGGTTTTGAGCCACGATGTCCTCTTTTTGTTTCCAAAAATATGTTGTTGAATTAACCAGATTTTTAACAGATTTCTTAAGATAATCAAGCTGATATGTGAAATTTTTGACAAAATCATATTCTGGTTTAGGAAAATTCTTGGTTTTACAATGTTTCGCTGTATGTCCTAAATGACCACAGCGAAAACATCGTTTGCGTCTGGGTCTTTTGGTGTTGGAAGATGATGTATGTGATGAGTGTCTTGAGCTTTCTGCTTTCTTCACTTTCTTGTCAACTCGACTTTCATCTTCTGAACATTCTTCTTCATTGTCGGAATCTGATGAACTTTCTGATGTTTGATATTCACTTGAATTTTGTTCTTCACTTGCTTCGTAACTTGAATCGCTACAGCTTGGATCTTCACTTGAACTTTCTGAGTTTTGATCGTCATTTGTTTCGTCACTTGAATCTTTGGAGCTCTCACCTTTTGTTGTTTGATCTTCACTTGAAGTTTCTGATTTTTGCTCTTCATTAGAAGTTGATGTTTCTTCTTCCTTTTCTGAGGCAGAAAAGCTTGTTTCTTCTTCCTTTTCTGAGGCAGAAAAGCTTGTTTCTTTTTCCTTTTCTGAGGCAGAAAAGCTTGAATCTTCTTTGCTGCTTTCTTCACTGACTTCCATTTCTGAATCTGTCGTACCTGTTTGAGATGGAATAAATTCTGGTATTTCCTCGGTGAGGAATTTTCCAAAACTGTTCCTTTTCAATTCTGGCACAAATATAGGAGATTCACACACATTTTTATCATCACTAAATGCAGAATTTAAATCATGACATTCAAACATAGTATGTTCACGATCACGAGTCTTAAATGTAGGCACATGGCCCTTACTGTCATCCCGAATATTGTTTCTCTTATCACAGTTCCAGGCAAACCAGTTAATAGTGGAATAACTGTCGCCTGAATAGCCTATTCCTATTTTTGAACCGCCGCAGTCTCCATCCTCATCGCACACATCTTCTTTACAGACAATTGGATCTGCATTACTTTTAGAAATCTTAGCGGTTGTTTCGTTTTCACCAGAGTCGATTTGCCCTACAGAGGCCTTTTCATCAATAAGATCGTTTTCGGGATGAGGAGTTGGCATAGGCACATAGTTTTTGCTATGTGGTGGAAAGAAGAGTTTTCTTTCATTTCCTTGCCTATCCTTATACCCGATCCCGTCTTTCACATACGTTGGTCGTTGGCAATTTTTGATGTCAGTAAAGGCCTTTTGACTGACATTCCATTTGTCTATGATAATTTGCAATTTATTCTTTTCGTTCAAAGCTTTTTCTAGTCTATCTGTGAGATCGTTAGTGATGAAATCTTTTCTAAACACAAATTCTTTTAGAGTCTGCATTTCAGTTAAAGTTGAATTCAACTTTCTCTGATATGCGGCCTCGTTCTGTTTAAGCTCTTTGTTAAATTTTAAAGCTTTGTCTTTTTGTCTCTCAAATTCTAGATTTAGAGACTTGTAATGTGCCACGACATCAACGCATGCTGGTGTGCATAACTTTACTTTAAAGCTATGTGGAATACTATTTACCAAGTCTTTGTCAGCTTTTTCTTTTGAAGATTCTGTTTTCATTGCTGCGACTGAGACTTTCTCTTTGTCTTTCTTCTGGTCAGATGACTCCTTAGGAACATGCTCCTTAGCTTCTTCAGAATTCTTTTCTTTCTCAGGCTCCGGGGAGGTGAGAATGCTTTTCAGACCCTTGTCAGCAATGTTGTCACCTTTTGGAATTCCGGCTGTTGGTTTCTCAAACTGATTTGATGAGGAACCGCTTGAGATCTTTGCCATAAGAGCTTTGTTGACTTGTTCCTTGGCTTCAGCATTCTCTTCAGCTTGAGTGTCACCGAGCACAACTGTCTTTTCACTGGACCGTGGAGCCTTTGATGCGCTTGCGGAAGCGTTGAAGTAAGTCGTGTCTGAAGCTTGTTGACTAACACCTTCAGATGCAAGAAGTGCCACGTTCTTCAATCCTGCAGAAGTCTGAGCAGGCTTCGGGGTGTAACCAGTCGTATTCATTTCCCGTTTGTTAACATCCATTTCAAAATCCTTCAAAGTGTTGATCAAATCGGTTAGAGTGACAGGATTTGGATTGTTGAGGAAATCCCTTTTGATCATCATGCACTTCAGGCTCCATTCCTTTGTAAGTGAGTCCAAAAGCTTCTTTATGGCAGCACGGTTAGTGATATGATTTCCTGCCTTCTTCATCTTGGTCATCATATTTCGAAAGCGACTGATATGATCGGAAAGGCTTTCTCCACGAATTCCACAAAACAGGTCGTATTGCTTCTGCACCATGATTCTTTTGCTCTCAATCAGCTCTTCATTTCCCTCGTAATATTCGATCAAAGCAAGCCAGAGTTCATTTGCAGTTCTGTATTTTTCAAACATGTTACAATCATCAGTTGACAGAGCCATGGTTAAGGCGGCATGTGCATGGCGGTCACGTTGGATTAGGGCCTTGCTTCATCAGTGAAGGTTGAAGAGTCATTGTTAGTGACTATCGCATCTCCGCGAACCACCGTTGGAATGTGGGTTCCAGCGGTGACCGAGAGCCACAGATTGTAGTCTGTGTACTCGAAGAACGATTGAATGCGAGTTTTCCAAGTGCTAAAGTCTTCCGCCCCTTTCAACTTTGGCGGGCGAGTGGTGGTTCCAGTTTCAAGTTCCGCTTGAGCAATTGGACTTGGTAGATTCAGCGACATCTTTCCTTGTTTTAGACAAACGTGAGCTGAAACAGACCTTAAATTCGCTGACAGGAGCTTTAATTTCGCCAATGAACGATGTTGATTGAGGACCTTCGCTAGCTAGTCCGCTATCTTCGCTGGGAAGTTATCTAAGCCTGCACGAGCGATCACTTATCTTCGCTTACAAATCAAAACACAAACAGGGGTTAGGTTAATTTCACCGGTGACCGTGATAAGAACGCTGTGGTTCGCTATCACGGCTCTCGAAGTCGCCTTCGATAATTTCGCTCAGGGAACAAATGACACTATTTCGCTGATGATCAATAATTTCGCTCGAACAATGGTCGGCGAAATTGATGATTATGCGATAAAACACTCAACGATCTGAATTAATTCGCTATATTCAACGCTGAGTTCGCTGTCTTCAACAGATAAATTCGCTATATTCAAAAATTGTTCGCTGGCTTCAAGTTAAATTCGCTGGACAGAGGGTTTAACACGAACTAAAACCCTCTAATCACTCAAAAAACAGCCCAAAAACCATGTTTTGATGCACCAAAATGTCCAAAATAACTCCCTAATCAAGTATTAACAACAACCTATCGATTAAACACACCAAATCAATCCATTTTAAGTCCAAAAATTTGAAAAACCTTGAAACTTTGAAAAACCTTCAAAACAATGAAAAATCTCAACAAGAACACAACAACCAAGAGCACAAAGGCTCTGATACCAAATTGTAGATCCCAAAACGAATCTGGATCACAGTGGTTGGTTGTTTTAACCCATAACACCTATTGATTAGGTGTTTGAGATATGAAAAGTTAAGAAGAATCAAAGATGAAGGTGAAGCTAATGGATTAATGAATACAACAAGTGTTGTATTGAATCCAAACAATAAGATATAACAATAAACCACCTTGGATATCAGATTTGAGCACAAGATCAACACAAGAATGTAACAACACCAATATTCATTGAAGAGCCAAAAGCTTGATTAGGTTACAATGCTTGGGGTATTTATAGTAGACTCCTGACTTGCCAGCAAATTTATAAATTTGCTGGAATCTTAACTACACCAGGTCAGATTTGCCACTATCAAAATATTACAATATTAGCCCCTAGACTTTACAAAGTCTAATAAACTTAACCAAAACAATCCATAACCATCTAAAGCAAGTACCAACGGTCTCATATGACCTAACATTTACTTCAAATTGTCAATCCTTATGATTTTTGGATTTCCTTATAGATATACCTATCTATATAATCACATATTTCTCATGCTGAAATAAACATACCATTTATCAGGTCAATGTATTTAACAGATTTATATTTCCAAAAACAAATCAGATATCAAATCATGATATTATTTAGGGAAATCTTGTCACTTGTTTGATATACTATGTACCCTGTCTTATCCGGTTTGCGCCGGAGAGGTAATCTCAGTATATCCGGACAAGCTGGAGAGTCTGCTACTCTATATCCAATCTTGCCGGAGAACATTTTCTATTTCCCATAAATAGTATCTTTTCAAGATTTTAAAAGTGCCTCTTTTATTAGGGCTTTTATCTAGAATCAAGGAAATTTGTATTTCCATAACATATCTTATTCTCGACCAAATAATATCAATAAGCAAAAAGCAATTACGTGCTATTGCCTGCTAATCGTCATTTTTATGGAATACCAATATCCATTACATTGTACTTATATAAGTAATTTACCTTAAAGTTTATTTAAGGTAAAATTCTTAAGTTCAAGTCTAAATATTACCCAGAGTGTTATCAGATAATATTAAGCTTCAATTTTCCGTTTAAACTTAGGTATTATTATAACATCTAATTGTTTAAATAAGTGGCTTAGCTTATACTAAGGCATCTTATGTTCGAGTTTAAATGCTATCAGATGTGATACCAGTTAATAGTAATCTCCTAACTCTTTTACTTAAGCTTAAGTATTATTATCATAACACTTATAGGCTTAAAGCAGTGGCTTAGCTCTGATACCACCTTCTGTCACGACCCCCGACCCCATCTGGCCGGAATCGGTGCCGTGAGCAGTCCAGTGGTACCGGTGATTATTTTGAAAAACTTTGCAGCGGAAATTTCATCAGGACCGTGAGTTAGGAAAAATATCAGAGTTTAGAAACACCGGATTTTCTTTAAATAGATGGAATAAATTCCATTGTTACAAAGGTAGCTTTTGATAAAAACAATATTTCTTAATTTGATTTAATTAATAAAATAAGCCACTTCTTGAAGTCTTTTAGTGCCGGATCCAATCCTTACTCCAATCTACTGTAATTACCTGAAACGCGTTTTAAAAAGGTTTTGTCAGCGGGAAATACTGAGTGAATCATTCATTTTACTGAAAACGACACATTTGTTATAATTTACAGTATTAAGAGTTTTTACATATGTTTATTATCAACCAACTTTCAAGAATAGGTATTTGTCACAGACCAGCTCTGTGACTGTGGTCATATCACCATTGGCTGTCCCAATGAGTGACGTATATCACTTAGGCTCGCCCACCTAATGTGAATGAAACAATAATAATACTGTGCACAATACCCCACATACCGGCTGTAATTTGGTGATTACATAAACTTAATCACTGTAATTATAACTCTGAAAAAAATGATTTGGAGTATTGTAAAACAGTTAATAAAAAGAGAATGACTCACATTATAATCATGCAGATTCATACGGCCAAAGTTTTAGTCTACAGATAAGCCTTGATATATTGCAGATTTACACAGGCAGAGCTTAGCTTATTGATTTAGCCTTGTAACCTAGTGCATACGAACTAGGTAGGTAACTTAATACAACAATTACGATAACTCACGAGATCAAATTCTCACAACGAACGACAAAGTGCGATACTTAAACATCCATCGAATTAACGACGAACGACAAAGTATAACCCTAATGTGGGTGGCACTTAAACATCCATTGGATATATTGATCGGTCGGAAAATGAATCGTAATAGCGATCGAGTTAATACCCTGTATCGTAGCAGCACCCCCTCTACTAATTAGTGATTTGGAGACTATTTCGGCTATATCTCGACGTACCAATTGAATTTGATCGTCGTACAAATGCAAGAAATCAAGTCTCGATTGCTATTTATACACCAATTTTAACAGGCTTACGGACCGTAAGCCTAATCCCTTACGGTCCGTAAGGGGTACGAACCGACTTTAGGGTAGCCACGTTTGGGACTAGGCCTGCTGACTTTATAGTTTTGTCCAATCAGATTTAGACAACGAGTTTCTATTGATAATCATCAACTAGGGTTTATCCCCCCTGAGTTTTAGGGGCCCTGATCCTAATTCTGTTTGTTATGAAAATTTTAGAGATTGTATAGAATTACTTGGGTGTCTCAACTAGGGTTTCCTATTGAGTAAATAAAATAGTAGATATGACTTTTGGTGAGAATAGAATAATAAATAATAGTTTTGGGTAAATTACAAAAGAGAATAAAATGGTGGGAAAAAGGAATGGACCCACTGTGTAACTTTAGGGTTCAACTAGAAGGACTCCTGGTATAAATTTTGAGTATAACTTTTAAGTGTTAAAAATATATAATGCACTCGTGTTAAGTATAGTACCCCTAATTCAACCTTGTCCCGAAGTCCCGAGATAGAATCCAAACGAACTTAGTCGGGCAGAGCCTTGACATGCGTTAGGGACTCAGATCAATCGGAAAGGGTAGCGGTGATCGGGAGTTACAATACTTAAAACGGGGCAGGGCTTTACTATTACTTTACTATTATTATAGTTTTTAATATATTAAAGAAAATAAATTTTAAGTAAGAGAGGGGAAAGCTGATCGAGAGAGAGAGAAGGACATGAACAAAGTTTTGCTTCTATTTCACCTACTATTTATAGTTGGTGTGAGCCATAGATTCCTTTGCCTAAAATAAGACACGTATCTTTTGTATTCCACCTATTACTTTCATTAATTGCATATATACACATGTAGGTCATGCATTTCTTTTCAACTTTGCTTATGTAGATTACATGTAGATTTTTAATTTGGTATGGCTTATTATTTTATTCAAAATTTTCAATAACTTTGTTAAATGATACGTATTTTAATTTAATTTCAACATTCAAAGTGTTATTTTATTATTGTTTTATTTAATATATATTATAATTAATTTAACTGCTTCACTTGTTTGGCGCGTATAACTTCTAAAATATGACGTTTTTATAAAATAATGAATATGTCATCAGAATGAGAATATTTTTGTCTACATTTTGAACCAAGTTTCATTAAAAACAGAGTAGGTTCAAAATACAATGTATTTTTATAATTTAATTATTATATGGTTCCTAGGCCTGTCTAGGAACTTCATATTTCTAATAGTCAACTTACCCGTAGACTACCCGTCTAATAATATAAGTTTTTATATACTTTTATTTTATTAGAAAGGTCAACCATATACAGGCCAAATAATATTTCAATTAACTATATATAAAATAGTGTTTAAAACTATTTGGGTTGAATATTTATATTAAAATAAACTAGTTACTAGTGGTTAATAAATTTAACCAAACCTTATAATTTATATAATAAAAATAGGAATGTTACAGTAGGGATCATAAAACTGCCATCCTAGAGATAGTTTAAGTGCTGGAAAGTGGCTAAAACTCACACAAACTGCAAAATTCTGCAATTTTCAGCAAAAATCAGCACTTTAACCCTAAAATATAATGCAAAATTATGGTTTAATGGTCCAGAATACCTTCCTAGGTGTCGGGAATCAAAACTGTCACCAAAGGGAACATAAAACACACTAAACTGGTAATTTACCACCTTAATGAACCAGTAACCAACCGAACAACTGGACACTACCTGAAACACCAAATTTTCACTAGAAGCACTGTTTTATCATTTATGAGCTAGTAATGGTCACCGAACATCATAACATGTCTTATAATTACATAACACACATATAACACTAAACATTATACTTAGATTCTAACTAACATCTAACTAACCATTGAAACTCAACCTTATACCCCCCCCCATTGGCGACGGTTACAAGGGTGGACCCACCCTTGATTTTATTGAATTGTTTATGTGATTATGTTTAAACCTTTAGAAACATAATAACCTATGGTTTAAGAGATGTTGGAAGTATAGTTACATAAACACAAGGGTCCTTCATTCTCTCACATTTTAACATCAAACCACTTCACTCTCCTCCATCCTTCTCCCCTTGTCTCGGCCGTGAACGACCACCCACAAACCCACCATTTTCCCACCATTTTCACTTCTTGTTCTTCCAATCCAAGGTGTTTCTAAGGTGCAAGAAGCTAAGTTAAGGAGCTTGGAGCCATTGGAGCTTGAAGGACCATTCTCTAGAGCTTTTATCCACCTAGTTTATCATCTTCATCATCTTGAGTTCTTCCCTAGCCCTTGTGCTAGTAGTAAGCCCCTTGTATCTTGCTTTTACTTCTCATAATGATGGTTAAAAGATTATGTATATGGTTAAACATACAGATCATGAAGAAACAAGAAGATAATCCTTAACATAAAGCTAAATAACATAAGAAACTAAGTTGTTTTAGTGTATGTGTGATACTTGATGATTGATTTCTTGTGATTATGATGATGATCCATGATCTAGCAAGTGAGACGATGGATCTTGTGAAATCAAAATGATCATCCTTTTAGGTGGAACATGAACTTGAAAATGAAGATGTTTTTGTGTATGATGATGATTAAATGTTGGGATTGAACCCTATCAGAGGAACAGATAATTAAAGCCAAAACTAGATTAGGTCAGTGGATCCAGAATAAGCAGATGTTATGTATACAAGTCTCTCCCCTTGAAAGTGGTTTCAACATCTGCTGACCTCCTATCTACTGATCGTACAAACTGCTGACCTACAAACTGCTGATCAAGTAAATGACTGATGATAGACTAAAGCTCTGCTGTTCAATCTACTGCCTTGAGTCAAGCTCTGCTGATCATGACAAGTACTGCTGGGTTCACATCAGTGGAAGGATGCAGCAGTAGTTTAGATGTCTTTATGTAATGAAATGTAATAACAGTAGTTAGCATAGCAGAGGTTGTATAGATCAGAGGTTAGAGTTTGTTAGGAGGTTAGATGTCACTTTCATGGTGACGTCAGCTTAGATGCTTTAGTGGTTTGCTCGTGCCTATAAATAGAACAGTGCTCTGTACTGTTCTATTAGCTTTTTCACTATCTTCTTCCTGCACGAACAAATACTGTGAGCTCAGGCTGAGGGGGAGTTTGTTGTATACTTGCAAATTGTAATCGTTGTTGAAATTAAATTCAATCATTCGGTTCAATGTTAAACTTGTATGTTAAAAGCAATTCTCCTGTTTGATTGTGAAAAGTTTGCTTCCATCTTAATTCCGCGGCACAACTCATTCATCTTCCTCTTAATTCAAACGTAAAACACAATTAAAACCAAACTCAGATCCTAACAATTGGTATCAGAGCTTGGACAGTCAAATTTGATTTAACAATCATTTTGACATAAATAGTTCAGCTCGCAATCGTTGATACTGATAGTTTGTTCGTTTTTGTTGAAAAACAGAGCAAGGTTTAATCACCATCAAAGTTGATTAATCAGTGCCTGTAAAACAACCAGGATGACGCCACAATCGCAAGATGATAAGAATAACATTGGCTCTCTTTTCAAACCACCCATGCTTAAACGTAATGAATACAACATCTGGGAGAGAAGGATAGGTCACATCCTTGCTCAACAGAACACTGGATGTTGGAGGTCTGTTGTTTTTGGTCCCCATGTTCCTATGGTGCCAAGTGCTGAGGATGCAAAGAAGTTCGTACCTAAACCAACTGAAAACTATACTGAAACTGACTTTCAAAAGTTCGAACTCGATGCCAAAGCATTTAGCATCATAGCATCTGCATTACCCAATGAAATCTATGCTGGGCTGTTACATTGTAATAGTACAAAGAATTATGGGATGCATTGAAGGAACAATTTGGGGGGACGGAAGAGGTTATTGAAAACAACAGGGAAATTCTGAATCAGCAGTATGAAACATTTTGTCACATCAAGGGTGAATCATTAACCCAACAGTTTGAACGTTTTAGCTGTCTCATTAGTGAACTAAGGCTTGTTAAAGTTACATTTCCAAATGCAACTCAAAATAGCAGGTTTCTTAGATCACTACCTGAAAAATGGGACACAATTGCTTTTGTCACTAGAAATTCAGCTGAGTTCAAAGATCTGACCCTGACCCAACTCCATGGTAGACTCCTGACCTATGAAAGGGAGTTAAACCAGAAATGGAAGTTGCAAGAGTCTGGTAAAGTTGCTGATGATTATTCATTTGGCAGCACAGCTCTTTTTGGTCAGGAAGAATCTAGTAGTAGTAGTAAGGATCAGAGTTATGATCATTTTATTGACAAAACTGCTGGTGGAAATTTTAACAACTCCGATTCTCACTCTGCAAATTATGCTTTCACTGCAAATTGTGAAAACCAGATGTCAGATAATTTGTGCTTTGAACTCAATGATTTGCAACATTTTGATCCCACTGACTTAGAAGAGATGGACATTTTGCATCAATTGGCTTTGCTTAGTGTTAGAACAAGCAAATTCTACAAAAGAACAGGGAGAAAATTCTCAGGGCTTCATGGGAATTTAAAGGTGGGGTTGGATAAGTCAAAAATTAAGTGCTACAAATGTAATAGGCTAGGTCATGTTGCTAGGGAATGCAGGAGTCAAACCACTGGTCCAATAATTACTCATCCCAGCTCAAACCCTAGACCACAACAACAAAGCACTGTGCATTATACCCAATATACCCCTGCAGCACATGTTAACACTGCTCACTATGTTGCAACCCCTGTGCCTGTGCAATATGTTCAAACCACTGTTCCAGAAATTCAGTATGTTCAAGCCCCTGTTCCTCAGGCACAAGTGCAACCTGTTGCACCTCAGCAAGCTGCTCCAACGGTGGTACAACCAGATCAGCAAAGCTTTTTCACTCAAGGCTTTGTTGATTGGAGCAGCATGCCTGATGAACTTGGTGATAAAAATTTTGCTCTCTATGCTTCTAATGATACTTTTGATGATGAATTTTGTTTGATGGCATTAGAGACAATACCAGAAGGGGTAGAAACTGAAGGTGAACATCTAAGTGTTGAAACAGTGGATGAAGTTGCTGAAGCACTGGTTACTGCAGTTGCTGGTGAACTACTGCTGGGAGAAAATTCAGAAACCCTGATTGAACCACTGTCAGACCTTTGGTCCAAAGAAAACAAAGAAAAAGAGGAAGAGAAGAAAGCAGGTGAGAAAGAAATTAGAGCTGACGAAGAAGGTGATCATCAATGTGATTGTGCCATGATGGCTGCTGCTAAGGTATCACCTCAAGTTCTTGAAAAACTGTGTTCAGATAAATGCATAATTGCATTTGCTAACATTAAAGAGGTAAATGAAAACCTTAGGGATAAGGTCTTATCTGATGAAGTCAAATTTGAAAAGTCATTAAAAGAACTTAAAAACAAATTGGCTGAAAAAGACAAGGAAATCAGCAGTCTCAAAAAAGAGCAAAGCATAACCAAGACTCAACTCCAAACTATGGTAGAAAAATACCAAGTTTGCAAAAAGGAGTTGGAATCCACCCAAATTACTTGTGAAAAATGGGCGGAATCATGCAAAGGTTATGAGGTCATGCTTGAAAAACAGATTAAGAGCAATGTAAAATTTGGTGTTGGTTTTAGAAAACATGATGAAATTGAAAACAATGCTTACAAAGAATCTGTTCAAACCATTGTTGAAGTTATTCCCACAAACAAGGATGGCCAAGAGGTTAAAATAATTGACAAACTTGGTAACAAAATTACTCTGGAAAGATCTGTGGGATCCTCAACTTTTGAGGAAATTGAGAAATATCAATTAAAACCCACATGGTCTGATGAGTGTGACATCCTGGAAAACTTCAAACCAATGGATTTCACAACCACTAATGGTGTAAAAGCTCTAAAAGCAAAGGTCATTCCTATTAAAGATATCCCAACAGTGGTTCAAAACTCTGTTGCTAAGGAATCTGAGAAAAGGAAGAAAAGAGAAAAGATTAAAAACCTGTTTTGTGATTTTTGTGAAAAGAGAAATCATCTAACAAAAGACTGTTTTCATCTGAAAGCATATGACCTAAACAAAACATGTAACATTATAACTGCTGAAAGCTGCACCATCTGTGGTAAAAATAACCACAAAACTAAGGAGTGTGTGTATCTCAAAAACTTTGAGGAGAAAAAGAATGAATACACTGCAAAAACATCCTTAAGTTCATCAGCATCATCTGTGAAATTCACCAAGAAACAACCACTGTTTGTCCCTGTCCAAACAGCTGTCACAAAACAGCTGAATCAAACATCTGTTCACAGAGATGTTCAAGTGACTGATGCACCTCCTCCCAATCAATTCAGGAGAGGCAAAGGACAACCATCATACCAAAGGATCCCACATGCTTATGAGGCTTACAAAAAACCCTCTAAACCAAGAGTGAACAGGCATCCTTTTGGTTATCAACAGGTGATTGGCCAAGACCCCCAACAGTGGTTAGAGAAAAACATTGCCAAAAATGTTCAAACCCCTGAGCTAACCACTGTCCATGCATATGCCACCATCCCAGACAATGTTGAGACCCCATCCAAAGCCTTATTGGCTTTGGAGACCTTAATGAACTAATCCTTTTACTTCATGTGCAGGGAGCTTCTGCATGCTTAGATAGTCTTTGGTATGTAGATAGTGGAGGCTCTAGGCACATGACAGGATGTAAAGCCCTTCTTCAAGATTTCAAAACTCATGGAGGGGGTGATATATCCTTTGGTAATAATGGTAAAGGGAAAGTTCTAGGGTCTGGTACAGTGAAATCTGGTAATGTAAAATTTGAAAATGTCAATCTTATAGACAATCTAAAATTCAACCTCCTGAGTGTTTCCCAAATGAGTGATAAGGGGTATGGATCATTCTTCACAAAGGATTGTTGTAGGATTGTTGGACCAGAAATGGTTGAAAAGATTGAAGCAATAATCAAAAATGGTAAAACTAAACTTGTTGCTCAAAGAAGTGGCAATGTTTATGTTGTTGATATGTCAAAAGAGTGTCCCAGAACTGATACCTGCCTGTTCTTAGTTGTATCAAACAAAGAGACAGAACTATGGCACAGAAGATTGGGGCACACAAATCTTAAGACAATCACTGCCATTTCAAAACAGGGGCTGGTAAGGGGTTTACCTCAAAAACTGTTCACTTGTCCTGAGCATTGTGTTTCCTGTCTAAAAGGAAAACAACATAAAAGCTCCTACAAATCCATTGATGAGTCCAAAATAACCAAATGTTTGCAAATGCTTCATATGGATTTGTTTGGCCCAGTTAAAGTCATGAGTCTGAAGAAAAAGAGATATTGTTTGGTTATTGTTGATGACTTTTCTAGGTTTACATGGACTTACTTTTTACACTCAAAAGATAAGACTGCAGGCATTTTGCAAGACTTTGTGAAACAGGTTGAAAAGCAGTTTGACCTTCCAGTAAAAATCTTCAGAAGTGACAATGGCACAGAGTTCAGGAACAAGGAGTTGGATGATTTCTGTGTGTCAAAAGGATTTGTGAGGCAATACAACATTCCAAGGACACCAGAACAAAATGGGGTTGTTGAAAGAAAGAACAGAACTTTGATTGAGGCTGCCAGAACCATGCTTGTAGATTCAGGTTTGCCATTAACTTTTTGGGCAGAGGCAGTAAACACTGCTTCCTATGTTCAAAACAGAGTTTTAATCAACCCCAGGCATCAAAAGACTGCCTATGAACTGCTGTATAAAATAAATCCATTAATCTCATATTTCAAAGTTTTTGGTTGCCCATGCTTCATTTTAAACTTAAAAGATTCTATCTCAAAGTTTGCAGCTAAAATTGATTGTGGGTATCACCTGGGATACTCAACCACTGCTAAGGCCTACAAAGTGTTTAACACAAGGACCAAAACAGTGGAAGAGACTTTGAATGTAAATTTCAATGAACTTTCATCACTGAAAATCCCAGCAAATCCTGCAGATTTGTTTGATCTTGATAAATTCACTTTTGAAAACACTGCTATCAAGACTAACAGTGCAGGTCCATCTGAGAATTCATCACCAGACTATGGGTATGAGATCATCATTCCTCAACAAAAGTCTGCCACAATGGAAAGAGCAGCAGGTGTTCAAAACAGTTGTCAAAGCTCAACCACTGCTACCTCAACAGTTGTTGACCAAAGTAGCCCCTTAACCCCTGCTTCCACATCATCAAACACTGTTGATAAAAGTCCTCAAACAGTGGATCAAAGTCAGCATGTGTCCACACCTTTACCTCCTATTCCACCACCTTTTGAAGCCACTGCTGGATCATCAAAGTCACCAGCAGTGGCTAGCTCAGATGATTCACATCTGCAGCCTTCACCACTTAATGCCATTGTCCCATACCAAGGAGAGTTGATCTTCTTAAAATCTCATCCACCAGACCAAATTATTGGCAACATCAATGAAGGGGTGCTCACAAGAAGTCAATCCCAAAACATTTGTCTTTTTGCTGGCTTTCTATCTTTCCATCAGCTAGTCAAGTACCAAGAGGCACTGAAAGACAATAGCTGGGTAGAAGCCATGCATGAAGAGTTCCAACAGTTCAAAAGACAACAAGTATGGGAGCTTGTACCACTGCCAGAGAATGTTAGTCCTATTGGCACAAAGTGGGTCTTCAAAAACAAAACTGATGAAAGGGGCATTGTTGTCAAGAATAAGGCCAGGCTTGTGGTTCAAGGTTACAAACAAGAAGAGGGCATTGACTATGATGAAACAATTGCCCCTGTAGCAAGACTTGAAGCTATCAGATTATTTCTGGCCTTTGCTGTCAACCACAACATCAAGGTGTATCAAATGGACATTAAATGTGCATTCCTCTATGGTAAGATTCAAGAAGAGTGTAGGATCAGTTTTGACCTCTCGAGTGAGTCAATCAGAGCTAGTGCTTACTGAAAATGTGGCGGAAACACATTTTCAGCATGATACAAAGAAAAACCGTAAAAGAATGGAGTAGAAACAGAGATTTCACACTTAAAATACTTTTTCTTCACTTGATAACGCTTGCCGTACGGACAGCAGTTCGACGTGGGATCTCAGACAACGTTACAAATGAAGAACACAACAGGGGTATATATAGACCCACTGGTCCGCTCATGTGACATGTCCACAAAAGCGGACCTGACAACTAAGTTGGTTCGCTTTTGTGGACAAGTGCCACAAAAGCGGACCTACAACATAAAAGTCATAAAATTACATTTAAACCCCCTGTACTAACACAAAATGACCTATCTGGACCCTATACATTAATCTAGCATTACAAAGACGCAGGCTTTAGACATTGTGCATGCCGCAGTCTTTGTCTTGAATGTAGGTCTTCAGATAGCTTTGAATTTCTCTTCCTTCGGTTTTGGCTTTCTTCCCAGCGCAACCCTGATCTTCTCATTCTTTATCTTCCTCGCTTTTTCTTCCTTTTCTTGTTGCTTCATAAACTTTCCTCTATTTTCTTCCATCTTTTGATTCTCACGTTCACGCTCACGCTTCGCTTTCTTTTTCATCTTCTCGTCTAAAGACCACCAGAAGATTTCCACTTGTTTTCAGAGTTGATACCTTTCTGAACACACAGAGAGACTACACGTTGGAACTGAAGAGCTTGCTCTTTATCTGCTGGCGAGTAGCGAATCTTGTGAATGAATAGACATTCGATGTCTTTCGCTGAGCAATTTACTAACCACATCAGGTCGTAAACATGAATATCTCTCAACTCTCCACCAGCTCTGTACGTGATTATAGCCTCGGTCGTTCTACAACTGTAAACCCAATCAATAAAGCCTTTATAAAATTCCTGCTCCATTTCTGGCATCGGAATTGTCTTCATTGTACGCGGAGGCTTCACATTCAGAATGATTTCTACAGCCCCAGTTTCCGGATCAACTCTCTGAACACGCCTTGGACGATGTGGCTTCCACTTTCAAAATGACTTTAATTGTTCATATTTGATGTAGCCCCACATCGCGGTATCATTCTTTCTCACCTTGTACTCCAAGACTCTCACCTTTGCTAATTCATCAACGTCCCACCATGGTAATGACATTATGTCATATAAACGTGCAAAATACTAGACGCCATATTCTCTTCGAATAGCATAAGCGTTAACTTGCGGAAGAAAACCCCAACTAATAATATCGCCAAGCGAAACATTTCGATCTCGTTGGAAGAACTTCAGCGGCCTCTTGAATTTTCTTTCATGAGAATCTTTAAACCATTTAGAACGATCAATTTCTTCAACCTTCGATTGACCTTCTTTATCAACATTAGATTGGCCTTCCTGCTCAGCTTCTTTCCTCAAACATTCAAATACATTATCATTCACCGCTTCAGTCACTTTCTGACGTAATTCATCTCTATTCTCAGCAGCAAAGAACTCCATTAACGTTGGAAGTTTCGAAGTATCTTCAGGAACCTCTTCATTATCTGAACATTCTTCAACCTCAACTCTATCGTAGATATCAGCATCTTCAACATAATCATACTTATAATCTTGCTGTTATTGATATCAAACGATTCTAAGTCCTCTTCGAAGTCGAAGGGAATTTCAGGGTTTACATTTTTAAGCATTTCTTTATACTCCTCTAGACGCACGAACAACGGCTCATGATGCTCAACAATCTGCGTCTTACTCGACTCCCCCTTTCCCTCAGCTTCACCACTTTCTTCATTGATTGTGTCATTCAACAGATCTTCAACGACTTTTTCATTTGAGGCTTCAGTCACTCTAACACCTGAACCTCCTGCAGCGTCATCATCATCATCACCTTTAGAACTGTGACTGCTCGCAGAATATACAAACTCATCCTCATCATCATCTTCATCATCCTCTTCATCTTCGCCACCAATTAATTTAGGCGTTGGAGTTTCTTCTTCAAATAAGTCAGGAACAGCAGATATAGGCTCAGGATTATCTATCACCATCGAAGGTACAATAGACATTTCAGAACTTCCTTCCACCCCTTTACCCTTATCTTTCATCTGCCTTTCTAATTCTGCTTGACGTTCTGCACGAAGGTCTTCTAGCTTCAATTCTTCATATTTCTGTTCCACTGATGTCTCTAACATGCTTTCCACAACTCTATTCAGCATGTAGAACTTATGTTCATGTAGCGCTTTAGCAGCCGTAAGTTCTTTATTTTTCAACTTATAGTATTCATTTTCAATCTCTCTACGATTCTTCTCTTCTTCTAATTCAGACACTCGAACTTTCAGAATGTCGATTTCCATCTGATCAGCTTTAACTTTCTGTGTCAACACTTTGTTTTCACCTTCCAACTTCTGCACCCTACCAACAAGAATCTTTTCTCTATCAGCAATCTTTTTGCTTTCAGCCACCAACTTTTTATTCTCTGCTATCACATCCTCAATTCTCTTTTCCAATTTCAACACTTGCGAATTGTTTGCAATGTCGAAATCAACGTCTAGTAGATTATCTTGCGGTATCGGAAGACCTTTACCCGAAGAACCAGGTTGTACTTGGGTGAGTGGAGATGTGTCAAAGAGATCTTGCGAAGTATAATATGGTTGATGTGGTGGGGGTGTTGATTGAGAAATAGGAGATGGTTGTCGTTGCGGAGTAGGTTGTCTGGGTGGTGTTGAGTGTGATGGAGGAGTAGGTTGTCTTGGTGATTGTTGTGGTGTTGGTTGTCTGGGAGGAGATTGATGTATTGGAGATTGTGGAGGTGTTGGTTGACGTGGAGGAGTAGGATGCGTTTGCATGATCTTCTGAGGGCGCTTCGACACTTTAATCTTTGGTGTAGTTCTCTTTCGATCATCAGCTTTCTTTTTACCTCTCGGAGTAGATTGTGACGCTGAAACATGCTCCGGAGAAGGTACATAAGGTGCATCTTCTTTCTCTTCCCTCTTCCTCTTTCTAATCAACTTTTCCTGTTCTACCTCTTCTCTCATTCATCTTTCACGTTCTTTTGCATCAATCACTTCATATTCAGACGAACTAGAAGAACTAGTAGTGTCTTTATCAACGTCGTCACCTTCAACATCATCTAACACCTTCTCTTTTTCTTTTTGAACATCAGAAGTAACCGTTTCCACAACATTATCAACAAAATATGCTTCTGTTGTAAACAAATCTGTCTCAATTACAATGTTTTCAGCACCAGTCATCTCTTGTTCATTTTCAACATTCATCTCAGAGATATCTTCATCAGATTCATCAATTAACATTGTTTGCTTTTTCTTCTTTTGTTTCCTCTTTGGTTTTGAAGATGAACCTTCACCTTCAGCTACAGGAGTTGCAAATCTACGTCTGCGTCCTGACTCTTTTACATACCACTCGTTCTTGGTTGATTTGAAACTCTGAAGTATTTTCAACTCTACAGCATACAACGCCTCTTTCATTTCCTCTTGATTTCTCCAATTTTGGTGATTTTCCGGATCAGGATCCACATAGTTCGCATCTCTAAGCAATCCGAAGTTTTCAATCACTAGATCAGGCTCTGGATGATTAGGATGATACTTGACCAGGTTCTTCAAAGTGTTGTTAGACATGTGAGCTTGAACAAGAAGATCACCCTGAATGTCTCTATTAATCCCAGGGTATGCACGATCAATCAACATTTGTACAAAACGCGGATGCCTCCAGGTTCTAACATCCGACGTGAGATTCTCCACCATATAATGAAAAACTATGTGTGAGAAGTTGTATTTCTTATTCAACACCAACGCTGTCAACATGTTCATTTGGTAATCCCTCATCTGGTCGAAACTGCCCTTTGTGTGGCTCAATGTAATCAGAATACAATGAATTAAGAACTTGAAAGATTTTTGAAACTTCGACTTCAAGTAGTTCCCAGTGTTCAAAGCACCTCTGTATCCCAATCTCAGCATACAGCCCTTCACCAAACGTTCCGGAAATCTTGTGGGGTAGTTGGCCTCATCAGGAAAGTTCATAACTTCTCGAACTAATGCTTCAGTCACCAGAATAGTCTCCGTCTTTCCATCTACTTCCACCACTGACGAAATCACCTTGCTTGCCTCATCATACTTTGCATTCATCCAAAATCGACTAATATGTGATCTGTACAACGGCCTCTTGTCACTTTTCCACATCTAAATACGATTCATGTAGTCCAAAATACTGCTAAATTCTGACAATAACGGACACTTTTCCACATCTAAATCAATGCAGCTGTTGTGTACTGGATCGAATAACACGTTTGGTGATGCCTGCATGACAACAAGACAATCAAAGACTTAGAAAAATTTTGACATTTTGAACACTGACCAAAATGCGAACCATATTATGAACAAATAAGCGAACTATAAACTGTAGCCCTATAAGCGGACCAATAAGATGACTAAAAAGCGAACCTACTTAGAAAATCACACAAAAAGCGAACCGTCCCTAGACATATAAGCGAATCAACCCTTTACTGCCTTAAAAGCGAACCTGCTATGGTATATATGAGCGGACCTGAAAGAGTTCATAAAAGCGGACCTAGTTTGTTCTTATAAGCGGTCCTACAAGGTGTACCTAAGAGCGGTCCTAATGGTGAATGTCTGTAAAAGCGGTTCTAATACAAAACTTGTAAAAAACAGCTTAAACCCTAAAATTGATTCCAAAATCATAATCTACACAACATTCCGAGACTAGAGGTGTCTTTGATTTCTACAAAACATGCCTAAAGCACCCTAGATCTGAAACTGAATCTATGCATCATCGACAAAACATATCATTCAATCAAATTACAGCAATTAACACATAACGTCACACTATATGACATCAGACGACACTGAAACAAAGTTTAATTCAAACAAATATGACATTTAAAGGCTTAAAACGCGATCCGTTCATACAAACATACCGACAGACACAAAATAACATGAAATATATGAAATTGAAAGCATACTTACCTTGCCCATGATGTAACGAATAAGGATCTATCAAGAAACTACGAAAACAAGGATCAATCAATGAGAAATCTTGATGAACAGGTAAGATCGCTCGAAATCGCACAGAGAAGATGACGTATAAGCGGACCAGGAAATGACAACATAAGCGGACCCCTGTACCTTTTATATGGGGTCTGGTCCGCTTATCTGACATGTTCTCATGAGCGGACCAACATGTTATATTGACAGAAACGCGAACCAATGGTGACATAAAAGCGATCCAACTTTAATTTTTCAAAAAATTATTTTTTATTCATTTTTTTAACTTTTTCGATTTCACACGCTGACACCCAGTTGACCAAGTCCAAGTTAATGACCCTGGACAACTGTTTGACCTACCAAGTCCAAGTTAATGGCCCTGGACAACTGTTTGACCTACCAAGTCCAAGTTAATGGCCCTGGATGATCAGTTTTATGAAGTATTTTGTCGTTTTGTTTCAAAAACAGTTCAAATTAATGAAATTTTCAACGTTTCAAACAATTTCACATTTTATCTTTCAAACATCATACCAGATCTTTGTTTGCAATCACAGCTTACCCAACCCTCATCAGACACTGACATGATCTGCACACAGGCTTTGATCTTCCAATTCCCAGTATCAGTTGTCGAAAATAAAATGAGAAAAGAAAATCTTTTTGGGTTATAAGTTGTACAAACTGAAATATATACACACAATATTTTTGCGAGCGTGTTAGGGGATCATATCAGCTGCCGACAGAACACAAGCACCGTTAAGCTTATTTCATTTTAAGCATTAAGCAATTCGCGTTGATTGTCGGTATATTGATCCATTTTAAATTCTCACAAAATTTTCAACCTGTTCGGGATACGTGATTAGTGTTTTAGAGACTTAAACGTTAACGTGTGTTCCCACCTCAGTATATACTCCCGTATCCGGATCCCAGTATTCAGTCTTACAGGTGAATATACCACAGCTGATATCTGTTGGGGGTAGATGCGAAACCGTGAGAGCTCAGGTCAGAACTTCCGTTCAGCAGAGAGATGACGGCTCGACTTTTCGGTGGGTCCCCTTTAGAGGATCTTTTATATTTTAACAGCAGCGACTATCAATTTTATTGTTTCATCAGCATGCTGAGGGTGAAGCTTATGTTTCAAAGCTTTTTGCGTAAAGTATTATCCGGGGACTAGGTCAATATTTCCATACAGCAGAAGTCCCGGGATAATACCACAGATATCACTGAGTATAAAGACCTAGTATCTCAGAATACGGGACCTTTCAAACAGGATTTCAGGGGTTACCTATATATCCTGGAGGTGTTCCCCATGAAAACGCAAGTTAAATTTAGTTTATATCCCAAACTGATCTACTAATTCTGTAAGAACCTACTGGCACATCTTTAGCGAGACTGCTTAACTGCATTAATACATTACATATCTTTAGCGTACTGTGCCTGTCTAGCTGATGTACTATCATTTCCCCTATACTACACAACTCTTTTGCATTTTTAATGTTTTTGGATTTTTTTATGGTTTTATCATGTTTTTGTATTTTTCTGCGAATATCTCCCCGTAAAACTAAAACATATTTTTGTGTTTTTGTTTTTAACGAAAAGCAGGAAATACAACTGTACAAAAGAAAAATTGACAACACGATACGGTTCATGTCAGATCGCCGCCCAATTCGGCTTCACACTCGATAACCCTCCCAGATTGAAGATTTTTCATCCCATTTAACCTTAAAAGATAATAAAATCTCTTTTTATCAAACGGTTTTGTGTAAAAATCAGCTTTCTGATCATCGGTGCCCACATGTTCAATCCGTATTAATTTCTTTTCGTGACAATCTCGAATAAAATGGTGACGGATTTCAATGTGTTTTGTTTTCGAATGATGAACCGGATTTTTTGTAACATTTATGGCCGCTTCATTGTCCACAAATATCGGCGTATCCAAGAATTGCAGACCGAAGTCGCGCATCTGCTGTTAGATCCAGAGGATCTGTGAGCAACAGCTAGAGGTTGAGACGTACTCCCAGCACTGGCACCCAGCAGTGGTGGACTTTGCGTTCTGTTTACAGCTACCAAAATCTGAATCAGCGAAACCGGATAAGGTAAAATCACCCGAACGAGGGTACCACAGGCCGATGCTTGAGCAACCCTTCAAATACCGTAAGATGTGTTTGACGATCGTCAGGTGTGACTGCTTCGGGTTCGACTGATATCGTGCACACAGACATGTCGGATACATGATGTCAGGACGGGACGCTGTGAGATACATTAAAGAACCAATGATCGATCGGTATAACGTTTCATCCATCTTCACTCCCTATTCATCCGGACAAATACCATGATTCTGTGCGAGGGGGGTTGATGCAGGACTGCAATCTGTCATATCAAACTTGTCTAGCACGTCCTTTACATACTTTGACTGATGAATGAAGATTCCGTCGGGCATTTGTTCTACCTGCAGCCCGAGGAAGAACTTCATCTCCCCCATTGAACTCATTTCGAACTTCTTCTTCATTACTCTCTCAAACTCTTTACACAAATCATCGTTGGTGGAACCAAAAATGATGTCATCAACGTAAATCTGCACGATCAGCAAGTGGCCTGCTTCTTCTTTTGTGAACAAGGTGCTGTCTACTGTTCCTCTTGTGAACCCGTTGTCCAGCAAGTAGGTCGAGAGAGTCTCGTACCAGGCTCTCGGGGCCTGGTGTAGACCGTATAATGCTTTATCCAGTAGGTACACCTTGTCTCTGTTTAGTGGATCTGCAAACCCCCGTGGTTGCCCCACGTAAACTTCTTCTCGAATCTTTCCATACAGGAATGCTGATTTAACATCGAGTTGATAGACTTTGAAATTTTTCCAAGATGCAAAGGCTAAAAAGATGCGAATTGCTTCAAGCCTTGCAACCGGCGCGTAAACCTCATCATAGTCTATACCCTCCTGCTGGCTGAAGCCTTGAACCACTAAACGTGCTTTGTTCCTCACCATGACTCCTCTATCATCTCTTTTACATTTGAACACCCATTTCGTCTTTATCAACTTCTGATTCTTTGGCAGATCAACAAGTCTCCAGACGCCCAATTTCTCAAACTGTTGCAGTTCCTCCTGCATAGCATTCACCCAACTGTCTTCGGTCAATGCTTCTTTGTAGGTCCTGGGCTCTATCTGCGAAATAAAACATTTGAGTGAGACTTCTTTCTACATATCAGCAACAGATGAATAAAAACATGTAAAAGCTTGGTCTATCTGATGTCTCGTCTTGACACCACTCTGTAGATCGCCGATAATTTGTTCTGACGGGTGGTAAGATAGGGTCCGTGGCATCACAGTATCAGGCACCACAACTTCCGATTCCAGATTTGAAATGTCGAGATCAACGATTTGATCAACAGCCTCCTCTGATGTCTCATTTGGTTCCTCGTCAAAGGTAGGAGCGGGTTCCTCATCTGAGTCGTCAGAAACGTCAAACGATGGAGCTGGTTCCTTTGGTTCCTCTGGCGATATATGAACGGTTCCACTTGGTCCAGCTTCATTATCGTGAGTACCCACGGTGGGCGTAGGAACATCTTGCGGTCTAGATTCCGGCTCTTGCAACTGACTTTGCTGATACAAGTACATGAGAGCAAGTTCCTCCTCACTCGGCTCAGACGGTAGATGAAACGATTCCCAGAGTTTGTCGTAGTCGAATAGGAATCTTTGTCCGGGAAGTTGTTGCGACGGCGTGTGCTTCTGACAATCCACATGATGGACCTGAATCACTTTCCCCAGACACGGTACAAACACCCTTTTTAACGGGCTGGCGTAACCTACGAAAAATCCTTCATTCGCTTTCGCTCCGAATTTACCATCAGCATCTATGAAAGTACACGGAGAGCCAAAAGGTTCTAAGAACTCAAGATTTGGCTTATAGCGATGCAGCAACTCGAAACAAGTCTTTTTATATTTTTTCACTGTCAGAACTCTATTCAACGTATAGCAAGCCGCTAACACTGCTTCACTCCAGAAGAAAATCGGAAGCTTTGAATCGGCCAACATAGTACGTGCGGTCTCGATCAGGGTTCTATTCTTTCGTTCAGCCACGCCGTTCTGTTGTGGTGTGTTCGGCGCACTGAATTCATGTAGTATCCCCTTCTCATTGCAGAACTCGTACATTTTGTTATTCTTGAACTCCGTTCCGTTATCACTCCGAATTCTTCTGATCGGCAGCTTGTACACCGTTTCCATCTTTTTGAATAAAACCATTAAAGCATCGAACGTTTCGTCCTTCTTCTCCAAACAAACAACCCATGAAAACCTTGTATAATCATTCGTAACCACCAAACAGTAAGAATCTCCACTGATACTTTTGACGTTGACCGGCCCGAAGAGATCCATATGCAATCTCTCGAGAGGTAACCGGATGGTGTTGAGCATCTTTGGCGGATGAGACTTCCGTACCTGTTTACCTTTCTTACACGCAACACAATCGTCAGGTAAATGAAAATTCTTAACATTCACACCTTCTACCAAATCGTTGTGCACAAGAAAATTCATTTTACGAACGTGTATATGACCCATTTTTCTGTGCCACATAATCGACTCTTTCTCAGTTGCTTTAGATTTTGTCACAAAACATTGTTTTTGAGGAGTTGTTGGTGTTGCAGTGCTCATGTCTAAAATGTAAAGATCATTAACCCTAGGAGCGCGCAACAGCACCAACTCATCAAGGACTTTAAACCCTGGCTTTAAAACCAAACACTCTGTTTTTGTAAAATGTACGCTAAAGTCTTTGTCGCAAATTTGTGAAATACTTAACAAATTGTTCGTCAATTCAACAATATAATTCACTTTGTCAAAAGATATGATGCCATTTGTGAGCTTTCCCTGACCAACAATCCTGCCACCTTGGTTACCAGCAAATCCAACGTAGCTTCCATTAATTGCTTTGACATCATATAATAGTGCTAAGGATCCCGTCATATGTCGCGACGCTCCGCTGTCCATTATCCACCTGGATAGCACAGACTTGGGCAGCTCCTGCAATCAGCACACAAACACATCAGTTAAACAATGATGCCCACGACTTTTTAACTTCCGATACTGAACCAAAAACTACATTGCATTTCTCAGCTGTTTTCGGAAAGTTAAATGTGACATTTGACTCAATTTCCCTTTTATCTTATTTCACATTGTTATGAAGTTTGGGAAATTCCGACAAAAACTGATCAATTTCAGACTCAAACACAGCAACATCATCTTTCACAAACTGTGACTCATTTTTCAACACACTTTCCATCTTTTTGATCTCACCAGATGGTTTAGATTTCGCGACCCATGACTGATTTTCAAAAGTTTTTGCTTTAGGGTAAAATTTCGAAGTCTTGGGAGACTTAGAAGACTCGCCAATCTCGAAAGTCGATTTTGGCTTATCCTCCGACTTCAACTTTTCACCCCGTTTAAGAATTCGGATCGACGAAACCAACACTTGTTTATCTTTTGCAACGACCGGTGATTTTGGTCGAGGTTTTTGAATGATTTGTTTTGAAACATTTTTGTTTTCAACCTTAGGTTTTTCAACCTTAGGTTTCTCACCCCTTTGTTTATTAACAGCTTTTACCACAACCGGTTTTTCAATCACTTTCTGACATTGTTTAGCCATATGTCCGATTTCATTGCAGCGATAGCACACACGTTTATCATACTCTACAAAAGTGGTAGTAACAGTTTCCACTTTCAGCTTTTGTGCTGCATTGAAATCGTCAACAGCTTTTTGACTAAAGATATATTCTTTTTCATTTTCAGTGCTAGGACCAGCGACAAACACATCATCAATCCTATCTTTTGGCTTGACTACCTGCTTAGCCATTTTCTTCTCAAAACCAATACCTTTTTTCTTTAACTGATTTTTCTTGTTTTGGCTTTTACCCACCCCATCTATTTTTTCTGAACTAGTGGGACGAGAAGAACCAACTGATTTTTTTAGTTTCGAAAAGAAATCATTTTTCTTGATTTCGTTAACACTCAGTTCAACCAACTTAAAAACTTTCTCAACATTCTCGAATTTGACGTTCTGAAGCGGAAACTCAATGTCAGAATAAAGCTTGTCAGTTCCAATCATAGTGTAAACCACCATGATTGGATCATCATTCGCACTTTTATCCGTTTTCGACAAGTAACCATCCAAGAAATTCCCATCCTCCTCAGAATCACAGACAGACTTCATCGAGTTAGCCTTCTCAGAATTTTCACTTTCATCATCCAACACCTGATCAATGACAGTTTTGATAACCTGGGATTCGTTATCAGTGTCAGATGCAGTGAAAGTGATGTCAATATTATCAGGCAAATCACTTTCAATAGTTTTCAATTTAAGCTTTAATGCAGCTTCCACCCCATCTGGATACTTCTGTGTGTAATGATTCCACATTGGAGGTGGAACGCTGTTGAAGGCTGGTGAAGCGTGTGGCTGTTGAGGTACAATTTGTTCTAACACATAAGATGAGGCCACGTAACTCATCAATTTTTGATCAATTCGGTCATTTTCAATTTTAACCAACTCAAGTTCTTTTCTTAAAGATGCGATCGTGTCAAGATGAAAATTAACACACACACTAAGGTAGAAATAGCAATTGTAGGATCGTTTGCTGACCTAGACGAGTCGTTCAGAGGCTTTCTCCTGAGTTTCAGGTGCGGAATAACAAGAAACTAAGGTAGAAATAGCACGCAAATCACTTTAACTACTTGTTTATTGATCTGACAATCTTTTACAGTTCAAAACTCGCACCGGCAGCACTTTGGTACGATTTCAACACACACACACACAACTCTGGATCGCTCAAATGACCTATTTATAGGCGTTTGGGTTCACTTATAGGACATGGTCCAATAAGCGAACCAGTCACTTGCCACTCGAGCGGACCATACCAATTGGTCACTCGAGCGAACCCACTGATTGACATACGAGCGGACCATACATTGCCGTTCGAGCGAACCAGTCATATGTCCATTCGAGCGGACCTATGCTAATGGGCCTATAATTGGACCTATCAATTACATAATTTTTTGTTTTTTCGCTCACTATACAATTATCCCTAGTCTAAGACTCGAACGAAGATGTAGTCGACAGACAACTGCACCAACAGACTCCCCCTTGAATGTTGACGGAATCTTCAGTGAGAGTCTTCAACATGACATTCTCGGATATTGCTCGGTCTTTTTCAGGAATTCTGCCTGGATCTTTCTTTGGCTATAACTATCATCAGACTCCCCCTATCATCATGCTAGGATCGCCGTCTGGGATTTGTTACCACCATTGAAATCATCTCCTGACTTTATCTCTTCAAACTTCTTCTCAGGTTCTGATGTATCTCCTGGCTTTCCCTAGCAACAGGATCAGAAACCTGCACAACTCAAACAATCTATCACAAACAAACACAATTGTGATTCAACTTAATGAATCAACTAATCATTTGATACTTTTTACAATTAAACACTGATCACAAATTTGAAACATTCCAATTTCTGATTCAACCTAATGAATCATTTTAAACATTTCAAACCACTTAACCAACCTGTCTGTTCATCAAGTTTAGCCTTTGAGATTTTGAAAATCAGCTCTTCAACATCAGTTGTCGAAAATCTTTTTGGATTTTTCAAAATATGAAACGTAAATGCACAGACAAAAATTTAAATGCAGAACAAACATATTTTTGTGAGTTTGTGCAAGAGGATCATATAAGTTTTTGTGACACCTTACAAGCACCGTTAAGCTTCTAATCGTTTTAAGTTCTAAACGATTCACGTAGATTGACGATATAGTTGTCCTCTTAAATTTTCATACAATTTTCAATCTATTCAGGATACTATTTAAGTGTTTTATGAACTTAGTTCAATTCATGTGTCCCACCTCTTGAATATACTCCCGTATCCAGAATCCCAATATTCAGTCTTACAGGTATGAATACTATAATGATATCTGTACATAAATTAGGGGAAAGATGCGAGAACTGAGGGATCTCAGGTCAGAACTTCCGTTCAACAGAGAGATATCAGCTTCGACTTAGCAGTGTGTCCCCTTTAGAGGATCTTTTCAGCTACAACAGATGATTATCAATTTTATTGTCTAATCAGCTGAGGGCTTTATGCTATGTTTCAAGCATTTTGGATAAAGTATTAGCCAAGGACTAGGTCAGAACTACCGTTCAGCAGAAGTCCCGGAATAATACACCAAACATCATAGAGTATAAACACCTAGTATATCAGAATACGAGACCTTTCAAACGAGATTTCAGGGGTTACCTATATATCCAAGTAGTGTTCCCCACAAATTTCACAAGTTTGAAATTTTAGGTTTATATCCCGAATAAATCTACTAAATGTATAAAAACCTATCGTCACATCATCAGTGAGACCGTTTATCACATTTGACCTTACATTTCTTTAGCGTGCTGTGATAGTCCAACTGATTTACTATCATTTCCTCTTTTTCGCAACAAAACTCATTTTTAATTTTTCAATGCTTTTGACATTTTCAAATTTTCTGATTTTTTCCCCCTAAAATCAAAATATGTTTCAATTTTGATTTTCTGGGAAAATTTGAAACAAACTATACAAAACTGACAACTTGATGAGAATCGCATCAATTCTCCATCCACGTGGCGTAAACAATCAGAACTCCCCCTCACAACAAACTATTTTCCCATTGTGATCTCAAAACACTTAAGTTTGTTTTAATCAAAATGGTTTTTCCGGAAAATATTAGTTTGTTTACCAAACATTTTAGGTACGGGGTTACTTCATCATCTTGTTTTTCGATCAGATGTAGGAAAATCCAAGTACAAATTAATGTCCTTGATTTACCATTGGCAGTTCAGAATACTCTGTACCACTTGCAAAACATAAACTCATCTAAATACCTCTTGTAAGAAACACACATACAAACCTTTTTACCGTTTGTATGATTGACATTACCGAATAGATTTTGAAAAAGATGCCGATTCATAATCCACAATACCATCTTGGGATCTCCGGCAATTCCTGCAAAACCTTCAAACACAGATTTAGAAAGATGCCGATTCATGCTCCACACTTACAAACCTGGGAGCTCCGGCAAGTCAGGTTTTTCTATTTGAAAAGTTTCACCCAAGCCTGACCAACCTTGGGTGATTTTGAATTCTTGTTCAACAATGGTGGAAAGTTTTTCTCATCCATTGTTAAACTAGAATTCTCGACCTTTACCTCAACACATAGCTCTTCTGGTTTTACCATACCAGAATCATTTCCTGACTTAGGCTTGTCTGATTTTGATGAGTCAGATTCATCGCCTGAAGGTGGCTTGTCTGACTTTGATATGTCAGATTCATCGCCGACCTTTTCCTTCTTCTTCTTCTCCTCTTTTGTCCCCAGATTTGTATCTGATGAATTCTTTTCGTTTGTCTTTACAGCTGAGGGAGTAGATTCATCAGAACTTTTATTCTTTTTGTCCCGTGAATCCGAGGACAAAATCTTTTCGAGATATTCTCTCGCTTTCTTTCTCTTTTTCTTCAGTCGATCTTTCTGCCCCTGAGAAAGCTTCACTTTTGTTTCTTGAACTTTAGGTTCTTTGACCTTCTGTTCTTTGACGTTTTGGCCCGAAGCTTTCAATTCTTTGGGCTTGACAACGACTGGTATCTTCTTTGCCATTTTCTGAGAATTAGCCCTCAATCTGTCATTCGATCTTCGTGAGCAATCTCTGGCAATGTGACCTTTGATATTGCAATTATAGCACCTCCTGGTCTCATAACTCCAGTACTGGCAGTTAACAGCAATGTGTCCGTGATATCCGCAGCTGTAACACACTCTGTTATCGTACCAATCACCATTTTGAGTCCAAACGCTCAGATCAAAGCATTTTTTGGCTTGGTGATATTCCTTTCTCAACTTTGCTGAATTTGGCTTTGAAGCACTGTGGTCCGACCTGCACCACTTATTAACAACATTTTTTGAATTTTCATTTTTTACTTTTTGTAATTTTTCATTTTGATTGGATGATCGATCTGATGAGCTTTTATTATCTTTTTGAACAATTTTCTCATTTTTAATTTTTTGTTTCTGTTCCGCTTTCTTCTTCAAAGGTTTTTGCTTTGAGCATTCACCCTTTTCAGTCGATTGCAGAACAGTTTTCTGAAACTTTTCCTTTTTATCATCAGATTTTTCACCACAATCTTTAACTTTGACATTGTCAAAGTTTGTGACATTGTCAAAGTTTGTGACATTGTCACTTATTGGAACAGAATTGATTGGTTTTGGACAGGGAAAATTCAAACTGTCTGATTTAGTCACAAAACCTATCAATTTCTTCTCAAGTTCATCAATTTTGTTCCTCGAATTCTCAGCTTCACTTTCAAGCTGAGATATTCTCCCAAAATGAGACTTGATTGTTTTCTCATTATCATTCTTCAAATTTTCAAGAACAGATTTTTCATTCATCAAAACTTTTATCTGTTCCTGAAATTTTGATTCATTCGCTTTCAGATTCTTGTTTTCAAGCTTAATCCAGAAATCTAAATCTTCTGAAGATTTCTGTTTGCTTTCAAGCTCTTTTTCCAACTCTTTGATTTTCTTTTGAGCACGTTCACCTTCTTTTTCCAATTTTATAATTTTCTGAAGATGGGAATTTATCATTTTCTGTTTTTCAATGTTGTTTTTACTAAACACATCTCTCCCATCTTCAAGAATTTTCATTTGATTTTGAAGATCTTTTTCACTTCTTGTTTTTTCAATTTCAAAATCTTTAATTTTCTCTTCAAAAACTTTTTCTTTTTCTTTCAACTTCTTGTTTTCAAATGTCAAACTGTTCAAATTACTTAACAGTTTGTCATTTTCAACCTTCAGTTGCTCACACATTTCCTGTAACCAAAGAATCTGGTTTTCAGCAGTGTGCTTCTTGTTTTTCAACTTTTTGACTTCAGATGCCAAACTTCCCATGTCTTTCACAAGTTTGTCATTATCAGTCTTGACATTATTGCATTTTGAGCACATTGTTTCATTCTCCACCGATTCTTCAGTTTTTGGAGCTTCTTCTTCCTTTGCTATGAATGTACCTGCACAAAAGATTTTAACGAAATCAAGAGGATTTCCAATATTGTCAATATAACAACCTCTTTTGAAATCGTATTTCATCACATATTTTGTCCTGACACATTTAGCAACCCTTTTGTGCATCTCCTCAATCACATCTGAACCCAAATCTAGCACATTATTCTCCAAAACCTTGATCATTTCTTTCTTTTTCTTTCTGATTTCAAGTTCATGAGCTTTAAGTTTGCTGATGAATTGATTTAGAGGTAGTTTTGAAAAATTTGAGTCCTCCTTTAAATTTTTTAAACATTCACCCCATTCAATCGGTAATGCATCTGCAAACTTCTCTAATTTCTCAGCATTTGACGGATATATCTCATGATCTTTCAAATAATTCAGTAGGACACTATATCGGTCTTTAAGATCTTCCAACGTTTCGTCTTTCAGACACACAAAATATTTAAACCTTTTTGCCCATCCATCTTTGCTCACTTTTCTATAAACCTCATCTAGAAATCTGTGATGCCAATCATTAAATCTTTCAAAATAATAGTTCTCCTGTTCATCAAACATCATTGCCATTTTTTTGCAAAAACCCGACACGTGTTTGTTGACTGATAAGCGAACCAGGAGTGACAGAAAAGCGGACTAATCAGCAATTGGACACAAAAGCGGACCGGATGGGTTAAATGAGCGAACCGGATGTATAAGCGAACCGGACAAACTGAATTGGAGCAGACTGGACAGATAAGCGGACCGGACAGATAAGCGGATCGGACGAGTTGATCTTGGAGCGGACCGACCTTATAAGCGAATCGATCGACCAAATAAGCGGACCGAAGGTCCAAATAAGCGAACCGGACGAGCGGATATCTATCTGACCGAATAAGCGGACCGCCTGGTTTGACCCATTTTTTTTCGAATTTCAACACCAAACTTTCCAGGGTTTGTCTCGATATCATTGAGCACAATCTGTAAAAATTTGGACCAATTTTGACCGTGAAATCTTCCCGAATCAATAAAAGAAGGTGTAGAAGTAAGAAAAAGTGACGAAATCCGGCTATTTTCTGCAGAGAACCTCCTCCTGAGCTCTGATACCAATTGTAGGATCAGTTTTGACCTCTCGAGTGAGTCAATCAGAGCTAGTGCTTACTGAAAATGTGGCGGAAACACATTTTCAGCATGATACAAAGAAAAACCGTAAAAGAATGGAGTAGAAACAGAGATTTCACACTTGAAATACTTTTTCTTCACTTGATAACGCTTGCCGTACGGACAGCAGTTCGACGTGGGATCTCAGACAACGTTACAAATGAAGAACACAACAGGGGTATATATAGACCCACTGGTCCGCTCATGTGACATGTCCACAAAGGCGGACCTGACAACTAAGTTGGTTCGCTTTTGTGGACAAGTGCCACAAAAGCGGACCTACAACATAAAAGTCATAAAATTACATTTAAACCCCCTGTACTAACACAAAATGACCTATCTGGACCCTATACATTAATCTAGCATTACAAAGACGCAGGCTTTAGACATTGTGCATCAACAAAGAGGTTTATGTTTGTCAACCTCCAGGATTTGAGGATCCATTTAATCCAGATCATGTCTACAAGCTAAATAAAGCTTTGTATGGCTTGAAACAAGCACCAAGAGCCTGGTATGAAACTCTTTCCAACTTTCTACTCTCCAGTGGTTTCACTAGAGGAAGAATTGATAAAACATTGTTTTTAAAATGGAGAGGGAAGGATTTGATGATTGTCCAAATTTATGTGGATGACATCATCTTTGGAAGCACATGTAACAAAATGTGTGAGGAGTTTAGGAAACTCATGACAGCTGAGTTTGAAATGAGTGCAATGGGTGAACTCCAGTGTTTTCTTGATCTCCAAGTAAAACAACTGCAAAATGGCACTTTTATCATCAAGGCAAATATGCCAAAGAACTTTTAAAGAAATTTGATATGGATGATTGTAAGCCATGCAGTACACCCATTGCAACCAATAAATTAGTCATGTCTGATGAGAAGGATGATTTGGTTGATCAGACCTTATATAGAAGCATGATTGGGTCCTTATTGTACCTAACTGCATCTAGACCTGACATCATGTTTGCAACATGTGTCTGTGCAAGATCCAAATCAGCCCCTAGAAAGTCAAACCTTATTGCTGTAAAAAGGATATTCAGATGCCTCAAAGGTGCTCCCACACTTGGTATCTGGTATCCAGCTGATGGTAAAATTGAGCTTTCAGGTTTCTCAGATAGTGACTTTGCTGGATGTGACAAAACAAGGAAGTCCACTTCAGGAGGGTGCCAATTCCTAGGCAAATTGCTTAGTGTCTTGGCAAAGCAAAAAGCAAGCAGCTGTTTCCACATCCACTGCTGAGGCAGAATATATAGCTGCTGCAAGCTGTACAACCCACCTGCTCTGGCTTCAAAATCAGTTGTTGGATTTTGGTATCACTGCCTTGAAGACACCACTCATGTTGGACAGCCAGGCAGCAGAAAATATCATCAAAAATCCAGTTTCTCATTCAACCACCAAACACATTGATATCAGACATCACTTTGTGAGGGATTGCTATGAAAAAGGTTTGATTTCTCTGCATCATGTTCCAACTAAGGATCAGCTGGCAGATGTGCTGACCAAAGCATTAGACACATCCAGCTTTGAAAGCTTGATCTCTAGGATTGGCATGCTAAACATGGAATAACAGGCAAAATTCTGTTTTTCTATGAATAAAAGCATTAAAATGTTTTCATAAAATCAAAAATCCATCCTTAAAAATAGCTAAAAATGAATTTTTCATTAAATCCTTAAAAGTCTGCCATAACCACTGATGAGTTCAAAAGTCTGATCTACTTCAAAAGTCTGTCCACTGCTGAAAGTCATTCCCTGCTCTCTTATTCCCTTGATAAGCACTGTTGTTCAAAATCAGTGTTGTATCCACTGATGTGCTATCCACTGATAGTAAAAATTATCCACTATCCTCATTACCGTTGCAACCACTGCCTTCATCAGTAGTTTTCATAAAAGTACTGTCCTTCGCTTCATCAGGGGATGGCACGTACATAGTGGTCAGACCTTTTGTAACCGCTGCCACGTCAGCATTCACTTTTTCTCCATAAGACCCCCTTTCAAAACCCCAAACAGGGTTCTACTGTCGAATTGAATTCTTAAAAATTCTCTTCTCAAAGCAGTTTTCATCACATTTCATCAAATTCCTTCGCAAAATTTCTTCGATCGTCTTCTTCAAAAATGACCAAATCGAAGTCTTCCGCAAAATCCACCACAAAATCATCTTCAAAAGAAGCCTCTCAAAAGGCTAAACCCACAGAAATTCCACACAAATCTTCTCACAATCTTCTGGGTCTTCTCACAAAACCCGGCACCACAGATGCTTTCGATTCCATCCTTGATATGATCACTGCTTCAAAGTACAAAACTTTGTTAACAGCAGATGCACCAATTTATCTGACGACCCAAAGAGAGTTTTGATAAAATACAACCCTTGAAAAACAAGGTGAGACTGTCATTGCCATTAACTCTTCTCTAAAGGGTAAAGCTGTCAAAATCACACCACAATCCATCTCGGAAGTCTTTAAACTCAATGATCAGGAAGGTAAAAATTCTTTTCCCAAAAATGAGTTAAAAATTGACTTCATTGAAAGAGGGTATGCAGATACAATGATGAAGAGAGATACCTTACAAAAAGGTTACTCCCCTCCCGCAACAAGATTTTTATTCCATACCCTGCTAATGTGCGTTTCAAATAAAACAACTTCTTTTAATGAAATACCATTAAAAATTCAAAATCTGGGATATGCTATTCTTCAAGATGAAGAATTCAATTATTCTTAGGAAATTTTTAACGATTTAGTTAAAAATGTTGAAAATAAGTCATTCTTACTGTTTCCAAGATTTCTAAGTTATTATTTTGAAAAGAAATTTAGTAAGGATGATATTTCTGAAATAAACCAAGGTGAATCTTTTCAAATGCACAGCTTAACTGCTGAAACTTTTACAAGAATGTCAACACCTTGCAAAACACAAGCAGAGGTGCCTGAGCAGAATTTAGCTGCAAACACTGCTCCTCAGGTATCTGCTGCTGAGCCCACTGCTGAAGGTGATCAAAGCAGCAGAACAACTGTTTTGAAACCCACGCCTACAATTCCCAAAAAGCCAAAACAAAAGAAAATTCAAAACCCCCCCGCCCAAACCTACCAAAAAGGCAACTCTGGAGGATGAGATACCAGAGCAACTGCCAGTGACAGCACAAAAGTCACTAGAAACTACTGCTGCTACTTCCTCACAGCAGTTGGTAGAAATATCTCAACCCATGGCTGAAACTCCTCATGCTTCTTCTAAAAAAGAACAGGTTGTACAAATAGGGACACCACAATATGATGCTCTAGAATCACTTGTTTCCATCATCCACAGCCCAATGCCCGGGGCAAATTCTCTTTCTACACCTACCCTCACATCCACAATTCCACCAAATACAAAGATTCTGTTGGATGCAATTGATTTGAACCAGGCACAAACCCGTCCTTCTCAATCACATGTCCATGAGAATATGCCTCAACAACAGACTGGGCCTGATGTAATGAAATGTAATAACAGTAGTTAGCATAGCAGAGGCTGTATAGATCAGAGGTTAGAGTTTGTTAGGAGGTTAGATGTCACTTTCATGGTGACGTCAGCTTAGATGCTTTAGTGGTTTGCTCGTGCCTATAAATAGAACCGTGCTCTGTACTGTTCTATTAGCTCTTTCACTATCTACTTCATGCACGAACAAATACTGTGAGCTCAGGCTAAGGGGGAGTTTGTTGCATACTTGCAAATTGTAATCGTTGTTGAAATTAAATTCAATCATTCGGTTCAATGTTAAATTTGTATGTTAAAAGCAATTCTCCTGTTTGATTGTGAAAAGTTTGCTTCCATCTTAATCCTGCTACACAATTCATTCATCTTCATCTTAATTCAAACGTAAAATACAATCAAAACCAAACTCAGATCCTAACATTAAAACATGTTATAAGTCTTGTAAAAGGATGATTTCAAAATTAGTTTTCTCAAAAAACTAAAGTTACTTGCAAGATTTACAAGATCATGACTTTTCAAGAAACTAATCACATTTTTAGTGTTAAATCAAGACTAGAAGCATATTGATAACAAGAAGAATACAAGAAAAATCATTTTTAGAAAATCTTCAAGTAAGTTGTAAAGGACTAAATTTTACAAGAAGGTGATTTATAAACAAATAACCACATTTTAAGGGTAACTAAACCTACTTAATAACATACTACGTTACTACAATTTTTACAAAACTTCAAGTTCATGTTGTAGTGTAAATTGCATGATTTTGGCTCACGGTAAGTCTTGGATGATTTGTTGATAATGATTTAAAAGAAAATGATATGCTTTTAAGGCATGGAAACCTCCATTTTTAAGGGGAAACTATGCAAAATTTTTGTAGAATTTAAACACTTAGAAAAATATTTTTAAACAAGTGTTTATAAGTAAATTTTAACCATGGTTTTTCATATAAATTTTTGCCATAATTTTTGTTACAAAAATTAAATGTTGGAGGTTGATTTTTGATAAATAAAAGTGACTAAGTATATATTTAGGAAAATATATTTAGATGTCACACTTTGTGTGCTACTTGTATATCATGTCTATTAGTTATATTATTTTAGGACTTGAAAATAACATAACTTACCAAAATACCAAGAATTATAATACAAAATATTACCAAAATTCCAAGAAAATGGATATATAATTTATACCCAAAAATTGGACAAACCGAACAAGGACTATGGTCTATATATATATATATATATATATATAGATATATATATACTCCGGAATTAAATTCATATATATATTTTGACAAATAAGTTAAATGGAATTTTGGAAATCAAAGAAATGAAAATATGATTTTACAAGTATTATAAAAACATATCATAATTTTTATCAAGTAGAAAATATATTATTTTGAATGGAGAAATATAAATATATTTTCTTGAACAATTAGAAAATATAATACTTTTGAAGAAGATATATATTTTCTTAAACAAATTTAGAATATATTATTTTTGGGTGAAAAATGGATTTATAAATATTTTCTAAGATAATCTTGAAAATATATTATTTTTGAGATTTATATGAAAATATAATTATTTTGGCCAAGAAAGGGTTATAGATAATTTTCTATACAAGTTTTCTTAAAATACATATATTTTAAGAATATAAATTGGTGAATTTTTATTTGATTAAAAATATTATTCCGGAAAATTTAATTACAAGATTAAGTATAAAATACTTAATAAATACAAGAAAATGCGTATTCTCGTATGTACAAATACATACCGAAACACGCCACCAATACTTGGCAAAATACACATGCCTAAAAATACCCAAGTATAATTATACCCATCCTTGGGAAATATTCATGAAAGGATTACAAGACAATATAAGTTAATATATATTATTTTAACAAATATTCCAATAATTAACAAATATAATTCAAGTTAAAATATTATCATTTTAACAAATAATTATATACTTTGGAATAATATTTATTACATAAAAAACGTAACTCAAAGATACTAAGTCATAACAATTAAGACTAAAAGCCGTGGCACGACCTAGCCGTCTAATAAAACATAGCACGTGTGTAGGTAGTTGCACGACTTCAGGACAGGACCTTTGAGTTACATCGAATAGCAGGACGCAAGATTGTGAGTTCATGTCCCCCTTTTCTTTTAACTGTTTTCAATTTTATAACTTCGGGTGTGAAATACATGTTACAATTGTTTACAAGCATTTACATATGGTATGGTTAGCTAAGGAATGAACTGTTAGATCATGTGAGTGGTGGGTACAACACTTAAGACCATTAATCCTCGTATAAGGACCGAGGGACATGTGTGATAGATCTATTTGGGTGTTGCGAGCCCCACCCCTGGGCCGGAAGTGGCCGAAGGTGGTGACTATGTCTTCCAGTCGGAAGCCCGGTACAAAATCCGCTAGGTTTGAGCCTTCTTGCACCATTGCATACATATTAATGACCTTGCAAATCATTAATCGATCTGTTTATAGACGCTTTCATACCGGTTTACAAATACATACTTACAGTGATTACAAGTGTATTTCGAGATCACATACAAAACACATGAACTTGCTCAACTTTTGTTGACGTTTTTCAAACTACATGTATTTCAGGAAATTGATATGGATCAGGCGGGCGTTTAAAGTTTTCAAGAAGTATTCCCAAGAAATGATGTCATCCTATTTTGAAGGGTTTGAATGGTGTATTTTATCTTTGATAAGATACATGGTTCAAAGCCTTGTTTTATCTATGTTTTTTTTGTCAAGTCCTTCATGGAACTTTAAACATTTGGTTGGTTTGTATTTTTAAACTCGAAGTCTTTGTTTGGTATTGAACAATGTGGGTTGTAATGTTTTGAAACTTAGTAATGGATGAACATCATGGTTTCTAGCATATAGTTGTTTGTTATAATTGAATGCAATGATATTAAGCAAGTCACACATAATACGCTTCCGCAAAAATCAGGGTGTGACAGTTTGGTATCAGAGCTTCGATTGTAGTGAACTAGGATTCCTTCTCGAGTCCAGATTACAATCATTAGGACTCTCCCATGAAAATATTTTTACAAAATATTTTTCATTGCATTTACAAAACGCCAAGATCCATGGAACAAACATTTTACCAAGGAAAGACAAGAAACACAATGCAAGTTCACAGTGGTTAGTTTAGTTTGCATGGGGTAGACTTGCTAAGATAAAGTCACGTAGGGATGACGTGAATACATGATTAAGTGATGACTGCCCTTGTTTGTATACACTAAGTGTTAGTAGTTAACATATGTGCACATGTTATGATTATTATGTTACAGGCACCCATGTCTTCCTCTGAGAGCGGATTGTCTGACGCTCACGACCCTATGGCCATCGTTTCAGACGATGAGATCGTGCCTGAGCCGGAGATTTTCATGTCGGACACCGAGAGTGATCCAGAGATGTTGTCTAATGATGACGATGACTTTCAGCCCTTCGCATTACCGGATTTTGGCGATGACGCACCTATAGCTGATGGCATTCTTGTTGAGGATCTTTTTGATCTCCCTGATCCTATCCATGACCACCTCATCATTGGTTACCCCGATGGTGAGCATATCGTTACACCCATTCTTGATCTAGTTTCTCTAGTGATCATTCCCCCTGAGGATTGGCCCTTTGATGACCTTTTTTACGATGACGTTGATCTATTTTTAGATGGTCACCCAGCTGATGCACAGGGTGATAGGGAGGTTGACAACGTTGCTGTGCTAGATGTGCCCCCTCCTGTCATACCTGTTATTGAGATCTCTTCTGACTCTAGCTTGCATTCAATTTCAGACTCCTTTGAGTTTGTGACTTCCTCAGCCCTGCGAGCTGTAGGACTTCAGCTTCATGCCACTGATTCAGATGACGACACTGCGATGTCTGCTACATCGTCATCCCCTGCTCGAGTCCCTACGCCCCCTCACATCCCAGAGCCTGCTCCTGTGCCAGGCACTTGATGCGTGTCGTGTGTTATAGGTTTTTATGTATATTTTTAGCCATTTTTACACTTTAGTCATGTTTTAAATTTATAAAACACGATATTTTACTAACACTAAACACACATATGGGCAAGTGCACCCATCGTGAGCGTAGTATAGCGTTGGTAAGATACCGAGGTCGTCCAAGGACACAAGAGCTTTTAGTACCGATTTATCCTCAACGTCTAATCAAATCAAAATTTTAGAAAAAGGTTTTAAACTAGAAAATAAAAACTAAAAATGCTGAAAAAAATAAAAATAAAACAGATAGACAAGATGAATCACTTGGATCCGACTCGCCTTTAGTGTAACCTTTGATTATTTCTGCACTTTTGCACTTTTTAAGAGATTATCTTAGTTATAGTAGGAGGCCCCTCTTTTGAAGGTGACGTTACCCTCAACCCAGTAGTTTGAGTCAGCAAGGATACAATCCTAAAGGGTTGGATTATTGAAAGATAATTAATTAAGTTATTAATGCGTAATGTGGTAGGCCCCTCTTTTGAAGGTGACGTTACCCTCGGCTAAGTAGTTTGAGTTAGCAGGGATACAATCCTAAGTAGCCGGGTTAATGTTTTAATAGTAGTTTACATATGAGGGGATCAAGAAATTTGAACCCCCGCCATCCAATACCAGTGGGTATTGAAGGAGGTCCTACTAAGCTTGACCCAGGTCCTTGCAGGATCTATACACTGAACAAGGCAAGATTCTTACCAAACCATTCCCTTAACCCCCGACCAGATAGCCAACATATCTCCATATATACCATGGAGATATGAATGGTGTAAATCTTTTATTTTATATAGACAGTAAAATAACGCTAAGACACCACGGACAAATGATAAGGAAGATTCACCTCCAACATAAGAAACTAGTTATTAAAGTCATTAATACATAACCAAATAAAAAGTGCGAAAAGATTAAAAATAAAAAGTATTACACTAAATGCTTGTCTTCACCAAGTGATGTAAGAGACTTAGGCAAACATGGCCTTTGATTATCAAGAACTCTTACGATCAATCTTGGATCCCGAGACTACTACACACACTCTATGATGGATGATGGATGATGGTGGTGGATGTGGGTTGTGATGGTGGTGATGGGTGGGTGAAGTGTGAGAGAGGTGGTTTGCCAAGGGATGAGTTGCAAGTGAGCCAAGCACCCCTATTTATAACCTGCACAGAAGCCCGGACACGACCCTGTGTCCATTGGGCACGGCCCCGTGTCCACCCATCTTCTCTTTCCTCATTAAATGCGGTTTGTCTGCATTAGTTTACCACGCCCCCGTGTCTACTGGGCACGACCCCGTATGCAGAAGCGTATCTGTACTATCAAGATTTGCTTGGATTCTGCGAATCTTAGCGTTGACCACGGTCCTGTGTCCGCTGGACACGCCCCCGTGTTGGGTGATAGAAGCTTCTACAGCTTTGTCTTTTCTGCAGACACTTGGGCACGCCCCCGTGCTCATTGAGCACGGGACGTGTTCAACCTTCTGTTCTCTTGTTTTTGCTTGGGAAGATGCTGTCGAGGGGTCGGGCATGCCACGTTTATTCCTTTTCTTGTATTCTTGTTAGATTTAGCTGCATTTTTGCTTCTTTTGTTCATTTAAGCTCATTTAATCCTGAAAATACAAAAGGAAGACAAAAGCACACTTTTTCCAACATTAGTACTAAAAAGGGGTTAGTTTTATGCCACATTTGATGTAATTTATATGTTGCATTTTGCACACATTAAATACCCCCACACTTGAATCTTTGCTTGTCCTCAAGCAAAACTCTTTATAATGTGGCTTACACTCCCAAATGGAATGGGTAGAAGAGAAGGTTTTAGGCTTGTCTTGAGTGTCGGGATTCCAAGATTTTTATTAGGTTTTATTTTTATGTTATTTATAATCCTATTTGGCATGATTTATTTAGAATATTACATAAGATAAATTACTTATTTGGGCATAACATGCCTCTTTAAAATTCCATTTATATACAAGTTCACATACCTCACGGGAGATCACTCAACACTCGACCGAAGATATATTTTTGTGAAACACTCGAGACCGGCATGGAACTTACTTCTACCATATGCTTGCCAAGCAATCAATCCTCCTGCTTTTTAACTATACACCTATGTAAATATCAAGAGGACTTTGGGGGAAGGTTTAGACTTGGGTTAAAGGTAGGTGGTTGGGTTAGTAGTTAGTAGAAAAGGGCGAAAGGCGTAAAAAGCGTCGGTTTTCGTAAGACTTTTTATTTTTATGATTTTTTTTCTAATGAAGCATTTCTTCAAACAAAGTTCTTTTTTTGATGAACTTGTTTGTTTATTTCTTGGCTTCATCATTTTCTCTCTTTTTTTTGATAAGGGATGTCATATGAAAAACCGAGTTTTTTTTTACTAAAATAAAGGGTTTAAAATAAAAAGGGTTTTGGTGGGTAAAGGGTGTTTGTTTTGTGGGTTAAGAAATGAAAAGGTTTAGGCTCAAAGGGGTTAACTAGGGGGATTTTGGGTAGGTGGTAAAAAGAAAAATAACGGTGTTGAAAGAAAAAAGGGTTAGTCCTAATGTCTTCATCATTTACCTACTTGGGTTTAAGTTGGTAAGGACCGGGAATGTATCGTCATGGCAAGTTCTAGAGTTGTAAGAAACCAAGCGGCTATTCACACAAGAAACAAAAAATGAGCATTTAGTTTAAATGTGTGTATTTGTATGCTCAATAAAGGCTCAAAACTCACTTTTTGTGGGAATGGGTTATAATCAAATTTTAACTAGATTTGTCAAGCCGTTTCATAATTTTCTTATGTTGGTTCTTTTTATCACGACACTATCGGTTGTAAATTTGTAAAAATATAACCTTTTTAGAACTTGTAATTCCCAAATTAAACCAAGACAAGTAAAAAAAAAACAAAAAGTTTTTGAAAAAAATTGGGTTGTTTAGCGGTTCCAATAGAGTTTTGTGTAATGCTTGTAATTAGGACTTGCAAAATTCAAGGTTTAGCATCCCCCGACACTTAAATTACACATTGTCCTTAATGTGTCCCAAAAATAAGTTTTTAGGTTGATTGAATGTGTAAAAGGTGTGTTAAAAACAAAATTTAATGTTACGGGGCATCTGGGCACGACCCTGTGTCGGATGAGCACGGCCCCGTGTGTTACACCCCTTTGTAAGGCGGAAGCACGAGGTGTGATCATGAAAGGTTTTCATTGCATACGATTGGTAAACATACTACATGCTCGTAAAAATAACTTCAAATGCCAAACATTACATAACTGAAATCGTAGTTTAAGTGTTTACATCAAAAGACAGCATATTGTCTGAAAGTTTACAACTTTATTCAAAGATAAAACATAAGCAACATCCACGAGCAAGAGTAAGACCGTGCGCACATCCACTTTAGTTACCTGAAATACATGTGAGTTTTTGGAAAGACGTCAACATAATGTTGGTGTGAATTCATGCAGTTTTTGCATTGAATGTTTAAATACTTGAATGAAAACATGGTATGTCACTTATAAAACATATCTGTAACTGAGTTCTGTGAATGTAAGTAATATGAGATCGCTAGTGGTTTGCAAGGCCACTAACATGTGTCACGACATAGGAAGCCACCAAACCTAGGCATTTTTGTCGACTTTGACTGAGACACAGAAGCACTCATTGGTAGAAGTCGGCCAAGAGTGGGGTTTCCTGAAACCCTTAAATCTAACCTTTTGTTCTACGGTCTAAATGTATACATTGATTAATGGTGCTTATGGTACCCTATGTGGGACATGATCTAAGTATCATTCCGTAGTTTTTGTTATTCAACATACCATAACACATGTATTTTCCCCAAGTTAGAAAACAAATAAAGGTTTAAAAGTGGGGACATGAACTCACAACTTTGTGTTTCTTGCGCCGTAAACTTCACCGGGTTTGCTTATATAGCGTCGTGACCTATACATGTTTTATTAATGGTAGTCACTAGACTTGTATCGCACAAGTACAAGTCACCATCTTTTATGTATTCGTTCTTTGTGTGTTAAAAATAATTTATATTTTTAACTATGTATCTTACTTATATTATTTTCTCAAAAATAAATATAAGTATCTTGTATTTTTCACCCGAATTATGTATTTTGTCCAAAACTTCATTTCATGCTCATAACTTGTCCAAGTTATTTATTCTATCAAGTAATATATTTTCATAAATATATTTTCTTGTATTTGTCTAAGCATGTTGTATGTGTATTTTTGTATTTTTACTTCTTAGGAGTACTTAGTGTATTTTCAAGTCCTAATACACTATCACGTATAATACGTACTACATACACTTAGCACAAAATTTGGTGATCAATAAATATATATATTTTTCTCAAAAATATATATACTTAATATCAATTTTAATCTTGAAGAAATCATCATTTCTTAACACAAAAATTAGGGAAACCCTGGTAATTATTTTTAGATACATTTTTAGGGAATAAGTTTCTCAAAAACTTATATTTTCTAAGTGTCAAAATTCTATAGAAATTTTGACATAGTTTCCCCTAAAAATGGAGGTTTCCCATGTTTTCAAAACATGTGTTTATTTTCTTTTAAAATCATCACAACAATCAACAACTGATTCAACACTTATCAAGTGCCAAAGTCAAGTAAATTTCACTACACCATGAACTTGAAGTTTTTGTAAAAACTTGTAGTAACTTACCATGTTATTTAGTAGGTTTAGTTACCCTTAAAAACATGGCTGTTTGTTTGTAAATCTCAATCTTGAAGGATTTAGTCATTTACAACTTGTAAGATTATTTTTCTAAAAATATTTTTTTTTGTATTTTTCTTGTTTCATAAGTGTTTATACACTTGTTTTTCTACTAAAAATAGTGTAGGTTTAAGTAAAAACCAAGGTCTTCTAAAAATAATATTTTAAACTTGGTTTTCTTGGAAAATCATTCATAAATCTTGGATTTACAAGATTATTAGCTTACTTGGTTTATTACTTTTTCAAGAAATCATCTTGTTTTCAATTTCATGTTTAATCAAGAAGATGATCATCTTGTATAAACACATAATCATCTCTTAACTTGCTAAATCATGCTTTTAATCATAATCTAGCAAGTTCCATGTAATGATCAACATCAAAATCTCTAGTAATCAACAAGCAAACATCATCCATATGCTAAACAACATCATTTCAACAAGATTTCATCTTATGTTAGCTTTATGTTTCAAGATTCAAGTGTATGTTCTTTAGTGTTCTTGTGTAAATCAACACAATATATCTTTTACCCACTAAAAATATGAAGTAACAAGAGTAACAAGAAGCTTACAACTAGCTTCAAGCTAGGGAAGAAACAAGATGAAGATCAAGTGGATAAAAGCTTGTGATGGAGGTCCTTCAAGATCCGAGCTCACCAAACCTTCTAATACGGCTCCTTGCACCTTGAATGAAGCTTGGAATGGATGAAGGGTGATCGAAAATAATGGTAGTGTTGGGAGGGTATTCGCCCGAGAGGTGTAGAGGGAGGAGAAGGAAAGTTGAAGTGTTGAAGGTGATGATGGTTATGCCTTCTTATAATTCCTCTAAACTCTATTATCCAAAGGTCTTAGTGCTCCCCAAAGTACACTCAATATCAACGCAAATCCCAAGGAAAGATTCAATGGGATTTAGTGAAATCTAATAAGATTTAAGGTGGGTCACCCCCTAGGGGCCGTAAGTTATATATGGGGGGGGGTTAAATGTAAGTTGTTGGTAAATATGGGTAATTATTGGAAGGTTACATGTTATGTCTAGTGTTTAGTGTGTAGGATGCATTATGTAGAATGTTTAAGTGTTCGGGAACCATAATTAGCTCAGAAAAATGAAAACAATGCTTTTAGCAATATTTTAGTGTTCCAGGTAATGTCCGGTTGTTCGGTTAAATACTGGTTCGTTAAAGTGCTAAATTGCACCGTTTAGTGTCTTTTAAGTACCCTTTTGTGACACTTTTTATTCCCGACACTTAGGGAAGTATTCTGGATGATAAAACATGAATTCTGCATAATATTTTGAGGTTATAAAGATGATTATAGCTGAATTCTGTAAAATTCTGCACTTAAAGTGCGTTTCGGGTGCTTTTTAGTGCGTATTTTAGCTTCCGGAAAGTCTATATGTTAACCCTTGTATGTATTCTTGGGTTTTAATGTATTCTTGACGTTGGACCTACACCTAGGCCCCAATTCTATTGTCTGAGTGTTTTCTGCAGAATTGTTGACACAATGTATCTTACCGGTAAGTTTACTAGTATTTCTGACGCAACGCTATTCATTAATGCATAAAGAAATATTTTGTAGTATAAAACGTACATGAATTCACTTGTATAGTATGTAATCAGACAATGTTTGACATTTAAGCAAATAATTGCAGTCATTAAATAATAATTAAAGTGTACGGAAATTACCAGTTGGGTGCCAGGTGTCACACCGTGATCAGATTGCCAGTAACGAGAACTTACAGAAGGTGGACACGGGGGCGTGTTGGCTGGGCACGACCCCGTGTCTGGAAAAAATCTGCATAATTTAGACAAACAGCAGGTCTGGCGATGGGCACGGGGGCGTGTCGGCCGAGCGCGACCCCGTGTGGACAAACTACAAAAGTGTAAAACAGGTTTCTGGCTTCGGTTTTCCTGTCCCGGCTTTAGTAGCACTAATATTTAGTGCTCTAAGCCTCGTATGTACCTGTTTTACTAATAAATACCACACCAAACAATAACAAACATCCTAAATTACCAAAGTTAATCATCCACATCACAAGTTAAAAAAATGCAGAAATTAAAAAGAGTTAAGGAAAGTAAATTGTTCAACACATGGCACGCAGGCCAGAAATTGTTCATGAGATAAGGGGGTTAACCTGTGAGACCTCCAACCTTAAGATTCTACCACCACTCCTCCTGCTCAATCCATGTCCATGTTTTCATCATCATCACCTCTTCCGTGGCCCTCCATATACTCCTGGATGTTTCCAATGTCATCCTGCATGTCGGAGATGTTTCTTTCTATTGCTCCGACCCGGGCGTATGTGTTGCTGGCCTTGTTGTAGGTGTTCCTGGTGCACATAAGGTTTTCCTGCAATAAATCATGTAAACTTTGAAAGTTAGGAAAACCGCCTACTTGAGAGGAGGATTGACCCGGATCACCCTGGTGCTGGTAGTGGTACTGAGGAGGAGGATGGATGGGTGGAGCGTGTAATACGAGTGCTTCTTGCGGGTTCCATGCATGCCCTTGAACTCTTTGAAAACTGACCGTCCCGTCTGTTGGACCGTTCTATGACCCTAAAAGTCAGTCGAAGTAGTTCATCTTCATGTATGAAGGCGGAATCAACATATATGAAGTTACAACAGCTTATCCTTTCAATTCCTTATCTTTCTATTGCTTTCTGATGAAATTTTGGCAGAGTTTCAGCACCGTAGCACACACATACATTGTTACATCAAATGAACCGCTCCTGCCTATTTATAGATATCCAGGGCCGCTTATGTGACATGCCATATAAGCGATCCAGCACCTTTGTCACATAAGCGATCCAAACTAATGTCCTAAAAGCGGTCCACATCAATACACTGACATATAAGCGATCCTAACCATGTCTAATCTAATATTTACACTTTGACCCCCTATAGACCAATCTTGACTTCAGACTTTTTGTAGACGCAGTCAACAGACATTCCGTGCATCAACAGACTCCCCCTTCGATGTTGACGTAGTCTTTTAGCATCTTCAGATCCATAGTCTTCAGTCTTTGTCTTTTCACCAACTCTGTCTATCATCTCAAGCATTCTTCACAGGTTTTAGCATCACCTTGCTCTAATTTCAACTTCCCAATAGTAGTTGATCCAGACTCCCCCTCTCACAGACTCCCCCTCTCAGTTTGCTGGGATCTTGAGATATCTGGTTCAAGCTTTTGCAGATTGCCTCCGTCGGGAAATATCGTCCAAACCTGTTTTTCCTGCATATTCTCTACCTCATCATAAGTTTCACAAATTTATAACCAATTAATTCCCGTAAACTTACCTGTAGAAAACATTTTCAACTAACATATTAGTTACATCAAGTTCAAATAAATGACCTTGATAAACTAAACCCACAATCTTTCAATCAAATTTATATATGTCATTTAAAGTTTTCAATATATTCTCCCAAACCTGTTCATCATGATTAGCACTCGAATTTTGAATATCAGCTCTTCAAAATCAATTGTCGAAAATCTTTTTGACTTTTCAAAAATTTATGCTAAAACACTCCGAAAATCTTTTTGGATTTTTTGTTTTTGAATGAAAAGCAGTAAACAAATATATACAAATAATATTTTTGTGAGTTTGTGTAAGAGGATCATATCAGTTCTTGAGACAAATCACTAGCACCGTTAAGCTTTAATCATTTTAAGTTCTAAACGATTCACCTCGATTGACGATATAGTTGTCCTCTTAAATTTTCACACAATTTTCAATCTATTCAGAATACGATTTAGATGTTTTAGGAACTTAGCTCAATTCATGTGTCCCACCTCTTGAATATACTCCCGTATCCAGAATCCCAATATTCAGTCTTACAGGCAAGAATACTACAATGATGTCTGTACATAAATTAGGGTATGCGAGAACTGAGGGATCTCAGGTCAGAACTTCCGTTCAGCAGAGAGATATCAGTTTCGACTTTGCAGTGTGTTCCCTTTAGAGAATCTTTTAGCTACAACAACTGATTATCAATTTTATTGTCTAATCAGCTGAGGGCTTCATACTATATTTCAAGCATTTTGGTGAAAGTATTAGCCAGGGACTAGGTCAGAACCACCGTTCAGCAGAAGTCCCGGAATAATACCCCAGACATCATAGAGTATAACCACCTAGTATATCAGAATACGAGACCTTTCAAACGAGATTTCAGGGGTTACCTATATATCCAAGTAGTGTTCCCCACGAATTTCACAAGTTTAAAATTTTAGGTTTATATCCCGAATAAATCTACTAAATGTACGAAAACCTATCGTCACATCATCAGTGAGACCGTTTATCACATTTGACATTACATTTCCTTAGCGTGTTGTGATAGTCCACTGATGTACTATCATTTCCTCTTTTATCAACAAAACTCATTTTTGATTTTTCAATGTTTTTGGAATTTTCAAATTTTCTATTTTTTTTTTAATTTTTCTCCCCCTAAAATCAAAATATGTTTCAATTTTGGTTTTCAAGGAAAATTTGAAAATTTGTACAAATAATATCAAAACTGATATCGAATCACTTCAATTCTCCATCCACTTGGCGTAAACAATCAGAACTCCTCCTCACAACAAACTATTTTCCCATTATGATTTCAAAACACTTAAGTTTGTTTTAATCAAAATGGTTTTTCCGGAAAATTAGTTTTGTGTGTTGTTTCATAAACTCAGGGTTTCATCACATTGTTTTCCTTTAGTTACTTGACGGAAAGAGAAATCAAGTACAACTTAATGTCCTTGATTAGTCTTTTGTAATTCGAAATATCACAGTTACCAACCTGTGAATTTCTCAAGAAAGATGCCGATACCTGTTCCACACTTACCAACCTGGGAACTCCGGCAAGTCAGGATTTTTCACTTGAAAAGATCCACCCAAGCCTGACCAGCCTTGGGTTTGACAGTTTTTACCTCAACAACTGGCTCTTCTGGTTTTGTCGAACCAGAATCATTTCCTGAGTGTGGCTTGTCTGACTTTGACCTGTCAGATTCATCGCCGACACATTTATTTTTCTCCTTTTTCTCTGTTGTCCTCAAATTTGTAACTGATGAACTCGGCTTGTTTGAATTTGCAGTCGATTGAAGCGATTCATCAGTACTTTTATTCTTACCAACTGAAGAACCTGAGGACAAAATCCTTTCGAGATATTCTCTCGCCTTCTTCCTCTTCTTCCGAAGTCTGTCTTTTTGCCCCTGAGAAAGTTTTACTTTCGTTTCCTGAACTTTCTGTTCTTGAACTTTCTGTCCTTTGGGCTTGACATTGACTGGTTTCTTTGCCATTCTTTGAGATTCAGCCCTCGATCTTCCCATTGATCTTCTTGGGCAATCTCTTGCAATGTGACCTCTGATATTGCAATTAAAGCATCTTCATGTCTCATAATTCCATCTTTGGCAGTTAACAGCAATGTGTCCTTGATAGCCACAAGAGTAACACACTCTGTTATCATACCTCTTCTCTCCTTCATATCGTATACCATTTTCATACCACACACTTAAATCATAGCATTGAGTTGCCTTGTGGTAGTCACCATTTCTCTGTTTTCTATCATTGTAATGATTTATCCTTGAAGAATCTTCATCCCATCTTCTCCTGTAAGCTGGATTTGGCTTTTGAGAACTGTGGTCAAACCTGCACCACTTATTACCAACACTTTGTAAGTTTACATTTTTAAATTTTTCTCATTTTTGAAAATGATTGGATGACTTATCTGATGAGCTTTTATTTTCTTTTTTAGGATTTTTCAAATTTTTATCTTTTTGTTTCTGTTCCACAATTTTCTTTACAGGTTTTTGCTTTGAGCATTCACCTTTCTCAGTAGATTGCAAAACAGTATTTTTAAATTTTTCTTTTAAATCTAAAAATATTTTTCTTTTCTTTTCTTTTTCTTTTTCATCATCAGATACATCATCACAATCTTCAATTTTGACTTTGTCAAAATTTGTGACCTTGTCACTTATTGGAACAGAGTTGATTGGTTTTGGACAGGGAAAATTCAACCTATCTGATGAAGTCACAAGACCTTTCAACTTCTTTTCAAGTTCTTCAATCTTGATCCTTGAATTCTCAGCTTCATTTTCAAGCTGAGATATTCTCTCAAGATGAGACTTAATTGATTTTTCATTTTCAATTTTAAGATTTTCAAGAACAGATTTTTCATTTTCCAAAACTTTTAACTGTTCTTGAAATCTTGTTTCATTTTCTTTCAGATTTTTGTTTTCCAATTTTATCCAGAGATCTTCATCTTCTGAAGATTTTCTTTTGCTTTCAAAATCTTTTTCATTTTCTTTCAAAATTTTGTTTTCTGTTGTTAAACTCTCAACAATCTTTAAAAAATCCTCATTTTCAGATCTCAATTTTTTGCAGTTTGAACGTAAACCCAGAATTTGTTCGTCATCAGCTTTCTTCTCGTTTTTAGAGTATTGTTTTCCAATGTCAAACTCTCCATTTCTTTCAAGAGTTTCACACTGTCGGCTTCTGATTTCTCGCATTTCGAGCATACAACTTCACATTTTGAAGTTTCATCCTTCTTAGATTCTTCAATCTTTGTTATTCCTTCTCTAACCCTGTTGATTAATTCAATAAACTCATCCAAACTTATTTTTTCTGAGTTTCTTTCTATTTCATCTATTAACTCTTTCTTTTTCTTTTTCTCTTCTTCATCTCCCCACCATTTCTTCTGCCAATAATCATCCTCTTCTTTGTACTCCTGAATGATGGCTTCGATATCTATCGTTTTGTCATCAACCGCGATGTTCCCATATCTATCAAGATAACATTTTCTGTCTGGATCCAATCTATTTGCTCTTTTTGCTTCCAGATAGACACTAGACAGTCTGATGATTTTGGCTTCAGCAACCATCTTCCGATATTTATACTTCTGTTCCTCCGTACGATCATCCTTCCACGGAATGGGTTCATCATGACTTGCCATGAATGCGTAACCTACCGTATCATCTTCTCGTAGAACTTCTTTACTCCAATCGTACCCCTCATCATCATAAATCACAACCAAAGCTCTTGATTTGTCTCCAAAAGGATTCAAGAACATATCGTCCATCGTGAACGTATTGAAAAACAATAGAACCACAAAAGCGAGCCTATCTGTGCAACTGACAGAAAAGCGAATCAGGTTAGGTTCAAATAAGCGAACCCAACTATAACCTCTCGAGCCTACTATGTTCGTTCGAGCGGACCAGAATGTGTCCGTTCGAGCGGTTCAGCAATGTCAAATGAACGATCGAGATCGTTCGAGCGGTCCAGACTATGATCGTTCGAGCGGTCTAAGTAACGTCCGTTCGAGCGATCCAAACTGAATATTGTCTGAAAAAGCGATCCAAATTGGTTTCTATGAGCGATCCAAAGGATAAATTTCGAGCGATCCAAGAAACGTCCGGATAAGCGGTCCTAATGTCCGAAAAGGTGATCCATTGTTTTTAGCCTGTTTTTACCAATTTTAGTCCGTATTTTCACCTGATTCTTTCCAGGGTTTGTTAATAGTGTGTTTTACACGTTATACTCGAATTTCAGACAATTTTGACCGTTGAAACCACTAGAAACTGAAAAAGTATGAAAGAAAGTGAGTAGAAAGGAGAGATTTCTGCAAATCTATGTTGTCGTAGTATGAACTCCTCGTCCTGAGCTCTGATACCACTTGTTGGACCGTTCTATGACCCTAAAAGTCAGTCGAAGTAGTTCATCTTCATGTATGAAGGCGGAATCAACATATATGAAGTTACAACAGCTTATCCTTTCAATTCCTTATCTTTCTATTGCTTTCTGATGAAATTTTGGCAGAGTTTCAGCACCGTAGCACACACATACATTGTTACATCAAATGAACCGCTCCTGCCTATTTATAGATATCCAGGGCCGCTTATGTGACATGCCATATAAGCGATCCAGCACCTTTGTCACATAAGCGATCCAAACTAATGTCCTAAAAGCGGTCCACATCAATACACTGACATATAAGCGATCCTAACCATGTCTAATCTAATATTTACACTTTGACCCCCTATAGACCAATCTTGACTTCAGACTTTTTGTAGACGCAGTCAACAGACATTCCGTGCATCAACACCGTCATCTGCTTCATAAATCAAGTTCATGGAGCGGCAAATGACCATGTCCACTCTCCCCGACCATGGGCTTTTTTGGAAAGACCACGGCATCCTATCAACAAAGTGTTTGAAAAGGCGGTAAATCCACCATCCAAAGAAGATAGGAGTCGGGGGAGTAGCAAGCTGGTTCAGGTGCAAGTTTCGGAGTAGCAGGTATGGAACATCAAGGTTGGTATAGGTGTGAATGCAATGGAGGACTAGCAGATCTCGTAACCCTACAACGCCGCTGCTATCGTGCCTCTGGCTAAGAGAGTAGGTGAGGACCCTGTGGATATAGCGGTAGAGAGGGTCTCTTAACTACGTGCTTTTAGTTCGGCTAGGGTAATAGTGGCCATCTCCGATTTGAGCCCAAGCAGCTTGACGTTGGTTTTCTGGGATCTCACGTAGACCGCCAGTGTTTTCTTCATCCCCAGCATCTTCATCCGCATACAACCCAACTATTGCCCCGAATTATGCGATCGAGATCGAGTACCTAGTTCCCCCACAACAAAACTCTACCCCATCATTGTCAAACGGATCGGCTCTTATTTTGAAAGCGAACGTGCTGTATAATTCCATGTCGTATTCATGCACGGAGCGAAGCCGAGTGCAAAGGGCGGCTCGTAGTGGGCCGGTGACAATGTTGTTGAAGCGGTCTAATTGGTTTACTATTTCTAGAAGATTCGTGCATACTTGTCGTGGATACTCCTCAGGCCTAGTTCTTAGCACATCGTATCTTGCGTGAGCATCCAACTCATTTGCATTGAATCGGGTGAATTTATTGGCCATCTGAAAGAAAACACCAAACAATTAGCAAGAAACAGTAAAAATTTCGGAGAAAACTGAAAACAGTCGGCTGAACACGGCCCCGTGTTCAGCGGACACGCCCCATGTTTGAGTGAAATCGGCTGGACACGCCCCCGTGCTCAGCGAGCACGACCCCGTGTCCAGAAGTCTGTCTCCCAGAAATCCCATTTTTCGACCCGGTCCCGAAAACTTGAAAATTTTTGGTCAAGTAGGGGCGGTTTTCCCCGAAAATGAAACCCCAAGTGCCGTTTTTCCAAAAACAAACCGTTTACCCCTTCAATTTTATCCTTTTCGGTTCAAAAACAAGGGTTTGGGGGTTTTTGTGAGAAATCGGGCGAATCTACAAACAATACAAGTTGATTTACTTCCTATAACATGCATCTATACTAATGCTAACAGATTTATGCAAAAATTTGAGGTTCGATCCGGTTCAAGTTGAAGAACCCTAGATTTTTTCCCAAATCTTGATGTTAAACTACATGCAAGTGCTTAATCTAACTACTAATGATGATAGAATCATACCTTGATGTTGTTAGAAGTAGGGGATACGTCGAAATCTTGAAGAAAAATCGCCTGAACCAGAGAGTTTGTGGGGAAACGGGGCGTGTGGAATGAAGAAACTGTTTGAAAAAGGGGTTTTATTTCCGTCAGTTGCGCGAACACGGCCCCGTGCTCATTGAGCACGGCCCCGTGGGCGGGCAATTAATTTTTTTAAGTGCTCGTGTGAGTTCCCTGTTTCCCGAAACTTTGGTTTTAGAGATCTTACCGATTCAGATGTTTTCCCGTTTGTTCGTAACTTACCAGGAATGCTGATGATGCTTGAACCTTTCTTTTATTCTTCGACTGTTTGAAGCGAGATTTCTTCCTCCTCATCCTCAATGAATCCTTGGTAGAGCTACAGCCGTTGGCCATTGACTTTGAATGGAATTCCATTCCGAGATTTAATTTCTATTGCACCGTGTGGGAAAATGTGGGTGATGGAAAAAGGTCCTGACCACCTAGACTTTAATTTACCAGGAAACAATCGAAGTCGTGAATTAAACAATAGAACTTGATCTCCTACCCGAAATTCATTAGGTTTAATATGTTTATCATGCAGATTTTTCATTATTTCCTTATAAATTCCGGAGTTAGAGTATGTATAATTCCTTAATTCGTCTAATTCATTTAATTTGCCAAATCGATTTTTACCGGCAACCTCTAAGTCTAAATTTACATTTTTAATTGCCCAGTAGGCCTTGTGTGAAATTTCTACTGGCAAATGACAACTTTTTCCATAGACGAGCTTATATGGGGTTATGCCTATTGTTGTTTTATAAGCAGTTCGAAAAGCCCATAAAGCATCATCTAATTTATCAGCCCATTCCTTTTTATTTAACCCTACAGTTTTTTCGAGTTTTCTTTTTAAATCTCTATTAGTCACTTCGGCTTGTCCGTTTGTTTGAGGGTGATATGCCGTTGAGACCCGGTGATAGACCCCATATGTTGTTAAAATTTTCTCAAGTTGATGGTTACAAAAATAGGTACCTCTATCACTTATTAATGCTTTTGGCGTTTCGAAACGAGAGAACAGTTTTTTCAGAAATCTTACCACAACTCTTCCATCATTCGTTGGAAGTGCCTCGGCCTCGGCCCATTTAGACAAGTAATCTACCGACACAAGTATATATTTGTTTCCTTTTGACGGTGGGAAGAGTCCCATAAAGTCGAGTCCCCACACATCAAAAATTTCACAAACAAGAATGCCATTTTGTGGCATTTCGTTTTTGGAAGAAATATTACCTGATCTTTGGCAAGCGTCACATGTCTTGACAAGACTTTGGGCGTCTTTGTAAATGGTTGGCCAATAAAATCCTGAATCAAATACCTTTCGTGTGGTACTAGCGACACCATGATGTCCTCTATATGGACCTTCATGACAATGGTGGAGAATTCTTCTTGCTTCACTACCATGTACGCATCGGCAGATGAGTTGATAGGCACACATTTTGGAAAGATAAGGATCTTCCCAAAAATAGTGCTTCACATCGGCAAAGAATTTCTTTCTTTGATGATGCGGCCATCCTTTCGCGACTATACCGCTAGCTAGGTAGTTAGCATAGTCGGCGTACCATGGCTCTTCTCGGTATTCCACCATTTCCAGGGACTCTGTTGGAAATTTTTCGTTGATTTACTCGTCCCTAGTTGCCTCCAAAGCTGGGTCTTCCAAGCGCGAAAGATGATCTGCTGTGGTGTTTTCTGCTCCTCTTTTGTCTTTTATTTCAATGTCAAATTCTTGGAGAAGTAGAATCCACCGAATCAAAGGTGGTTTAGCATCCTGTTTCTTGAAGAGATATCGAATGGCTGCATGATCTGTATAGACTATTGTTTTAGAAAGAACAAGATAAGAACGAAATTTATCAAAAGCAAATACCACGGCTAGTAACTCTTTTTCTGTTGTTGTGTAATTTTCTTGTGCATCGTTAAGTGTTTTACTAGCATAATAAATTGGGTGAAAATGCCTATCTTTTCTTTGTCCCAAGACAGCTCCAACTGCAAAGTCACTTGCATCACACATGATTTCGAAAGGTAATTTCCAATCAGACGCTATCATGATAGGTGCATTGACTAACATTTCGTTTAGGGTTAGAAATGCTTGATTGCAATCCTTGTCAAAGATGAAAGGGGAATCTTTTTCAAGTAATTTTGTTAGAGGCCTTGAGATCTTAGAAAAGTCCTTGATAAATCGTCTATAGAATCCGGCATGCCCTAGGAAACTTCTGATAGCTCTAACGGAGGATGGAGGTGGCAATCGAGAAATAGTGTCTATTTTGGCTCGATCAACCTCCATTCCCTCGCTTGAGATTTTGTGACCGAGTACTATTCCCTCCGTTACCATGAAATGGTATTTTTCCCAATCAAGGGTGAGGTTAGTTTCCTCACATCGGGATAGCAATCGTTCAAGGTTATCGAGGCATTGGTCGTATGAATCTCCAAAGATAGAAAAGTCGTCCATGAAGACTTCCATTGTCTTTTCTATCATATCATGGAAGATGGCCACCATGCAACGTTGAAAGGTTGCGGGGGCATTACATAGACCAAAAGGCATGCGTCGATAAGCAAAAGTTCCATAGGGACATGTAAATGTTGTCTTTTCTTGGTCTTCGGGTGCTATCGGGATTTGAAAGTAACCTGAAAAACAATCCAAGAAACAATAAAATTTATGACCGGATAATCTTTCTAACATTTGATCAATAAAAGGCAAAGGAAAGTGATCTTTCCTTGTTGCTTCATTTAATCGACGATAGTCTATACATACCCTCCATCCTGTGATGGTTCTCATTGGTATTAGTTCATTTTTCTCGTTAGTTATTACCGTCAAACCTCCTTTCTTTGGAACTCCTTAGACAGGACTTACCTGTAACACCCTAGTTTCTATTTAACGGTTTTACATGTAAATACCACAATTAGATGTGTAGTTAAGACTACACATGCTATAAAAAATACGGGTTTAATAAAACGTTTTCAAATCGTAAGTTATTTAACATAATGTGATCGAATTCGTCGTTTAAAATTTACGACGAGGCAATGTGCGGAAGCATGAATCTTTATCGTGTTCGGTTCTTTGTTGAGCTTGATCGTCTTTCAGCATCCAAAATGTACCTACATTTCATAAACATGAAATGCTTTAGTCATACGTGAATTAAATCGTATCTAAACAAGTCCGGTAAACGATAATGGAAAGAAAAATCCCAACGTGAATCTCTTGATCTCAAAAGACTAAATTTTGAGCTGGCCTCCACCGTAACTTACGGTGGTACCGTAAGTTACGGTGGCCACTGAATGTCAAATCCCCCACCGTAAATCAGTGGGAAACCACCGTATCAATATCATCCCTACCGTAACTTACGGTGGCACCGTAAGTTACGGTGGTCCCTGCATTCATCCTTTCCATTTTGCCGTTTATTGACACGAAAACTTTCGTATCTTTCAATCCGCTCGTCCGTTTGACCTACCGTTTCCTCCTATGTGTTTGTAATTTGATCCCCCATCATATGGAGTTAAAATCCAACATCCGGATTAACAAAATTTAAGACTTTTAAGTCTTCGGCTTATTACCCTTTTTACCAAATTTTGACTCGTTCGTGATTTCATCTAACAAACTTGTTTGTGGCCCTCGTTTCTCTTGTAAACATATTATTATGATTATTTCCTATTGCACAAGGTTCAAATCACGGTTATTACACATTTTTAACCCATTTCGCTAATACTTCTATTTTGACCCGTTAAGGGTATTTGTGCATTTTAGACTAGGACTGTGCTTTTCTATTGACGCTACAAAAATTCCATGTCTAATTAACTACAAATAATCCACCACAACTATTTTGTGGTGGATTTGACGTAATGTACCCCTTTTTCCCAAATTTTGCTCATCGGTTGGTCATTTTACGCAAATGACCATTTTTGAGCATTTGACCCACGAATGTGCACTCCTATGACTTTTATTCATATGTAATGATTCCATAATCTTAACGCAAGTTCCTAAACAACCCCTATGGGTCGTTTGCCCAATATACCCTTCAAGGGTATTTTGGTCAACTTTAGTCCCTCACATTACGACGAAGGACTTTCGCTAAATATTTGACCAAAATTGCATGTTTAACTAAAAGCTTATTTATACGTACCTGGCTCGGGTTAAAGTATTGACCCGTTTACATAACTTTTGCTTTAAATCTTCCTAGTTAAAGCAACGCATGCTTATATTATTATCTCCTGTGATTACAAAACTCAACAAGTGATTGTCAAATGTTATTGTCAAATGGTGTTAACAACACCATTTGACCCATTTAGTCAAATTGACCATTTGTCCGCATGAGATGGTATTTAATTACCATTTCATCCCTTTAAACCTATCCCGGTTTTCCCTTGAATTCGTTTTGCTTAAAACCGTTTTTATTGGTTCGTCATTACATGACTATTTTACCAATTACCATTTCATCCCTTTAAACCTATCCCGGTTTTCCCTTGAACTCGTTTTGCTTAAAACCGTTTTTATTGGTTCGTCATTACATGACTATTTTACCAATTACCATTTCATCCCTTTTACCATAACTCATAATTTCTTACTATTTTCCCCTCGTTCCGACTCTCATTGAATCGTGTCGGAACATCCTACACCAACCACTTAGTAGCGTTCATATACAATACTTGCAATTATATAATTTGTAAATAATAAAAAGGGGCGTAAGCTTTACTTTCCTCGCATCCAAATTAGGCTTTTCCTTCCATTCTTGATTCGTTTGACCCGCTCACTCATCAAGCTTCCACCTAGCTCGTTAGGCGTCAAACAATCATCATAATTCATAAGATGGTTAGATTTGTCGTTATCAATTATGACTACTCCATCTAACGGTCTTATGTCGACTTTATCACTCGATTAAATCATTGGTTAGTTTGACTTCCTAAAAGTCAATTGATATCTCAACATATTCAAAAGCACACTTCACATGGAATTTCAATATTTTAGCTTCGTTTAGGCATTTTAACAAACACCTAGTGGGCATAATTTCATTAAATCAAAATCAAGTTTCATGACTAACTATTTAGCCAAGATTAAACAATTCTTGCAAGTTTATTATATCTAGTATGCACCATAACAACTAGATTCACCTCATGTAGATAAATAATACTCAATTTATAATCAAATTTCTAGTGTTCTTCATCATTCTATAACACCCATTACACACACATATAGGTAATCACCAAATCATTCAAGTCATAACATCATATGTATGATTTTCACTTAGGGTTTAGTTCCTAAGCATGTGTACATCACTAACTTAGCCATAGCTCCTCTAATCCTTACATATTTCGCGAATTATGATGCTAACTCAAATTTTGCAACTTCACGAATCATCAAATTTTTACATACCTTATGATCCCCACGACTAGGTGATTACGAATTTGTAATCATGCAGACAATTCGGGCTTGATTTGAGCTTCAATTTGGAGGAATTGTTGAACTAGGGTTTTGTGGAGAAACCCCTGTTCGCCCCTGGTTCTGTTCGATCCACACACACACAAGTGTGTAGTGTTATATTATTATTTTTTTATTTAAAAGCTAGTTTGCTTTTTAACACCTTTGGCCCCTCAATTATTATCAGGTTCTTACTTTAGGTGTTTTTAACTCACTCACATATCATTACGAGACTTTTAATTAACTAGGTTGATTATTCCTAGTTAACTTAGTTCCGGGAGTTGTAATCCCGTTTATTTTATGTCCCGTTTACTCGAGTCCCTTTTTTTAATAATCTTTGTCTTTCTCAAAGTATTTATCATCCTTTTAATAATTATTAGATTTATTTGTTTAAATCCTAATATTCACCGGGTTTACTTTACCACCTACGGTATTTTACCCGTTCATTATTGTTAACATGGTTTAATTACCAAACCCGTTTTTGGGGTGTTACATTACCCTAGGACTATCGGAGATAGGGTAAATAAGTCCGGCGTCAAGTAATTTGATGACTTCGTTTTTAACCACTTCTTGGACATTTGGATTTACTCTACGTTGTGGTTGTATTACCGCTTTATAGTCATCGTTCACTAAAATTTTGTGCGTGCACATGGAAGGACTTATTCCTTTAATATCTACAAGCTTCCAAGGGATCGCATTTTTGTGTTTTTTCAAAAGTGTAATTAATTTTTCTTTTTCTAAACAACTTAACTTCGACGAAATATTTACAGGTGATTTACCATCTTTGTCTAGAAAAGCATATTCCAAACCTTTTGGGAGTTCTTTGAGCTCAAGAGGTGGGTCTTTAGGAGACTCCTTATTTGGTTGCTCATTTTGATCAAGAACTTTAAAAGTTTGTTCTATGGCGACCTCTTCTTCAACAAAGTGGTCAATTTCTTCTCTTGTATCGGGTGGTTCATCTTCATCTTCAATTAGGGGGTCATTATTACCGAATGGATATTTCATTGAATGCTCAAGATCGACAATCTTTATAAATGCCCCTAATTGAATAGATAGATTGTTGTACTTCCGGTTTTTCAAAGCTTCGTGAGTTTTTACAAAAGGTCGTCCCAACACTATAGGAGCATCATCAAGGATGACAAAGTCGGTTGGGATTACCATTTGGTTTGTTTGGACCAAGACATCCTTAACTACCCCTATTGATTTTATTACTTTCCGATTGGATAGAAAAATGGGTATTTGAAGTGGAGAAAAATCACTAATACTTAATTTTTTGGAAAATGTAGTTTAGCATTATATTAACACAAAGATCTTTATCAATTGTGACATTACTAATAAAGGAGTTTTGAAAAAAACATGGAACCGGTGTAATGTTAATTTCAAAAGGTATTCTTTTATTAGCGAAGTTTGATCATTTGTTAACTTAATGCTTACCATTTCGTCAATTTTAATGTTAGTGTTTAACTCTTTAAAAACTTAGCATGAGTGGGTACTAAACAATGATTCTCGAAAGAAGGTGACAAGAGATTAATTTCTTGAAAATTAGACTCTTCTTGAATTTTAACGTTATCGGACTCACCCTTTTCGTTGTTTAACTCATGTTTCGGTTTTTTACTTATCTGTTCTTCCATTTTTACATTTTCAACTATCTCTTCTTTATTACAAGTTAATTCTTCTCTTGCGCGGGACTCCTCTTCCCTTGCGCGAGATTCTTTTATGCATCGTTCGATAGTTTTAATGTGTTCTATTATCCTATCGGCTATGTCGGTGATAGAGTAAGGATCAGGATCCTCAAAGCTTGAATCCAGATGTTCGATCCTTTGTTCCTCATAATACCCATATGAAGTAGATGGTTCACACCATTGTTCTTCATTGTAAGCATACGATGGATAAGGGTCGTAATTTTGTTCTTCATAATACTAATATGAGGTGGGTTGTTCATGCCATGGTTCCTCGTAATAAGCATATGAAGGTGGAGGCTCATATATTGGTTCCTCAAAGTATGAGTATGAAGGCTCATACCTTGGTTCATCAAAATATGAGTATGAGGGAGAAGATTCATACCTTGAGTCCTCATAGGATGTGTATGAAGTCGATGGCTCGTACCTGGGCTCCTCATAGTAGGTGTATGAAGTGGATGGTTGAAATAAGTCACAATATTGTACCGAGTGAGGGTTACCACAAATGGTGCAATAGTCTTCCCTATAATCATCCTCCTCATAGGTGTAGTTGTAATCTCCTGAGTATTGATCCATGAGAATCACTCAGCAGACTACAACAGAGTCTCGGGACAAGAAAAAAAATAAAAACGGAAACAGAGGCTGGACACGCCCCATGTTCAGTGGACACGGCCCGTGTTTAGAATCTGTATCTGGGCGTTTGAATTAAAGTGACTAGTTTTGTGCAGCACGGGGCGTGTTCAGTGAGCACGACCCCGTGTTCAGACTCTGTATCTGGGTGTTTTATGAAAAAAAATGTAGCACGGCCTCGTGTTCAGTGAACACGGCCCGTGTTCAGGCCACTGTAAATGCAAAAACTAACTAAATTGCAGAAAAATGTGTACGCGTTTTAAAAAGGTTTTGAAAAACTGATTAGGCCGTTGATTTTAAGCTTTCTTAAAATCCTTGTGTCCCCGGAAGCGGCGCCAAAAACTTGATGCGTGTCGTGTGTTATAGGTGACGTTACCCTCGGCTAAGTAGTTTGAGTCAGCAGGGATACAATCCTAAGTAGCTGGGTTAATGTTTTAATAGTAGTTTACATAAGAGGGGATCAAGAAATTCGAACCCCTGCCATCCAATACCAGTGGGTATTGAAGGAGGTCCTACTAAACTTGACCCAGGTCCTTGCATGATCTATACACTGAACAAGGCAAGATTCTTACCAAACCATTCCCTTAACCCCCGACAAGGTAGCCAACATATCTCCATATAGACTGTGGAGATATGAATGGAGTAAATCTTTTCTTTTATATAGACAATAAAATAACGCCAAGATACCATGGACAAATGATAAGGAAGATTCACCTTCAACATAAGAAACTAGTTATTAAAGTCATTAATACATAACCAAATAAAAAGTGAGAAAAGATTAAAAATAAAAAGTATTACACTAAATGATTGTCTTCACCAAGTGATGTAAGAGACTTAGGCAAACATTGTCACACCCCAAAAACGTCGCAGCGGAATATAAAACGTAGTGGTGACGGAAGTTGGTGCCCATTTATACCTTGTCGGACGATGCACTCGTTTGTTGGACATTTTAACATATTTTAAAACATAATTATTAAACATTACATTTTAAAAGTCATGACACAACCACATAAGTTAAGTTGTTTTGATCCTCGCGGATCTTATTACAAACGTCCGAGATAGTTTAAAAGTTGTCCAACATATTTAAACATAACAACATGCATCATCAAACACAAGATACGCCATGATTTCCCGAAGCCGAACTCAGGTACCTGTAGAACACGTTAAAAATCAAGTGTCAACACAAAGGAAGGTGAGTTCACTTATTCATTTACTAACAAATTTTATTCTAAGGAAAACTTTTTGGTTAGGTGTTTATTTAAAAAAACATCCATATAGATTTTAGAAAGTCCATTTTACTTCCTTTATAAAATCCATGGGCCTTCCGTCCAGTTTCTTCTTGAACCCGACAATATTGTTACTGCCCAAGTTTTGTATATTAAATTATTGCGTCAATTTTCCGACTCGTATGTTAGCTAGACGATACGAACTATATATTAACCATGCAGGGATAATCAATGCTCGACAATTAACAGAATCAAAATTCGTCGCTTGACTTGACACGGGGCGACCGGTCACGACGGGGTTGTCAACCCGATAGATCTACCAACAATTCCTCGCTTACATTACTTAAATGATTAAACGACATCATGGGCGCAGGGTTCTTTCTCGAAGAACAATATAATGTCTGCCTCACGTACAATATATATATATCCTACTAATATGACAATATAATACACGACGATTTACGAATTCCCCTGCCACTCAAATGTTGAGACCCAGTCCGGAATTCATCCCCAATCCGTACGGTCTTGTTTCACTTAAGAAATACCGCACATACAATATTCATTCATCAAAAACGTTTTACTTCAAAACGTATAACTTATCAAATTCATATATTTTCAGCGAAAATATATATATTTTATATTAAAGGTATGTTTTATTTCGAAAATATTATTAAACCCTTTTAACGACGTGTTCCACCCCCAAAATATATACAAAACAGTAAAAAGAGGGGTTTAGTGACACTCACCTTTGGGTGCGTATTTTAAATATCGCAATCCCAGAGATTGATTTTCTACACGTCCTAATATAGGAACGATTCTAAATCAATATACATAACACAAAAATCCTAAGTTTCTCTGTTTCTTAGAATTATCACATAACTTTGAGATTTTCTCGAAAAGTTGTCATTTTTTATTATGTTGGCACGTTAATATATATATTTATATGAGTCCGTATACATATATGTTTTTATGATTCTTGTGACTTGAACGATTTTAATGGTGACCATTATTGTGTAAATCCGTTAACTCTCCCGTTTATACGCAATATATCTATGATTTGCGCGTCGTGATATATATACATAAACGTTCATATCATTTAACACCGAAACAAGCGAAATATTACTAACTTATCTATTTTTGTCATTTTTAAAGCAAACATACATAATATATCATATATGTATCAAATTTCATGCTCGACAAACAAGTTACACATTTAACGAAATTTTACTGTTTCTACCGCACAAAACGTATATGCATACATGCATAATATAAATTTCCTACTATCAAATTAACACTTAACATATTATCACATTTACACGTTTAAATCACTTAACACATTTTATCACACAAGGTTCACTCAAAATTTACCCATACTAGTGTTCATCGAAAAATGCGTATTTTAGTGATTCGGTAACGTTTTCGGGCGTCGGAAGTCACGTATGACCAACCAAACACCAAGTAAACTTAAAATTAGTTAAAATACTTATTTTTAAACTGAAAACATTAGTTTATTTACTGATCTAATTCAGTTTTACAAATATCACTCGAAAAGCCGATTTTTAACCGTTTTAACGTATACTTTTGCGTTAAACGTTACCATAACCATCCCAACTCGAAACGACTTGATATTTTAACATAATACATGTTATTTACTGATTAAAATAGTGGTTATAATCAGATTAGTGCAGTTTTTGTATAAGTCACATAAATCATGTAGGATCGTTTGTACGACCAAAACGAGTCATTCAGAAGAGTTCTAATCAATACGAGATGCGGAAACAAATGTATCGACTTTGAATCAGCTTGATTTACACACAGAATCAATTTAATTGTCTTATTTATTGATTTGACACGGTTACAGAACAAATGACGTGTCAGCAGCACTTCGGCTCTGGAATCCGGAACGTTACAAACGAAATGGCAAGGTAGCTATTTATAGAGTGGCCATTTCGCATGGAATGGTCAAGTTTCATTTCGTACGAAATGGAAAAGGTCCATTTCGTGCGAAATGGCTCTTGCCATTTCATGCGGAATTGTCTAATCCTACTAAAACTCTATTATCTAGCCTACCAAGCTCCATTCTATCCAATCTAGACACAAGACTCGATACAAGACGAAGTCGACAGACATATGCACCAACAGACTCCCCCTTGGATGTACGAAGTCTTCAGTGTCGACTTTTAGGTATGTTACATCTTCAGTCTTTATCGGTCTTCGTGCTCTTCCAAAGTATCTGTCAGTTTAAGCATCCTTCAATCTCTTTCTCTTTTCGAATCTCAATCTGGCTCTCTACCATTCAAACTCCCTTTTGCTAGCAGATTCCCCCTTAAATTTTTCCGGGGTCGCAATATAACATAGCATTTCTACAGTGTTCAGGTCGTCTCATGTCTCTCCGTAGCTACAGGATCAGGAACCTTGCTCAAATCTGCACATCTTCAGGAGTTGAAGCCTGGCTAACCTGCACAGACTCTTACCTCAAAATAAATTTAACAAATTTAATCAATTTGACAAATTTATATATCACTTACAGGTATCGATCAAAATGATTTAACATCTTAAGATCTTTGATGACCGCTTGTAAGCAAATCAATTATCTAAAATCACTCTCCCAAACCTATTGTTCATCATGTTTAGCACTTGGAATTTTGAAAATCAGCTTTTCAACATCAGTTGTCAAAAATTTTTTTGTATTTTTCAAAATTTATGCTAAAACACATTGAAAATCTTTTTGAATTTTGTTTTTTAATGAAATGCCGTAAAGAAATATTTACAAAAAAAATATTTTTGTAAGTTTGTGTAAGAGGATCATATCAGTTTATGATACAAATCACTAACACCGTTAAGCTTTAAACATTTTAAGTTCTAAACAATTCACGTAGATTGTCAGTATACTGATCCACTTAAATTTTCACATAAAGTTCAACTATTTCGAGATACGAGAATTAGTGTTTTAATTGACTTAAACTTATTCGCGTGTCCCACCTCAGAATATACTCCTGTATCCAGACTTCTATATTCAGTCTTACAGGTGAATGTACACTAATGATATTTGTAAACGGGTAATGCGAGACTATGAGAGCTCCGGTTAGAACTTCCGTTCAGACAAAGAGATGATGGCTCGTCTTTAGGTGTGTCCCGTTTGGGGATCTTTTCTTCAATAGCACATGATTAGCATTTTTCAATGTTTCATCATTTTTTATGCTGAGGGTTGGCTTTATGATCAAAGCAGTGCAAAGTATTATACGAGGACTAGGCCATTGCTTCTGCAAAATCAGAAGTCCTGGTATAATACCCCAGATATCATCACACACAAAGAACTAGTATGTCAGAAATAGAAAATGTTTCAAACAAGATTTTGGGGGGTTACCCATATATCCGAGAGATGTTCCCCACGAGATAAGTAAGTTATGATATTTAGGTTTATATCTCGAAAACAATACACTAAATGAGTAAAAACCTACTGACATATCCTCAGTGAGATCGTTTATCACATTTGACTTTTCAATTATTTAGCGTGCTGTGATAGTCCACTGATGTACAATCATTTCCTCTTTTCACAACAAAACCCGTTTTTGAATTTTTCAATGTTTTTGGTTTTTTAGATTTTATCATGTTTTTTGAATTTTTTTCAAATTTTTGAAATTTCTAAAATTTCTTACTCCCCCTAAAATCAAAATATGTTTCAGTTTTGATTTTCTGGAAAAAATTGAAAATAAACTATACAACTAAAGTGACAACTGTTGTTTCAAGCTTTAATTCTCCATACACTTGGCTTAAACAATCAGAACTCCCCCTGACAACAAACTATTTTCCCATTATGATTTCAAAACACTTAAGTTTGTTTAATCAAAATGGTTTTTCCAGAAAATTAGTTTTGTTAATTTTACCACTTGTAAAATCGGGGATAAACTCATCATTTTGTTTTCTTAAACACTTGAGTGAAAGTTAAATCAAGTTCAACTTAATGACCTTGATTAACCACATGTAGGTGAAAACCCCTTCTTTCAACCACTTGAAGGTTTACTTTTCTTTTCTTTTACCACTTGTACAAACTATCATTCAGGCCAGTTCTGGGCCCGGCAAACCCGTGCCGACGCCCGAGGCCCAAAAATTCAAAGGGCCCGAAAAGTCTTTATAAGCTTGTATATATTTATTAAATTATATATTTAGTATATTTATCTGTTTATTATGCAAAAAAAGTATCGGTGGTGTAGTGGCAAAAACTATCTCAAAATATTTCAAAGGTCTCAAGTTCGAGTCTTTACTCCATCAATAAGTTTTTATTTTTGTAATTCATTTACCCTTAACCATAATTTTGGACCCAATTCTTTTCGTCGCCCAAGGCCTAAATTTTTTCAAGAGTTTTCAGGGACGGCTCTGCTATCATTTGGCATTTTTCAAGAATACTACCATTTGTATATCGAAATATCACAGTTGTGTATTTCTCAAGAAAGATGCCGATTCCCACTCCCCAATTACCAACCTGGGAGTTCCGGCAAGTCAGGATTTTTAAGTAGAAAATGTTGTCACCCGAGCCTGACCAGCCTTGGGTGATTGTTCATCATCGTTAACCCACCATCCTTTTGATTTATAAAACTCTTTTGCTCCTTTAACCTTCCCATCAACCATCTTCCCAAAAATATGTTTTACTTTTCCATTAAACACCTTTTCAGTATCAAATTCTTCCTTACCAGAGAAGAATTGATTTGAGATTTCAATCTTTCCAACTTTTAACTTCAAGTTTTGTTTTGACAATGGCGGAAAGTTTTCATCGTTCATTTCTGGAAAGGAATTCTTATCACTTTTCTCAACAAATGACTCCTCTGACTTTGACGAGTCAGATTCATTGTCAGAACTACTCTTTGATTTCACAACCCATCTTTGTTTGTTCAAATCGACTTTTCTTTTGTAAAAACTTTTCGAACTTTCACCAATTTCGAAAGTCGAATTTTTGAACACTTTGAATTTTACTACGGGTTGTTCTGTTTTACCAACACATTTTTCTCTCATTTTCAAGTTAGAAGAAACTCCCTGTTTTGTGTTGTTGGACTTTGAGCAATTCCAAGCAATGTGTCCAACTTTTTGGCATTTGAAACAGGTTCTTCGTTCAACTCTCTTCTTAGATTCCTTCACCACATTCTTTTTCTTCTCAGCAAGAAACTCTTTGTTTGACTGTCTCCAGAATGGTTTCTTCTCTTCTTCTTTTGAACTTGCTCCTGAAACAAATTTAGGTTTTGATTTATAAGTTTTCTCATTTTTATGATTTTCTGGGGGAATGAAACCTAAACCTTTCTTTTTGAAATTACTGTTATGGTTTGGTTTCTTTTGAAAACCAGAACCAGAACTGTAACCTTTTTTCTTGTTCAATCTTTGTTGAACTCTTGAAGTGTATCTTTTAGGTTTTTCAGTAAGATTTATATCTTTTATTTCAGAAATCTTAATTTCTGTTAATATGAAAACTTTGTTGATCATTTCAGTTTTGACACTTCTTATTGGAAATTCCTCATCAGAAAATAATTTGTCAGAATCATTCAAAGTATATGCAACTTTGAATGTTTCATCATTCAAATTATTCTTTGATAACAGAAAATCCTTATTGTAAACCCGTTTGACCGGTGAACTCGGACTCTTGTTTGATGAACTCGAATTTTCAGATTTAGACTCCGACTTTGACTCTTTATCCATATCCAACACCTGATCGACCACTTTCTTTAATAACTCAGACTCATGATCAGTGTCAGACTCTGTGAATGTGACGTCAATGTTGTCTGGTAACTCATCAATGGTTTCAGACTCTAACTTTATGTTGACTGCCTTTTTTAATCGTTCCTCATTTGGCTTTTTGGGAGAATAACTTTCCCGGATCGGAGGTGGACACTTGTTATACTTGACACTTTGTTTCTTACCAGTATCCTTATCTTCCATCTTTTTATCTTGAAAAGCTTCAAGACCTGCAACAGTAGGATAAACTCTGTCAATCAAATAATCACAAGTTGTATAACTCAGCAGCAATCGTTTGATTCTTTCATTTTCAATCTTTTCGAGTTCCAAATCCTGCTTCAGCTTTGCACAATCTTCAATATATTCATTGATGACCTTCTGCTTCGTCATTAATGTTGAACTCATCATTGTTGAAGTAGCTCCCATTTCTAGGTTTGTCTTATTCAAATTATCAACCATTCTATTCAGCACATCATATGATTCTTTTACATACTTCACATCAAACAACAATTTTTCTTTCAACTCTTCTAGCTCACTATACTTCTTATCTTTTTCTTCACAATGTTTGCATGGTTCCAAACATTTCAGACAAGGTTTTGTGATCTCAACAATCTTTTCAACTTCAATAATCTTTTTAACTTCAACAATTTTTTCAACTTCGACGATTTTTTCAACTTCAACAATTTTTTCAACTATTTTCTCAATCACCTTTTCAGTCATCGGTTCTTCATCAAATTCTACTTTTTCCTCACACTCTTCATCTTCGACCTTTTCTGTCAAATTTTCTTCAACTTTTGCTTTTTCAGCTTCCAATTTTGCCTTTTCTTCAGCAATTCTTTTTGCTTCCAATTCTTCCAATTCTTTCTTCAGTCGAGCAGCCCTTTTCTCTTTCAATATCTCAATTTTATCTGGAAAAAACAAACTAAAACTGAATGATTCCAAATTTTGTCTAGCTGTATTAATATACTCTTCCTCATCATCTGTGTCTTCATCACTTTCTGATGATCTGAAAATCTTTGTTCTTTTTGGCTTAGATTTGACTGCTTCTTCTTCCAAGATTTGAGCAACAAATGCTGAATCAGCCGGAACGTATTTGTCCCAGCTAAAACCCTCTGCCATTCTTTCATCATCTTGATTTACAAGATAAGCTTTCTTCTTTACATCTTCAATAGCACGAGATGATGACGGTTGTTGAGCAATCTAATGATAAATTGACTTTCAATGATAATCTTTGTTTCCAAACGAGTCTTGTCTTCCTGTTGCTTCTTTATTTGTACACTCTCGTTTAAAATGCACTTTTTCTCTGCAACGAAAACAAGTAACCTTTGATTTGTCAAACCCTAACAGAGATGTAGCAGCATCACGAAGATCATCTTTTCCAGTGATTTGTTTGAATTTTTCTGCTCTTCGTACAGCACTGGCCAAACACCACATGAGGTCCATCAACTCAAGTTCCTCAGGATCAATCTGGTCATAATCCTCCTTAGCGAGCATCGGATTTCCGATTCTTCCAGTAACTAAACTTTCATAAGACTCTAACATAGTGACAAGTGATGCCATGTCACACCCCGATTTCCACGTGTATCACCGGTGGGCCCGATGGGGGATTACCGTGACGTAGTTGGCAACAATATAGTCAAACCACACAATTATATAAATGCACAGCGGAAGCTTTAAAGATAAATATATACTTCAACCTCTGGTGGTAATATCAAATATATTACAGAAGTCGAATGTATCCACAGCGGATCAAAATAATAAAATATTGTTCATTCAGATACGGCATCGAGTTTGCGAGACTATTCGTGATGCTTAGGAAGCTAATACCAGCCAATTTCGTACAGTACCTGCACTTAATCTTTTTGGGGAAAATACGTCAGTTTACACTGGTAAATACGTTCAACTGACACATTTGAAAATGTTTACTAAAATTGATTTGAATGCACAAGGCACAAACTCTTTTATAACTTGGGAAAATTATTAAAATCTTGTGAACGTTTTACATGTTCTTTTATGCGTTCAGTAGCCCGGGTCGTGCCGGGTTAAAGATTTATAGACACACCACATTGCGTAAAACCGTAGTATAAAAACCAACGGCTACGTCTTTTAATTTAATGTCGACAATGTATACCGGGTGTACGCCTACACCGGGATGTCGATGGTCGTGGCCATTTCGTAAAATGATGCCAAGGATATCCGGGACAACGGTCATTAAACCCCCCAAAGGCTTTTAAGAAACAAAACTGTTTAAATGAGCCGATCATATTATTTAATTAACCACCTAAGCGATGGAAAAATATAATGCTCAATCAAGCGGTATTAACATACCGTAACCCAAGCCCGTATAGGGGAAATAAGTTAAAGTATTTACCTTTGCAAGTATATTCCTTAATTTGATTAAATCACCGATAGCTTTTACTGGGGCTCCTAATCTGGAACGAAGGTTTTAATTAACCTCTTAGAATCCTAACGGGTCTTTATATTAGCCGTAGCCTAGACCGGTTGGTTCCGATATATAGATATGGTTTAATCGCGTGAAAGGCGAAAACCGAGAATGGAATGTGATTCTGCCCCAAACAAGTTCAGAGACTTGTTTTATATGGGTTCAAGGTTCACACTCTGGATTTTGGGGTCCAAGTAATATAATTTGACCCGTATCGGCTATTTTATGAAAACTAGTTTCATAAGCCGAACCGTGTGCGCAATAGGCGAAACGGTTAACCATGAGAGTCTTACGCTTATTTCCTAAGTCAATATGCCTTAAAGAGGTTGTGGTATCAGTAGGATACCTTCCGTGATGCCCGTAACGAGTATAAGTTAATATTACGCCCCATAGGGGTTTTCCGGTCATTTTAAAGACTTTTAAAGAGCTTTTCGAGTTCTACAGGAAATCTGAGTTTCCCGAACAGTTTATAAAGTCTAAAATACTTTATTTATTATTTAATATCAGTACCAACTGGAATCGGGTCAAAGACCTTGTAGAACTCACGTTTTGGCCGAAAAGGGCATATTCGGTATTTACCGAACCGTAGCCATAACCGCAGGTTATGAGCAAGGTAAAAATTATTAAAAATCTTTAAAATTCCAAAAATATTATTTTATAACAGTGGGTAAAAGTTTTGGTGACGAAATCTTGGTTTAGATGGGCGTTAGCTAATTGCGCCGTTTACTACAAAAGTTTACTTTAATCGCGCTATTTAGCATAACTCTCATTCTAGACCTCGGATTGGCGTGAAACTTTAAGGACATGCTTATAATTTAGTAAGCAAGGTTATGGTCCGTTCACGTGTCCGAAATACTCGTTTTATTTTTAAAAGGCCGTTACGGTCAACTTTTAGGCGATTAACGGAAATGCGTAAAAGACTCGGACAATTCATGAACCGATCACAGAGGTCTATACCATCATGTAACCTGGTCCTAAGAGAGTCCTAAGGCATATTTATACCTCACTAAAACGGGTCAGAACTGAAGTCAAAGCAAAAGTCAAACTTTTGCGACATTCGGCTCCGAACCGGGTCAATATAGCAAATGGTCGATTCAAACGAGCGCAAACAAGTTTATATACTTATTATCATGTTTTATGAGTGTCTAAACAGGTTCCATAGCATATACATTACAGATTATGCACAATTCGCAAAAATAGCTTTCTGTTGACTTTTTATCCGTTCGTTTGACTCGACATTTGAGCTAGTTAGAGTGGTGATCAGAGGGAACCCTTTTAGAGGTTTATTACCCACATTAATACCAACTCACAACTACCTTTGATTCGTCATAAGACTGAACCATCTCGGATTTATTTTAAAGTCAAACCGTATTTACGACGGTTTGGTTTCTAGCTATTTACTAAGCATAAATCAAACTACAAAGGAACTAAGCAACTTACAGAAGTTGAGACTTGATTGTAGAACAGAGAATGATGCTTGAGAGCCTTTAGAATGACCAGAGAAGTGTTGTTGAGTTGTGATGAAAGTTATGAGCATAAGCATGCTATTTATAGCCAAAGTCAAGGCCTAAGATCATCACACAACACTCTACAATTGATCATGGATGGTTGGCATGTGTCCTAGAGGGTTATGGGTCGAGTAGGGGGCGCCCATGACCCTGAGAAACCCATCATTCATTGTTTTGGCGCTTAAAACAGCCAACAGCCAACAATCTGTCGTTGGGCGTTGCTTACGGACCGTATGGCTTCGGCCTTGCGGTCCGTAAGCCATAGGCGGATCATCAGCAATCATTCCCCCTCCTTACGGTCCGTAAGGCATACCCTTTACGGTCCGTAAGGGGTTAAAAATAAATCTTTTTAAATCTTTTTTGTAATGATTAGAAAATCTTGGTAATTAATTACCTGACCTTTCGGGTTTGAAGGGGTAACTTTGCGAATTGGCCCTCGGTTAAATACAGTTAAGGACCTCGCGTTATTTACCCGCATTGTTAAGCCCCCGGTTAATTTATTTATTATCCGGAAAGCCTCAAATTATATTATTGACGCTTTTAACCCTTCTCATACAAATTCGATCGTAACTTTCTCGTTTTTAAAACGAAACTTCGCGAAATTTATATATTGCATTCTAGTGAGTGTATTATACTGTTACAAAGCCTCGGGAACGTTAAAGGGTTACTCAGAGGTATAATTAAACATGTTGACACAGTTAACCCCTGTGGTTTGTAATCCCTCACTTTCTTCCGCGTTTCGCTTCCGTAAGATCCATGATTTATTCGTTTGAAGGTACAAGCATTATTTAGGGTTATTATACAGTATATTTACCCTTGTTTGACATTTATAACCCTCGAATTTATATACTTTCAAGGTTTGTCAACATTAGCCCTTTATTTAATATCAATGCCACGTGTAATCAAATGACACGTGTTAACACATTATTGGACACAAAAATTCGAGGTGTTACATCCTCACCCCATTAAATTAAATCTCGACTTGAGATTTACTCAAATAAATAGGGGTATTTTTCTTTCATTGTAGCTTCGACTTCCCACGTATATTCAGGACCTCTACGAGCATCCCATTTGACTTTTACAATCGGTACGTGCTTTCTTCGAAGCTTCTTTACCTGTCGATCCTCAATCGACAAGGGTTTTTCTATAAACTTTAAGCTCTCATCTATATGCACATCTGTATGTGGGATCACCAATGATTCATCGGCGAAGCATTTCTTGAGATTGCAGATGTGGAACACATTGTGAATTCCATTGAGCTCTTCAGGCAAGTTCAACTTATAGGCAACTGACCCGATACGTTCCATGACCTCAAAAGGTCCTATGTATCTCGGACTCAGTTTACCTTTCTTGCCGAAACGCATCACCCCCTTCCAGGGTGATACCTTAAGCAACACCTTTTCACCTACTTCGAAGTGAAGATCCTTACATTTTGGATCGGCGTAGCTTTTCTGCCTATCGCGGGCAGCCTTGAGACGTTCCCGGATCTGGACAATCTTGTCCGTCGTCTGGAAAACTATCTCTGGTCCCGATAATTGGACCTCTCCTACTTCCGCCCAACAAACAGGCGATCTACATTTCCTACCGTATAATGCATCGAAAGGCGCAGCCTTTATGCTGGTGTGGTAGCTATTATTGTAGGAGAATTCGATCAGGGGTAGATTCTTATCCCAGTTACCGCCTAAATCGATTGCACATGCACGAAGCATGTCTTCTAGCGTTTGGATAGTACGCTCGCTTTAACCGTCCGTCTGTGGATGGTAAGCCGTACTAAAGTTTAAACGCGTGCCCAAAGATTGCTGGAAACTCTTCCAGAAATGAGACGTGTATCTAGTATCCCTGTCGGAGATAATAGACACAGGTATACCGTGTAAGGCTACAATCTTATCAACATAAAGTTGGGCTAACATATCGGAGCTATACGTCTCCTTGATGGGTAGAAAATGAGCTGATTTAGTCAGCCTATCGACTATGACCCATATTGTATCGTTTCCTTTCCTGGTTTTGGGTAACTTGGTTATGAAGTCCATAGTTACACATTCCCACTTCCACTCGGGAAGCTCAGGCTGTTGTAGCAAGCCAGACGGCTTTTGGTGCTCGGCTTTGACTTGGGCACAAGTCAAGCACTTTGCTACATGGGCGGCCACAGACTTTTTCAAGCCTATCCACCAATAGTTTGCCTTTAAGTCTTGATACATCTTGTCCGCTCCAGGATGGACCGAATATTTGGAACTATGGGCTTCCTAGAGGATAACATCTCGTAGTCCTCCATAAATCGGAACCCATATATGTCACACCCCGAATTCCACGTGTCTCACCGGTGGGCCCGGTGGGGGATTACCGTGACGATGTTGGCAACAATATAGTCAAACCACACAATTATATAATGCACAGCGGAAGCTTAAAGATAAATATATAAACTTCAACCTCAGGTTGTAATATCAAATGTATTACAGAAGTTGAATATATCCACAGCGGATCGTAAATAAACATAAAGTGTTGTTCCATCAGATACTGCAATCAAGCTTGCGAGACTTATCACGACGCTAGGGAGCTAATACCAGCCAATTTACGTTTAGGTACCTGCACTTAATCTTTTTGGGGAAAATACGTCAGTTTACACTGGTAAATACATTCAACTGACACATTTGAAAATGTTTATTAAAATTGATTTGAATGCACAAGGCACAAACTCTTTTATAACTTGGGAAAATTATAATAAAATCTTGTGAACGTTTTACATGTTCTTTTATGCGTTCAGTAGCCGGGTCGTTCCGGGTTAAAGATTTATAGACACACCACGTTTGCGTAAAACCGTAGTATAAAAACCAACGGCTACGTCTTTTAATTTAATGTCGACACTTTATACCGGGTGTACGCCTACACCGGGATGTCGATGGTCGTGGCCATTTCGTAAAATGATGCCAAGGATATCCGGGACAACGGTCATTAAACCCCCCAAAGGCTTATAAGCAACAAAACTGTTTAAATGAGCCGATCATATTATTTAATTAACCACCTAAGCGATGGAAGAATATAATGCTCAATCAAGCGGTATTAATATACCGTAACCCAAGCCCATATAGGGGAAATAAGTTAAAGTATTTACCTTTGCAAGTATATTTCCTTAATTGGATTAAATCACCGATAGCTTTTACTGGGGCTCCTAATCTGGGACGAAGGTTTTAATTAACCTCTTAGAACCCTAACGAGTCGTTATAATGGCCGTAGCCTAGACCGGTTGGTTCCGATATATATATAGATATGGTTTAATCGCGTGAAAGGCGAAAACCGAGAATGGAGTGTGATTCTGACCCAACAAGTTCAGAGACTTGTTTTATATGGGTTTATGGTTCACACTCTGGATTTTGGGGTTCAAATAATATAATTTGACCCGTATCGGCTAATTTATGAAAACTAGTATCATAAGCCGAACCGTGCGCGCAATAGGCGAAACGGTTAACCATGAGAGTCGTACGCTTATTTCCTAAGTCAATATGCCTTAAATGGGTTGTGGTATCAGTAGGATACCTTCCGTGATGCCCGTAACGAGTTTAAGTTAGTATTATGCCCCGTAGGGGCTTTTCGGTCATTTTAAAGACTTTAAAAGGGCTTTTCGAGTTCTACAGGAAATCTGAGTTTCCCGAACAGCTTATTAAGCTTAAAATACTTTATTTATTATTTAAAACCAGTAGCAACTGGAATCGGGTCAAAAGACCTTGTAGAACTCATGTTTTGGCCGAAAAGGGCATATTCGGTATCTACCGAACCGTAGCCATAACCGCAGGTTATGAGCGAGGTAAAAATTATTAAAAATCTTTAAAATTCTCAAAATATTATTTCAATATAGTGGGTAAAAGTTTTGGTGACGAAATCTTGGTTTAGATAGGTGTTATGCTAATTGCGCCGTTTATTACAAAAGTTTATTTAAATTGCGCTAATTAGCATAACTCTCATTCTAGACCTCGGATTGACGTGAAACTTTAAGGACATGCTTATAATTTAATAAACAAGGTTCTGGTCCGTTCACGTGTCCGAAATACTCGTTTTATTTTATAAAGGCCGTTACGGTCAACTTTTAGGCGAATGACGGAAATGCGCAAAGACTCGGATAACTCATGAACCGATCACAGAGGTTTATACCGACATGTGACCTGGTCCTAAGAGAGTCCTAAGGTATATTTATACCTCACTAAAACGGGTCAGAACTGAAGTCAAAGCAAAAGTCAAACTTTTGCGACATTCGGCTCCGAACCGGTTCAATATAGCAAATGGTCGATTCAAACGAGCGCAAACAAGTTTATATACTTAATATCATGTTTTATAAGTGTCAAAACAGGTTTCATAACATATACATTACAGATTATGCATAAATCGCTAAAATAGCTTTCTGTTGACTTTTTAACCGCACGTTTGACTCGATATTTGACATAGTTAGAGTGGTGATCAGGGGGAACCTTTTTAGAGGTTTATTACCCACATAAATACCAACTCATAACTACTTTTGATCCGTCATAAGACTGAACCATTTGCAAGTTATTGTAATGACAACCGTTAGTTACGACGGTTGCGTTTATAGGCTAAAACTATGGAAATGCATGACCAAAATGGTTGTGAACGACTTACAGAAGTGTGTTCTTGCTTAGAGAGCAGAGATGGATGCTAGAGAGCTCTTGAAATGATCAGGTGAATGTGTTTTGTGTTGTGTGAATGTTATGCACATAATGTGGCTATTTATAGCCAAAGAAAGCTCTCTACATCACTACACAACAACCTACACTGATCATGATGATGGGTAGATGTCTCCTGAGTGATATGGGTCGAGTAGGGGGCACCCATGCCTCATTGATTGGTGTTTGGTCGTTCAAATGCTCCAAAAGGCAAGTAGTTACAACTATTCTGCATCTGGGCGTCTAATGCGGCCCGCATGGAAGTTCCATGCGTTTGTAATGCGGGCCGCCTGGGATTTAAATACCAGGCGAGTAAAAGAGGAGGCTCGCGGCCCGCCTCAACTTAACCAACATGTAATGCGGGTCGCGTAGAGCCTGTTTTTCAGATTTTTAAAATCTTTTGAAATGATTACGAAATCCTGGTAATTAATAACGAAATCTTTCGTAATGATTTACCTGACCTTTCGGGTTTGAAGGGGTAACTTTGCGGTTTGGCCCTCGGTTATTTACCGATAGGGGCCTCGTGTTATTTACCCGCGCTATTAAGTCCCCGGTTAGTTAATTTAATTATTTGGAAAGCCTTAACTTTCACTGTTGACGCTTTTAACCCTTCTCATACGAATCTGAGTATAACTCTCTCGTTTTAAGACGGAACTTCGCGGAATTTATACGGTATATTCTAGTGAGCGTATAATACTGTTACGAAGCCTTGGGAACGTTAAAGGGTCACTCAGAGGTATAATTAAACATGTTGACACAGTTAACCCCTGTAGTTCGTAATCTCTCACTTTCTTCCGCGTTTCCCTTCCGTACGATTTATGATTTATTCGTTTGAAGGTACAAGCATTTATTTAGGGTTACTATACAGTATATTTACCCTTGTTGACATTTGTAACCCTCGAATTTATATACTTTCAAGGTTTGTCAAAATTAGTCCTTTATTTATTATAGATGCCACGTGTAAACAAATGACACGTGTTAACACATCATTGGACACAAAAATTCGAGGTGTTACAATATACGTCCGTTCAGTCTAAGGATTCCATCCTTGCTAAGAGTCAACTGCTCCTCAGTTACTCCTAACTTTTCATTAGGATAATTAGCTTCCAACACAGCCTCTCGCTGTGCAGCTAATATCCTCTCAATCAAATTATTCTTGACTTCAATGCTCTTGGCATTGATTTGAATAGGTTTTACCCTTTCTTTCCTGCTCAAGGCATCAGCGACTACATTCGCCTTACCGGGATGGTACCTGATCTCACAATCATAGTCATTCAAGGTTTCCATCCAGCGGCGCTGCCTCATGTTCAACTCCTTCTGATTGAACAGGTGCTGGAGGCTTTTGTGATCAGAATAAATCACAAACTTAATACCATAAAGGTAATGCCTCCATAATTTTAGTGCAAATACAACGGCACCCAACTCCAAGTCGTGGGTGGTGTAATTCTTTTCATGCACCTTTAATTGCCTTGAAGCATAGGCAATCACCTTGCCCTTCTCCATAAGCACACACCCCATGCCTGTGTGTGATGCGTCGCAGCAAACTACGAATTCATCTGTACCTTCAGGTAGTGTCAATACAGGTGCGTTGCTTAGCTTCTGCTTCAGAACTTCGAAGGACTCTTGCTGCTTTGGTCCCCAAATAAACTTTTCCTTCTTCTTGGTTAGGGAGGTTAAGGGTGCAGCAATCCTCGAAAAATTTTCAATAAACCTCCTGTAGTATCCTGCCAATCCCAGGAAACTACGAATTTCGGTAGGCGTCTTTGGCTCTTGCCAGTTCATGACTACCTCTACCTTAGCGGGATCCACTTGGATACCACGCTCACTTACAACGTGACCTAAAAACTGAACCTCTCGTAGCCAGAATTCACATTTCGAGAATTTGGCTTAGAGTTTCTCACGCTGTAGTAATTCGAGAATGCAACGGAGGTGCTTCTCGTGGTCAGCTTGGCTTTTGGAATATATAAGAATATCGTCGATAAAGACGATGAAAAATTTGTCCAAGTACGGCTTGCAAACGCGATTCATGAGATCCATGAACGCAGCCGGTGCATTTGTGAGCCCAAATGGCATCACTAGGAACTCGTAATGACCATAGCGAGTCCTAAATGCTGTCTTATGTACATCTTCATCTCTGACCCTTAGCTGATGATAGCCCGACCTCAAGTCGATCTTTGAGAAGTAGCTCGCTCCTTGCAGCTGATCGAACAGATCGTCGATCCTTGGCAAAGGATATCTATTCTTTATGGTAACTTGGTTCAGCTCACGGTAATAGATGCACAAACGCATCGATCCGTCCTTCTTCTTTACAAACAGGACAGGTGCTCCCCAGGGAGACGAACTAGGTCTGATAAAACCTTTTGCCAATAGTTCATCCAACTGGGTCCTTAGTTCCTTCATTTCAGTAGGAGCTAGCCTGTAAGGTGCTCTTGCTATAGGAGCTTCTCCTGGTATGATATCTATTCTGAATTCCACTTGTCTATCTGGTGGCAAACCAGGTAGTTCTTCAGGAAAAACCTCGGGATATTCAGAAATGACAGGAAGATCCTCGATCTTCGGCTTAGGTTCTGCAATTATCACCTGAGCCATGTAAATTACACAGCCTCTGTTCAAACATCTAGAAGCTTTGAGCATAGATACGTCCTCGGGTAATCCGTACCGCGTATCTCCTCGAATGGTAAGTGATTCACCACTCGGAGTCTTTAGCACTATATGCCTTTTTCCGCAAATGATTTGGGCCTGATTATGGGATAACCAGTCCATGCCTAAGACTATGTCGAAACCCGCTAGATTGAAGGGAAGTAGAGATAGAGGAAAAGATTGGTTCTTAATGGACATTTCACATCCCTCTAGCACAGTGGAGACGGTTTCTATCGTGCCGTCTGCTAACTCTACCTCGTATTTCACATCTAGGGTTTTGATCGGCATGTTTAATAGTTTACAAAACTTTTGGTCTACAAAGGATTTATCGGCGCCTGAATCGAAAAGTACTCTTGCAAATATATTATTTACGAGAAAAGTACCTGTAAGCACATTGTCGTTCAGCACAGCCTCCTTCGCATCCATGCGGAAGACTCTAGCATTAGTCTTCTTTGTCTCCTCCGCCTTCCTGACGTTCTTAAGGCAGTTACTCTTGATATGCCCCTTTTCGTTGCAACCATAGCAGGTTGCATCCGTGATCTTCTTGCATTCCACAGTCTTATGATCCTTGGACTTGCACAGTCCACAGGAAGGAGTCTTTGGTTGTGACTGTGAATTCGATGCAAACCTGCACTTCCCAGAGTGGGGTTTCTTGCAGATTTTGCAGTTGGGCCTTTCACCAGTTTGCCCATCTTTCTTTGCCTCCGACCCTCTTTTGCCTTCACCGTTTCCACGGTGCTTCTTCCCTGACTTTCGTGAGGTATCATCCTCACGTTTCCTCTTCTCAGCCTCCTTGCTCCTTAGTGTCCTCAGACGGACAGCGTCTAAGGTGAGAGACAAGGAGAGGCCAGTAACTGACCTGAAGGTCGTCGGCCGAGAGGCTTTTACGCTAGCCTTTATCGCAGGCTCCAAGCCCCCAATGAAACGGGCGATTCTTCTAGACTCTGGTGTCACAAGGTACGGAACCAGGCGAGACATCGTATTGAAGCTCGTCAAATAAGCCTAGCAGTCCAGGTTCGTCATTACCAGTGACACAAAGTCAGCCTCGATCTTCTCAACCTCATGTTGAGGGCAGTAGTTTTCCTTAATGAGAGCAATAAATTCCTCCCATGTCATCTTGTATAAAGCAGACTTACCTGATGCCTGCACCAACGCTCTCCACCATGCCAGGGCCTCGCCCTTAAATGACTGGGACACAAACTTCACCACATCCTTCTCTGCGCACCCACTGATGTCCACAATAGTGTCCATCTCATCTAGCCAGGTGATACAATCAACAGCACCTTTCTCCCCCGTAAATTCCCGGGGCTTACAAGATACAAAATACTTGTAGGTGCAACCCTTGGCACCAGATGCATCAGTGTACTCTCGTTCACGACGAATACTATTTTCAGCTGACGAGTGATTGTCGTCATCCTTCTTGGGTTGAGAGGGTGGTTTGGAGTGTGTCTTTGGTTTGGAGGGTGGTTTTGATACGGTTCTGCCTTGGGACTCAGTATATTGACGATCCAGAGCTGCCTGAACAGCATTGTCAATTAGAGCCTTTAACTGTGCGCCTGTCAAATGCACTGGCGCATTGTCGTAGTCATCTTCATTTGTATGGCTATTCTCTCCATTGGGATCCGCCATTGTAACTTGAATCTGTTACAGAAGATAACAAAATTTTATTCAGGAGATTATTATATAATTGTCTTTCATGACAATTTGTCAACCATGGTAACAGAGACCATATTTGGTTAACTTATTACTTCATTAAATCTTAGGATTTGAATATATCCTATTTTAGCTATATCAATAATATTGGCGGCATAAAGCCTAATCACGAGGATGTTTTATACTATTAGCCGAGATTTCAGAGAATCAAAGGCATAGAGATTTGAACCGTAGTTCTCTTATCTCTTTCTGACAGGGAGTCATAGACCACCACTGCCTTTTGTCTTTATAAGACAATTATTACGGCCCATAGGCACTACACCTCTAATGGATGTTTTAATATGGTTGGCCCGTAGGCACTACATCACTTAAATGGATGATTTAATAAGATTTGGCCCGTAGGCACTACATCACTAATGGATGTTTTAATAAGATTGGCCCGTAGGCACTACATCACTAATGGAGGTTTAAATAAGATTGGCCCGTAGGCACTACATCACTAATGGATGCTTAAATAAGATTGATCACCTCCATTGGTGATTTAACCCACGATTTATAAATCATTTAGTTGGGTTTTGAAATCCTTAAAGGATTATTGTATAAGAATGACGCGCGTGATTTTAACGAATCACATCTGCCATGATTGTTAACATGCTTGCAGCGGTTAACAGGGAATCTGAATCTTTTAGTTAAGTCCTACCATCTTGGCCGGATCTTAAAAGACACCAGGCTAGGTTTCACTCGTAAGATTCTTTATTTAGGCAGATCAATTTAAAAGGAATGGTTTTGATTTATTTCATACATATTAAAACAAAATTCATAACATGCATTCCATAATCTTAAATACAATCACACATTGCCCTAAATGGGTCTTTCAAATAGTACATACCTCCATAGAGGTTTAAAATAAGTGACAAGTCCACGCAGGGACTAACATAAAATAAGGGTCCATGCAAGGACTAAAAGATAAGTCCACGTAGGGACTGAAATACGATAAGTGTCCACGCAGGGACTTATTTCAAAATAGAAATTAGTACAACTATTAAGGGCTAGTGGTCACGTTTCTTCTTTTTGCCCTTTAGTAGGTTCGCCAAGCCTTTGAGAAATCCTCGGTGGCTCTTTTTCTCTTCTTCGAACTCTCTCTCCACACGATCTAGTCGATGGAGTATCTCTTCCTGTTCAGGAGGAGAGAATCGTGGTTGTGGCGCTTGTTGCCGAACTGGAGGTCTGGGAGGTATTGGATACCCATGAGCTGAGTAGTCCGGAGCTCCCATGTTCCCATGAGCTCCGTCAAGGTAGCGTGCATTATATCTAGCTGACACCACATATGGGTCGCGCTCATAATTGTAGTTGTAATGTGCTTGTGACGGTTCGAACGGGTTGTAAGCATTTGGACCCGTGTAAGCAGGTATAGGTTGGTCATACCCAAATGGTGGCGAATTTGGTGCAGCTGGTGCGGAGTTCGCCTCCTGTATAAGACTTGAAGGTCCTTCTTCTTGTAGTGGCGGATAGTGGCTACTACTAGAGTGTCGAGGGGTGCTGAAGTGGATACCCCTTCCTCCTCGTGTGGACATACGCGCATTCGTCCTCCTACGCCTTGGCGGGTCAGGCATTACTGGTTGCGCCGGTGGCGGAGGTGGTGGCGTGACTGCCACAAAGCGTGAATCCTCAGAGGGATCCTGTGGATGTCGCGGTTGTTGTGATGTCTGTTGAGGTGGTGTGTAGTACCACTCATGTCGGTCAAACAACGCTTGGAAACTGTCTGGCCCTTGATAGGGTGTGCCATGGAAGGATGACCCATCAGAGACTTCTATCGGATGCGTGGGCGTACCACGAGCAGGTTCTGTTGGATCGGTATCTTCATCCATATGGTCTTCGGAGAAGTGATCTTGTGGCCCTAGTGGGACAAAGCCTGAAGGTTCCTGTATGTAGTCAGCTGGATTAAACTGACCTATGAAGTATGGCATAGGGTCGTCGTAATTTCGGTGCGATACCGAACGTTGTAGAGGTATGAAGGAAGGTTGTGGGTTGTTGGGATCATTTTCTGAGTTTGGCCCAAAGGAGTGCCGGTATGATGGCGTCGAGCTGTGCGAGGTGGAATGCCTCACGGGTTCGTAAAGGTCTCTTCGTCGTTGTGGTTCTTCGCTCCTTGTCATCGAAGGTGGTCTTGTACCTGACGGTCCAGCTTCGTGATCGTGATGTGTCACGATATCTCCTCTGCCTCTTCTTCCCCTTCCTCTTCCTCGAAATATAACAGGTGGCATTTTCCTGCTCCAAAACTTATTAAAAATCGAAATGAAAATAAAGACAAAAAGGAGTATTAATCCGAATTTGTCCTAAGTTATTGTCTAGACTCAAGTATGTGCAATTGTGTCATTGAGATTAAACACGATAGGATAGTGTTTAATTTGCTCAACGTTGGCTCTGATACCAACCTGTCACACCCCAATTTCCACGTGTATCACCGGTGGGCCCGGTGGGGGATTACCGTGACGTAGTTGGCAACAATATAGTCAAACCACACAATTATATAAATGCACAGCGGAAGCTTTAAAGATAAATATATACTTCAACCTCTGGTGGTAATATCAAATATATTACAGAAGTCGAATGTATCCACAGCGGATCAAAATAATAAAATATTGTTCATTCAGATACGGCATCGAGTTTGCGAGACTATTCGTGATGCTTAGGAAGCTAATACCAGCCAATTTCGTACAGTACCTGCACTTAATCTTTTTGGGGAAAATACGTCAGTTTACACTGGTAAATACGTTCAACTGACACATTTGAAAATGTTTACTAAAATTGATTTGAATGCACAAGGCACAAACTCTTTTATAACTTGGGAAAATTATTAAAATCTTGTGAACGTTTTACATGTTCTTTTATGCGTTCAGTAGCCCGGGTCGTGTCGGGTTAAAGATTTATAGACACACCACATTGCGTAAAACCGTAGTATAAAAACCAACGGCTACGTCTTTTAATTTAATGTCGACAATGTATACCGGGTGTACGCCTACACAGGGATGTCGATGGTCGTGGCCATTTCGTAAAATGATGCCAAGGATATCCGGGACAACGGTCATTAAACCCCCCAAAGGCTTTTAAGAAACAAAACTGTTTAAATGAGCCGATCATATTATTTAATTAACCACCTAAGCGATGGAAAAATATAATGCTCAATCAAGCGGTATTAACATACCGTAACCCAAGCCCGTATAGGGGAAATAAGTTAAAGTATTTACCTTTGCAAGTATATTCCTTAATTTGATTAAATCACCGATAGCTTTTACTGGGGCTCCTAATCTGGAACGAAGGTTTTAATTAACCTCTTAGAATCCTAACGGGTCTTTATATTAGCTGTAGCCTAGACCGGTTGGTTCAGATATATAGATATGGTTTAATCGCGTGAAAGGGGAAAACCGAGAATGGAATGTGATTCTGCCCCAAACAAGTTCAGAGACTTGTTTTATATGGGTTCAAGGTTCACACTCTGGATTTTGGGGTCCAAGTAATATAATTTGACCCGTATCGGCTATTTTATGAAAACTAGTTTCATAAGCCGAACCGTGTGCGCAATAGGCGAAACGGTTAACCATGAGAGTCTTACGCTTATTTCCTAAGTCAATATGCCTTAAAGAGGTTGTGGTATCAGTAGGATACCTTCCGTGATGCCCGTAACGAGTATAAGTTAATATTACGCCCCATAGGGGTTTTCCGGTCATTTTAAAGACTTTTAAAGAGCTTTTCGAGTTCTACAGGAAATCTGAGTTTCCCGAACAGTTTATAAAGTCTAAAATACTTTATTTATTATTTAAAATCAGTAGCAACTGTAATCGGGTCAAAAGACCTTGTAGAACTCACGTTTTGGCCGAAAAGGGCATATTCGGTATTTACCGAACCGTAGCCATAACCGCAGGTTATGAGCAAGGTAAAAATTATTAAAAATCTTTAAAATTCCAAAAATATTATTTTATAACAGTGGGTAAAAGTTTTGGTGACGAAATCTTGGTTTAGATGGGCGTTATGCTAATTGCGCCGTTTATTATAAAAGTTTACTTTAATCGCGCTATTTAGCATAACTCTCATTCTAGACCTCGGATTGGCGTGAAACTTTAAGGACATGCTTATAATTTAGTAAGCAAGGTTATGGTCCGTTCACGTGTCCGAAATACTCGTTTTATTTTTAAAAGGCCGTTACGGTCAACTTTTAGGCGATTAACGGAAATGCGTAAAAGACTCGGACAATTCATGAACCGATCACAGAGGTCTATACCATCATGTAACCTGGTCCTAAGAGAGTCATAAGGCATATTTATACCTCACTAAAACGGGTCAGAACTGAAGTCAAAGCAAAAGTCAAACTTTTGCGACATTCGGCTCCGAACCGGGTCAATATAGCAAATGGTCGATTCAAACGAGCGCAAACAAGTTTATATATTTATTATCATGTTTTATGAGTGTCTAAACAGGTTCCATAGCATATACATTACAGATTATGCACAATTCGCAAAAATAGCTTTCTGTTGACTTTTTAACCGTTCGTTTGACTCGACATTTGAGCTAGTTAGAGTGGTGATCAGAGGGAACCCTTTTAGAGGTTTATTACCCACATTAATACCAACTCATAACTACCTTTGATTCGTCATAAGACTGAACCATCTCGGATTTATTTTAAAGTCAAACCGTATTTACGACGGTTTGGTTTCTAGCTATTTACTAAGCATAAATCAAACTACAAAGGAACTAAGCAACTTACAGAAGTTGAGACTTGATTGTAGAACAGAGAATGATGCTTGAGAGCCTTTAGAATGACCAGAGAAGTGTTGTTGAGTTGTGATGAAAGTTATGAGCATAAGCATGCTATTTATAGCCAAAGTCAAGGCCTAAGATCATCACACAACACTCTACAACTGATCATGGATGGTTGGCATGTGTCCTAGAGGGTTATGGGTCGAGTAGGGGGCGCCCATGACCCTGAGAAACCCATCATTCATTGTTTTGGCGCTTAAAACAGCCAACAGCCAACAATCTGTCGATGGGCGTTGCTTACGGACCGTATGGCTTCGGCCTTGCGGTCCGTAAGCCATAGGCGGATCATCAGCAATCATTCCCCCTCCTTACGGTCCGTAAGGCATACCCTTTACGGTCCGTAAGGGGTTAAAAATAAATCTTTTTAAATCTTTTTTGTAATGATTAGAAAATCTTGGTAATTAATTACCTGACCTTTCGGGTTTGAAGGGGTAACTTTGCGAATTGGCCGTCGGTTAAATACAGTTAAGGACCTCGCGTTATTTACCCGCATTGTTAAGCCCCCGGTTAATTTATTTATTATCCGGAAAGCCTCAAATTATATTATTGACGCTTTTAACCCTTCTCATACAAATTCGATCGTAACTTTCTCGTTTTTAAAACGGAACTTCGCGAAATTTGTATATTGCATTCTAGTGAGTGTATTATACTGTTACAAAGCCTCGGGAATGTTAAAGGGTCACTCAGAGGTATAATTAAACATGTTGACACAGTTAACCCCTGTGGTTTGTAATCCCTCACTTTCTTCCGCGTTCCGCTTCCGTAAGATCCATGATTTATTCGTTTGAAGGTACAAGCATTATTTAGGGTTATTATACAGTATATTTACCCTTGTTTGACATTTATAACCCTCGAATTTATATACTTTCAAGGTTTGTCAACATTAGCCCTTTATTTAATATCAATGCCACGTGTAATCAAATGACACGTGTTAACACATTATTGGACACAAAAATTCGAGGTGTTACATGCCATGTGTTGCTTAGCCACTTCTGGAGAAAGATTTTGTCCATTTTGAATATTCAATGTAACATTGCATTGCAAATTTGTTGAACTCTGTCGTTGGGGACTTGGTGTTGTGAAATTCGGATCAAAACTTGAATATGATAACGAATATCCACCACTCTGAGTTGTAGTGCTAACATTTGTTCCAGAAGAACCATCAGCACTGAAGGCAGTCTTGACTCGGAGTAGTCTCAAATTTGCTTCCTCTATAGTATAGACTAACATCCTGTTGAGCATTTGGATTATTCATGATAGCAGTTTTCTGAACATCCAATTCATGTTCTTCAATCTTCTGAATGAACTTACTCAAATTCATGCTTTCAGATTTTCTCATATGTTTCAAAATCAACAAATATGTTCCCCATTTATTTTGTGGTAGGGCATCAGCAAGCTTATCAACCCATTCATCGTCTTCTTTCTTGATCTCCAATCTTCTCATTTCGTGAACAAGATGACAATATCTATGGATAGTCTTCTTAGTCGTCTCATCTTCAAAAGCTACAAACATATCAAATGATTTCTTTAGTAATGCACGTTTGTTTTTTATCATATCAGCACTTCCCTTAAACTTGTTACACAACGCTAACCAAATTGATCTAGTTGTGTCTTCATGTTGAATCAAAACAGAGATATCTTCTTTTACCACTTGTTGGAGAATACTAATCATCATTTTTTCACTGGTGTATTTCAATTTCTCCTCCGCTGAATAATCACTTAAAGATTTTTCATTTCCACATTCATCTTTCGGTTTAACATAATCTTTGTCCAATGAAACCCATGCATCAAACTTATAAGCCTGCACCCAAGTTTCAAAACAGTTTTGCCATCCTTTAAAATCCTCGATGTACATAAGCTTTGGAGGCTTTTGAGCCCTTCCTGTTTCATTTTCGATTTCAACAGTTTCGGCAACTGTAATTGGAGCAACTGGGGTAGCAAACGCATTGTAAAACTCTTCTTCCATGTTTCGGTAACAAGTTTCACAAGTTTACAAAATTCAAACGAAATGGATTTTATGCGAAATGACTTTTTCAAGCGAACTGGACTTTTGGAGCGAAATGGATCTTTGGTATGAAATGGCCTTTCAAGCGAATTGGCACTTTCACACGGAATGGAGGTCTATTTCAAGCGAAATGAGTCAATACTGTCAATTCGTGCGAAATGAAAGATCCTTTTCAAGCGAAATGGCATTGTTCAAGCAAAATGAATTGTTTTCAAGCGAAATGGGCAACTTTGATGCGAAATGGGTTATCTGATTCACACGAAATGGGCTATTTCGTGCGAAATGGTGCTGACATCATACACTCGGACATGATTTTGGCATAATTGATCAAGTTTTAGATCGATTTTAGGTCTAATTCTTTCAAGGATTTTTTTTAAAACAGTGTTTCGTATGTTATATGTGAAATTCAATCCATTTTAACTGTAAAATCTTGTTAATTTTGATAAAGAAGGTGTAGAAGTCAGAATTTTGATGAAAACAAGTTGAATTCGGTAAGAACTCTTCCTCCTGAGCTCTAATACCACTTGTAGGATTGTTTGCACGGCCAAAACGAGTCGTTCAGAAGAGTTCTAATCAATACGAGAGGCGGAAACAAACGTATCGACTTTGAACCAGCTTGATTTACACAGAATAACTTTAATTGTCTTGTTTATTGATTTGACACAGTTACAGAACAAATGACACGTCAGCAGCACTTCGGCTCTAGAATCCGGAACGTTACAAACGAAATGGCAAGGTAGCTATTTATAGAGTGGCCATTTCGCATGGAATGGTCAAGTTTCATTTCGTACGAAATGGACAAGGTCCATTTCGTGCGGAATGGTCTAATCCCACTAAAACTCTATTATCTAGCCTACCAAGCTCCATTCTATCCAATCTAGACACAAGAGTCGATACAAGACGAAGTCGACAGACATATGCACCAACAAATCATGCGATTTCACGTATTTTACAACTTTTAATGCACCATGTACAACATGCAAAGCTAGCAAACATTATGACAAAGTTACAAGTCACTAAACACTTTAAAATAACTTCATTTTAGTGTTTATATTCTGATTAGATCAAATTTTTATGAAATCATAAACATATGATCATTTCATGCCTTCACATCATCATGTAAATTCACATATGTGCATCTAATGCAGTCACACATTATCATTATCATCACTCATGATCTAATCATGCTCAAAACTTCACTAACATAATATTCTTACAAATATTACACATAACACAATAATCTTTCAAATCATTCATGTTCACTCATGCTTAGATCTTTCACTTTTATAACAATTTTCACATGCATGCATACACATATACACACACATATACACGAAATTTATACACACATATACATTCAAAATTTCACTTTTCAACACATCACTTTCAAATCTTAGATCTTTTAGAACCTTCTTGCATGATATCTAAAAATTCCTTTAATCATCGTATTTTTCAAGAAAGCAAATAATCAAGAACTTTTTCATCAATAATCAAAATACAACTTATACATATGTATATACACATAATCGGCCATATACACATACATGCACACACTCATTTTTATTTTATTCAAAAACTCATTTGTTTGAAATTTTCAAGTTTATGTTTAGATTCAAGAATCAAGAGAAACTTTCATTATCTTCTTTGTTACAATAAATCAAGAACAATATTTAAAGAAAATAGTTTATACCTTCAAGAGTTTAAATGGGTTTTTGATAAAGATGATGTTTTAGGGTCTTGTTCTTGCTTGAATCCACTTGAAATCACCTTCAACCCTTCTTATGAGCTTGAAAACACCTTGGAATGAACATGATCTTCAAGGTTTAAGTTTGAAAATGAAAATGGAAGTGTACAAGAGGGGTGTTTGGCCGTGAGAAATCAAGATCAAGAGAGAGAGAGAGTGTGAATTTTGAATTGTGATCTTGGAATTGGAAGTTTATAGTGCATGAATCAAGATTAATCATCACCACCACTCACCATGTATGGACATGTGTCCAATACACAACAATCAAGAGGTTGTGGGCAGCCCACATTTCCGCCCATGTCCCTCTCTCTCTCGAAATATATACATACATATATATATATATATATTATATTCATACTAGTTCAAAAACAGGTATTTTACTGATTGCCGGGTATTTTATCTAGCGTTTTAATCTCATTTTAGTGCGTTTTAAATTATTTTTATTTTTCTATAAAAATAATCACTCAAACTTATTACTGAAATAATTACCAGTTGCCCTGACTGGCTGCGTTGACAACATTTTGTTTAATTCGCGCAGTATCGCGCGGTACACGCTCAAACTTGAAAAATAGAGTTTCTTAGCGTTTTAAATTATTTTTTCACACGGATATGATTAAAATTATTATTCTAATCATAACAGACTATTTTTAGGATTTTAACACTGATCGGGTGGTCACCGACGTTCGTTTTGCATTTTAAACATTACGCGATAAGCGTTAGTTTTATCGTTGCCAACATAATTTTATACACATCTAAATTTAACAACACATAAAATATCATATATGTCTACTACACATATTACTATTGTCCGGTACGGCCTGAGAGGCCGGGTTTCACAAACATGGCCTTTGGTTGTCAAGAACTCTTATGATCAATCTTGGATCCCGAGACTACTACACACACTCTATGATGGATGATGGTGGTGGATGTGGGTTGTGATGGTAGTGGTGGGTGGGTGAAGTGTGAGAGAGGTGGTTTGCCAAGGGATGAGTTGCAAGTGAGCCAAGCACCCTATTTATAGCCTGCACAGAAGCCCGGACAAGGCCCCGTGTCCATTGGGCACGGCCCTGTGTCCACCCATCTTCTCTTTCTTCATTAAATGCAGTTTGTCTGCAATAGTTGACCACGCCTCGTGCCCATTGGGCACGACCCCGTGTGCATAAGCGTATCTGTAGTATCAAGATTTGCTTGGATTCTGCGAATCTTAGAGTTGACCACGGCCCCGTGTCCGCTGGACACGCCCCCGTGTTGGGTGATAGAAGCTTCTAGAACTTTGTCTTTTCTGCAAACACTTGGGCACGCCCCCATGCTAATTGAGCACGGGGCGTGTTCAGCCTTCTGTTCTCTTGTTTTTACTTGGGAAGATGCTGTCGAGGGGTCGGGCATGCCACGTTTATTCCTTTTCTTGTATTCTTGTTAGATTTAGCTGCATTTTTGCTTCTTTTGTTCATTTGAGCTCATTTAATCCTGAAAATATAAAAGGAAGACAAAAGCACACTTTTTCCAACATTAGTACTAAAAAGGGTTAGTTTTATGCCACATTTGATGTAATTTATATGTTGCATTTTGCACACATCACCCTGTTCCGTTTGGTCTGCCTGATATTGCACCACTTATCCCAGAGCCAATACCCGCACCCCTTGATCTCCCACTTGTTGATCCATTCATTCCACCACCTCCACCCGCTGATGTTGCTCCCCCACCTCCATTTGTGTCTGATGCTCATTGATGTGTGTAAAATGCAACATATAAATCACATCAATTAAGGCATAAAACTAACCCTTTTTAAGTACTAATGTTGGAAAAAGAGTGTTTTTGTCTTCCTTTTGTATTTTCAGGATGAAATGAGCTCAAAATCACAAAAGAAGCAAAAAGACAGCTAATTCTACCATAAATACAAGAAAAGGAACAAAAGTGGACTGCCCGGACCCTCAACGGCATCTCCCAAGGCAAAAGAGAAGAAACAGAGTCTGAACACGCCCCGTGTCCAGCGAACACGGGGGCGTGCCCAGGAAGCAGCAGAAAAGACAAACCAGTAGAAGCTTCCATTGCCCACCATGGGGCCGTGTCCAGCGGGCACGGGGGCGTGGTGAAAGTACAGCAGGCGCATTAATTGTAATTCGCAATTACAATTAATGAGGAGAGAGAGTGTCAGGCGGGCACGGGGCCGTGTCCAGCGGACACGGGGCCGTGTCCAGCCTTCTGTTCAGCCTATAAATAGAGGAGCTTGGCTTCATTCTCTCTCATCCCTTGGCACACCACCTCTCTCACACCTCATCCACCACCCACCACCACCATAACACCATCATCCACCACCATCATCCATTGTCCATCGTAGAGTGTGTGAGTCGTCTCGGGATCCAAGATTGATCGTAAGAGTTCTTGACAATCAAGGCCATGTTTGCCTAAGTCTCTTACATCACTTGGTGAAGACAAGTGTTTAGTATAATACTTTTTATTTTTAATCTTTTGCACTTTTTATTTGGTTTTGTATTAATGACTTTAATAACTAGTTACTTATGTTGAAGGTGATCTTTCCTTATCGTTTGTCCGTGGTGTCTTGGCATTATTTTACTGTCTATATAAAATAAAAGATTTTCACCATTCATATCTCCACGGTCTATATGGAGGTATGTTGGCTACCTGGTCGGGGGTTAAGGGAACGGTTTGGTAAGGGTCTTGCCCTTGTTCAGCGTTTAGAGGTCCTGCTTGGGACCTGGGTCAAATTTAGTAGGATCTCCTTCAATGCCCATAGGTATTGGATGGCGGGGATCCAAACTCTTTGACCCCCTCATAAGTTAACTACTATTAATACTATAACCCGGCTATTTAGGACTGTATCGCTGCTGACTCAGACTACTTAGCCGAGGGTAACGTCACCGCCAAAAGCGGGGCCTACCATAATTTGCATTAATAACTTAATTCATTATCTTCCAATAATCCGACCCTTTAGGATTGTATCCTTGCTGACTCAAACTACTGGGTTGAGGGTAACGTCGCCTTCAAAAGAGGGGCCTACTACAATAACTAAGATAATCTCTTAAACAAGTGCAAAAGTGCGAAAATAATCAAAGGTTATACTAATACACGTGTCGGATCCAAGTGATTCATCTTGCCTATCTGTTTTTATTTTTATTTTTATTTTTCAGCATTTAGTTAGTTTTTATTTTTCTTAGTTTAAAACATTTTTCTAACCTTTTTGATTTGATTAGACGTTGAGGATAAACCGGTATTAAAAGCTCTTGTGTCCTTGGACGACCTCGGTATCTTACCAACACTATACTACGTCCACGATGGGTGCACTTGCCCATATGTGTGTTTAGTGTTAGTGAATATCGTGTTTTATAAATTTAAAACTTGGCTAAAAGTGTAAAAAGGGCTTAAATATATATCTAAAAACATATATACACTGACACGCATCAAGTTTTTGGCGCCGTTGCCGGGGACACAAGGATTTTAAGAAAGTTAGGAATCAACAGCCTAATCATATTTTTATTTTTCTTTAATTTTTTTTAGGATTTTTCTTAGATTTTTAGCTTCTGCAGAGCTCAACACGGGGCCGTGCCCGCTGAACACGCCCCGTGCTCAATCATTGGAACTGGCAATCCTGTTTTAAGTCAGACAGTAGGCTGAACACGGGGCCGTGTCCACTCAACACGCCCCCGTGCCCAAGATTCAGTTGCTGAAAACAGAACCGTTAGATCCCGGCGGTTGGTAATTTCTGACACAAACATGAGTAATAGTAATTCTTTTTACTTTCGGCACTCTTATGGTTTGTGGTGTCGAATATGTGGGGGCGAACATGAGGAATTAAAATGTTTTTCCTCACTTATAGGCCCCACTATATAGACCCACCGATTCCTTGTAACCTTAAGAGGGGCGAAAGTAAAAATAAGCACTATTTCTCCCTCGAATGCGCCCAGCCAGACATTCTAGGAGAAATGCTCCTTGACGAGCTATTTCAACTAGAAGAACTACTTCTCAATTGGTCAAAAGAACTTAGGAAGGATTTTTTAGATCCATCCCAAGATGATGACCATGAGGAAGTGTTGGAACCGCATTCCGACAACCTCGTTGCTCCCGAAAATACCTTCTTACCTAGAAAAGACGCGGACGATAGTCGTCCCTGTGCCGATTGTGCCGTGAAGGACTCCCCATCGACTTCGTTCGGTGCATACATAGACCTGAGCGATTCGGCATACACCTTCTTTAACGAGAGCCCGGGAAAGGGTTGGACTTGTCCACCTAGAATGAAAATAGGAATTACCCTCACCGACAACCTCTTGCGTTCTCGCCTTAGTATAGGACAATTAAGGTATCTTAGGCACTTTGGGGTTGTTCCAACAAGTCAAGAACCACCCGATATAGATTAGCTCCTTAGTAGAAACAAAACTCCATAAAACAGCCTGCCGACACGGGGCCGTGCCCGGTCAACACGCCCCCGTGTTCACTCAGAAGATTCTCTGCTGATTCTGTCAGAATACGGACAAAATGTGTCAGGATTTTCTCTGCACACGGGGCCGTGTCCAGCGGACACGGGGCCGTGTCCAGTGTGCTGTCGTTTTCTTTAAATGCAGCCTGAATCCTGCTCATTTTTGACCACTTCACCAAGCAGAGATTCCTGGGATCTTCACATATACCATCCTAGGTAAGTGCTAAAAGAAGGTTCCTAAGGACCATCTTGTCTTTTCCACTTTTGTTCATTTCTCCTTCTTCCAAAAATTTTTCAAACCTTACCTCCATGGAAGCTTGGAAACCCATGATTCCAACCTTCTATGAAAGGTTTGTAGGAGTTTTTGCTAAGGATTCTTGTCTAAAGTTAGTTCTATAACTTGGTTTTAAATTATCTAAGCTTAAAACACAATAAAAGTGTATTAAAATAATTTAAAAACCTGGAGTCGTTAGACAAAAATCCTACAGATAGCTGAACACGGGGCCGTGCTCACTGAGCACGGGGCCGTGTTCGAGGTACTGTTTTGCAAAAGTTTAGTTATCTTCGGATTATTTCACAGAAAATGGCCAGCAGAAACAGCGGAACATCTTCGAGAAATAACCGAAATGGAAGGAGGTCGTCCACGGCAGAGGATTCCCTAGTAAACTACGTTTACGCTTTAAGGGAAGCCATAGACGAGATGAAGGGAGTAGAAGAAGCTTTGGTGGATCGTATTAATCATCTGACGGTAGGTTTGGAGGGCTGCCTACGAGAAGTAAATCTCCTGCACCAGAGATTAAACCTTCTCGCTTCCCCGCCTTTGGTTCCGGTGATAACCCAAAGGGCGTGGAATGTAGTACCCGAGGTCATCATTCCAGCCGAATGGCACGCCATGCACCAAGTACCTCAACCAAGGGTGGTGCAAGGAGTCCCGGTGAGCGTTCCTCCTCGAAACACCGAAGAGAATGAAGCTACCTTTTACCTCCCAAGGGAGATAGAAGAATGGCTTTGAATGACAACCGAGGAGCCATCGGCTAGAGAGAGTTACTACATCGGGAAGCTATTCCCGAAATTTTCTTAAATAAGTAGAACCCTTATGATAACCTTATGTACCCCCTAGTTATTTAGCTAACTTAATGTAATGTCCCTCTATGATTAGCAATGTTATGATGGTTTTTAAGATTGATGGTTATTTTGAGAATAAAACACACTCATGGTGGTAATGGATGAAAAAGGGAACGAGAAAAATGGAACCATGCACGAAGAACAGAGCAACCCGACAAAAATCTCCATCACAGAAGGCTCAACACGGGCCGTGCCCAACCAACACGGCCTCGTGCTGAGCCCCTGCAGAAAATCACCCAGTTCAGGTAACTGGACACGGGCCGTGTTCAGCGGACACGCCCCCGTGTCCAGGCTTCTGTTTCAATTCTGTAATTTTTGTTACTGGCACTTGACCACGGTGCCCGGTGAACACGGGGTCGTGTCCAGGATGCCAGTAACATAAATCTTTGCTTTTTAACACACTTTTATACATTCTAATCAACCAAAAATATTATTTTTGGACACATTGAGGACAATGTGTAATTTAAGTGTGGGGGGGATGCTAAAACCTTGAAATTTTGCAAAATCCTAAACACAAGCCTTACACAAAACTCTATTGGAACCGCTAAACTGTAACACCTCGAATTTTTGTGTCCAATGATGTGTTAACACGTGTCATTTGTTTACACGTGGCATCTATAATAAATAAAGGACTAATTTTGACAAACCTTGAAAGTATATATAAATTCGAGGGTTATAAATGTCAACAAGGGTAAATATACTGTATAGTATCCCTAAATAATGCTTAAACCTTCAAACGAATAAATTATAGATCGTACAAAAACAAAACGCGGAAGAAAGTGAGAGATTACAAACTACAGGAGTTAACTGTGTCAACATGTTTAATAATACCTCTGAGTGACCCTTTAACGTTCCCAAGACTTTGTAACGGTATTATACCCTCACTAAAATAATATATATGAATTTCGCGAAGTTTCGATATGAAACGAGAAAGATACGATCGAATTCGTAGAAGAAGGGTTAAAAGCGTCAACAGTGAAAGTTAAGGCTTTCCAATATAAATAATAAATAAACCGGGGACTTAATAATGCGGGTAATTAACACGAGGCCCCTATCGGTAAATAACCGAGGGCCAAACCGCAAAGTTACCCCTTCAAAACCGAAAGGTCAGGCGAATCATTACGAAAGATTTCGTTATTAATGGCCAGATTCTGTAATAATTACAAAAAGATTTAAAAATTCAGAAAATATAACCTTAGGCGACCCGCGTAAGGTTTCAACATAAGTTGAGGCGGGCCGCGAGCCTCCTCTATTTCGCGTCTGATTTTTGAACTTTAGGCGACCCGCGTTAAAATGGCATGGAACTCCCATGCGGGCCGCGTAAAGTGCCCAGATGCAGGAAAATTGATGTTTTCTTGACTTTTGCAAACTTGAACGATCAAACCCCAAACAAAGAGGCATGGGCACCCTACAAATGACCCATATCACTTAGGGGACACCTACCATTACCTCTGGTCAGATGGTAGTGCTTGCAATGATCAACAAAGCTTGGCATTGGCTATAAATAGCATGCCTTAAGCATAACAATTCACACAACTCAAAAACACTTATATCTGATCATTCAAGAGCTCTCTAGCTTTCCCTTCTGTTCTCTCATCAAGAGTTAGCTTCTGTAAGTCATTCATAACCATTTTGGTTTCACATTTCCATAGTTATAGCCTATAAACGCAACCGTCGTAACTAACGGTTGTCATTGCAATATCTTGCAAATGATTCAGTCTTATGACGAATCAAAAATGGTTATGAGTTGGTATTTATGTGGATATTAAACCTCTAAAAGGGTTCCCTCTGATCACCACTCTAACTATGTCAAATATCGAGTCAAACGTGCGGTTAAAAAGTCAACAGAAAGCCATTTTGGCGATTTATGCATAATCTGTAATATATATGTTATGGAACCTGTTTTGACAATCATAAAACATGATAATATGTATATAAACATGTTTGCGCTCGTTTGAATCGATCATTTACTATATAGAACCGGTTCGGAGCCGAAAGTCGCAAAAGTTTGACTTTTGCTTTGACTTCAGTTCTGACCCGTTTTAGTGAGGTATAAATATACCTTAGGACTCTCTTAGGACCAGGTCACATGTTGGTATAAGCCTCTGTGGTCGGTTCATGAGTTATCCGAGTCTTTAGCGCATTTCCGTCATTCGCCTAAAAGTTGACCGTAACGGCCTTTTAAAATTAAAACGAGTATTTCGGACACGTGAACGGACCAAAACCTTGCTTGTTAAATTATAAGCATGTCCCTAAAGTTTCACGTCAATCCGAGGTCTAGAATGAGAGTTATGCTAAAAGGCGCACTTTTAGGAAAGTTTTGTAATTAATGGCGCAATTAGCATAACGCCCATCTAACCCAAGTTTTCGTCACCAAAACTTTTACCCCCTGTGGTAAAATAATATTTTGGGAATTTTAAAGATTTTTAATAATTTTTACCTTGCTCATAACCTGCGGTTATGGCTACGGTTCGGTAAATACCGAATATGCCCTTTTTGGCCAAAACGGGAGTTCTACAAGGTCTTTTGACCCGATTCCAGTTGCTACTGATTTTAAATAATAAATAAAGTATTTTAAGCTTTATAAACTGTTCGGGAAACTCAGATTTCCTGTAGAACTCGAAAATCCCTTTTAAAGTCTTTAAAATGACCGAAAAGCCCCTACGGGGCATAATATTAACTTAAACTCGTTACGGGCATTACGGAAGGTATCCTACTGATACCAGAATACTTTTAAGGCATATTGACTTAGGAAATAAGCGTACGACTCTTATGGTTAACCGTTTCGCCTATTTGCGCACACGGTACGGCTCATGAAACTAGTTTTCGTACAATAGCCGATACGGGTCAAATTATACTATTTGAACCCCAAAATCCAGAGTATGAACTATAAACCCATATGAAACAAGTCTCTGAACTTGTTGGGTCCAAATCATACTCCATTCTCGGTTTTCGCTATTTCGTGCGAATTTACCATATCTATATATCGGAATCAACCGGTTTAAGCTACGGCTACTTTAAGGACCGTTAGGATTCTAAGAGGTTAATTAAAACCTTCGTTCCAGATTAGGAGCCCCAGTAAAAGCTATCGGTGACTTGATCTAAATTAAGGATTAATACTTGCAAAGGTAAATACTTTTGACTTATTTCCCCTATATGGGCTTGGGTTACGGTATATTAATACCGCTTGATTGAGCACTATATTCGTCCACCGCTTAGGTGGATAACTAAATAATATGATTGGCTCATTTAAACAGTTTTGTTGCTTATAAGCCTTTGGGGGGTTTAATGACCGTTGTCCCGGATATCCTTGGCATCATTTTACGAAATGGCCACGACCATCGACATCCCGGTGTAGGCGTACACCCGGTATAAAGTGTCGACATTAAAACTAAAAGACGTAGCCGTTGGTTTCTGTACTACGGTTTTACGCAAACGTGGTGTGTCTATAAATCTTTAACCCGGCACGACCCGGGCTACTGAACGCAGAAAAGAACATGTAAAACGTTCACAAGATCATTATGAATTTTCCCAAGTTATAAAAGAGTTTGTGCCTTGTGCATTCAAATCAATTTTAATAAACATTTTCAAATGTGTCAGTTGAATGTATTTACCAGTGTAAACTGACGTATTTTCCCCAAAAAGATTAAGTGCAGGTACCTAAACGTAATTGGCTGGTATTAGCTCCCTAGCGTCGGGATAAGCCTCGCAAGCTTGATTGCAGTATCTGATGGAACAATACTTTATAATTATTTACGATCCACTGTGGATATATTCAACCCTTGTAATACATTTTGATATTACGATCAAAGGTTGAAGTTTATATATTTATTTTATGCTTCCGCTGTGCATTATATAATTGTGTGGTTTGACTATATTGTTGCCAACATCGTCACGGTAATCCCCCACCGGGCCCACCGGTGAGACACGTGGAAATCGGGGTGTGACAGGTTGGTATCAGAGCCAACATTGAGTGAATTAAACACTACCCTATTGTGTTTAATCTCAGTGACACAATTGCACATACTTGAGTCTAGACAATAACTTAGGACAAATTCGGATTATTATTCCTTTTTGTCTTTATTTTCGATTTAATTTTTAATAAGTTTTGGAGCAGGAAAATGCCACCTGTTATATTCCGAGGAAGAGGAAGGGGACGAAGAGGCCGAGGAGAAATCGTGACACATCACGATCAATAAGCTGGACCATCTGGTACAAGACATCCTTCGATGACACGAAGTGAAGAGCCACAACGACGAAGAGATCTTTACGAACCAGCGAGGCATTCTACTTCGCACAGCTCAACGCCATCCTACCGGCACTCCTTTGGGCCAAATTCAGAAAATGATCCCAATAACCCACAACCTTCCTTCATACCTCTACAACGTTCGGTTTCGCACCGGAATTATGACGACCCTACTCCATACTACGTAGCTCAGTTTAATCCGGCTGACTACATACAGGAACCTTCAGGTTTTGTTCCACTAGGGCCACAAGACCATTTTTCTGAAGATCCCATGGAGGAAGATGAGGATCCAACTGAACCAGCTCGTGGTACGCCCACGCATCCGATAGAAGTATCTGATGGATCTTCATATCATGGTCCGCAGTATCAAGGCCCAGACAGCTTTATGGCTTTGTTTGACCGACACGAGTGGTACAACACACCATCTCATCAGACATCGCAACCGAGACATCCACAGGATCCATCTGAGGATTCACGCTTTGAGGCAGTTACGCCACCACCTCCGCCACCGGCACAACCAGTTATACCTGATCCGCCGAGGCGTGGGAGGACCAATGCTCGTATGTCTACACGAGGAGGAGGGGGTAACCACTTCAGCACTCCTCGACATTCTAGTAGTAGCCACTATCCGCCACTACATGAAGAAGGACCTTCAAGTCCTATACAGGAAGCGAACTCCGCACCTACTGCACGAAATTCGCCACCATTTGGGTATGACCAACCCATACCAGCTTACACAGGTCCAACGGCTTACAACCCGTTTGAACCGTCACAAGCACAATACAACTACGGCTATGAGCGCGACCCATATGTGGTGTCGGCTAGATATAATGCGCGCTACCCTGACGGAGCACATGGAAACATGGGGCCACCGGACTACTCAGCTCATGGGTATCCAATACCTCCCAGACCTCCAGTTCCGCATCAAGCGCCGCAACCACGTTTTTCTCCTCCTGAACAGGAAGAAATACTCAATCGACTAGATCGTGTGGAGAGAGAGTTCGAAGAAGAGAAGAAAAGCCACCGAGGATTTCTCAAAGGCTTGGCGAACCTACTAAAGGGCAAAAAGAAGAAACGTGACCACTAGCCCTTAATAGTAGTACGAATGTAATTTCTATTTTGAAATAAGTCCCTGCGTGGACAACTTATCGTATTTCAGTCCCTACGTGGACTTATATTTAGTCCTTGCATGGACACCTATCTTGAATTAGTCCCTGCGTGGACTTGTCACTTATTTTAAAACCTCTATGGAGGTATGTATTATTTGAAAGACCCGTTTAGGGCAATATGTAATTGTATCTGAGATTTTGGAATGTATGTTATGAGTTTTGTTTTAATAGATATAAAAATAAATCAAAACCATTCCTTTTATATTGATCTGCCTAATAAGGAATCTTAAGGGGGTGAAACCTAGCTTGGGGTCTTTTAAGATCAGTCAAGATGGTACGACCTAGCTGAAAAGATTCTGATTCCCTGTTAACCTCTGTATTCATGTTAACATTCATGGCAGATGTGATTCGTTATAATCACGCACGTCATTCTTATACAACAATCCTTTGAGGATTTCAAAACCCAACTAAATGATATATAGATCGTGGGTTAAATCACCAATGAAGGTGATCAATATTATAAAGACATCCATTTAGTGATGCAATGCCTACGGGCCAGTACTATAAAGACATCCATTTAGTGATGCAATGCCTACGGGCCAGTACTATAAAGACATCCATTTAGTGATGCAATGCCTACGGGCCAGTATTATAAAGACATCCATTTAGTGATGCAATGCCTACGGGCCAGTATTATAAAGACATCCATTAGTGATGTAGTGCCTACGGGCCAATATTATCAAAACATCCATTAGTGATGTAGTGCCTACGGGCCAACCATATCAAGACATCCATTAGAGGTGTAGTGCCTATGGGCCATAATAATTGTCCTATAAGACAAAAGGCAGTAGTAGTCTATGACTCTCTGTCAGAAAGAGATAAAAGAACTACGGTTCAACTCTCTATGCCTTTGATTCTCTGGAATCTCGGCTAATATTATAAAACATCATCGTGATTAGGCTTTATGCCGCCAATACTATTTATATAGTTAAAATAGGATATATTCAAATCCTAATATTTAATGTAATGAGATGATAAGTTAACCGAATATGGTCTCTGTACCATGGTTGACAAATTGTCATAAAAGACAATCATATAATAATCTCCTAAATTAAAATTTTGTTATCTTCTGTAACAGATTCAAGTTACAAATGGCGGATCCCAATGGAGAGAACAGCCACACAAACGAAGATGACTATGACAATGCGTCAGTACATTTGACAGGCGCACAGCTAAAGGCTCTGATCAACAATGCTGTCCAGATAGCTATTGATCGTCAAAATACTGAGTCTCAAGGCAGATCTGTGTCAAAACCACCCTCTAAACCAAAGACACACTCCAAACCACCCTCTGAACCCAAGAAAGATGACGACAAACATTCGTCTACTGAGCACAGCGTTCACCGCGATAGAGAATATACTGATGCGTCCAGTGCTAAGGGTTGCACCTACAAATACTTTGTATCATGCAAGCCCCGTGAATTTACAGGGGAAAAAGGTGCGGTTGACTGTATAACCTGGCTGGACGAGATGGACACGATTGTGGACATCAGCGGGTGCGCTGAGAGGGACGTGGTTAAGTTTGTGTCCAAGTCATTCAAGGGCGAGGCCCTGGCGTGGTGGAGAGCTCTGGTGCAGGCTTCAGGTAAGTCTGCCTTGCACAAAATGACATGGGGGGAGTTTATTACCCTCATAAAAGAAAACTACTGCCCTCAGCACGAGGTTGAAAAGATTGAGGCAGATTTTGTCTCACTGGTGATGACAAACCTGGATTGTCAAGCTTATCTGACAAGCTTTAATACTATGTCACGCCTGGTGCCATATCTTGTGACACCAGAACCACGAAGAATTGCC